>NC_089254.1:92421736-92744474 GCF_963930625.1 Muntiacus reevesi | reverse complement strand
TTGTTTTCATCTTGACCTTTTAAAAGCAGGCAGTGGAAAGACAACTTAACCTATTTCAGTTCCTTGCCATTCACGGTGCTAGGCGTTTTGAAAAGAACTCCCTAGGTTCAGAATCATCTGGTTGGTCGTGAGATGCTGCGGATTACTCTTTTATAATTGGAATACTGGAAACAAAAATATGTGCTTTTTCAAGAACTCCTGGGCTACAGATGCAGACTAACAACTTGTAGAAAGTCATGGGAGATCTTTTATTTTGTTGGGGCATTTTGTTCAACCAGAGCAACTGCTTTAAGGGCATCCAGAGATGAGACAAGCAAGATAATATCTCCATTCAGCACCAACAAAGCCAGCGAGGAGGAATGGGGATAACCTACTTCTTCATTGTGCCTAAAATATTCACGGCAAAGTGTCTAAAGCCAGGATGCTAAAACTATAGCTATGATCATTGTTCTGCCTTGGTGCCCTGGTCTAGGATGTGAAGAGCAAAAAGTCTAACTCCAGGCCCTCTTCGCCATCAACTGATAACTGACACATGCTGTAATTCATTGAGATGATGTTTGAACTTCTTTGAGCTTCTCCACCAGGGAAAAACACTCCAGACATTCAATTATTATTGAATTTATAATCCTATAACATATTTTATCCATCATCTCATGCTTTTTGATTATCTGAACCCGATTTCTTTTTATAATTCAAAGTGTTTCAGTGAAGAAATCAAGTTGCCCTGGTCTCCTTCTGTGAGGAACCATTCTACTGAAATCCCTTTCAATGGCGCTCCCTAGGATCCAGCTCAGGGCAATGTGGGAGCAGCCTGTGGTCTTTGATTGAGAAAACTTAGTCGGAACCACTGATATCTCCTTCCTTTGGTCTTTATCGTTGCTGCCTTTCATCTCTCCCCTTGTTACTATATTCATGTTTCAAATGAGAATTAAATTCCGCTGCCATGCCCCCCAATTTGACTCACTTTTCAATAATGTCAACCAACTATCAAACATAAAAACAGGGAAACCAGGCACTGGGTGTCCTTTTGCGTGTTACACTAAGAAGAAAAAGAATTAACAATTGCCCGCGTCCTCTTTATGTTTATATTAGGTACTTCTATTGGCAGTTCAATCATCCTAAAATGTAAGCAGATCATTTCTATTTAGAGATAGGACAACTAAGGTATCCAAAGATCAAGAAATGACTGGAGGTTATACAGCTCCTAGTGAGTGGTGTAGAATTGGGATTCAAGCCCCGGTTTGCACTTTGGTTCCACTTTATCAAGGTACAAAACATGGAGGTTTTGAGACGAGATGTAGGAGCCTTCTCTTTATACAATCTACACAATATGGAAAAGCTAAGGACTATCTAAATAGAGGAAGGATCTTACAGGATCTATGAATTATATAAAGCTGTTTAATAAAGAAAAAAACACTCAGCAGTTCTGAGGATTCAGATTTGATGCATCAACCAGAAAGAAGGAATCTATATTTCTATATTTCAAAGAAAGATTACCAAAGAAGGAAACTAGGTCATCACTCTGGTCTTTTTTTCTGACTTATGTCTGTAATTAAATTGAGTACAGGGATGCCAAAGACCACTTTTCTTTAATAGGTCCATTGGTAGGAATGAACACTTAACAAGAGAAAGATGAGACTGGCAGTTGCTGTGTGCAAGTCTTAGGTTCATGTTGAGATACAAATTGCCATTTCCAGGGACATTCTGCCAAGTCAAGTTGCCTGAGGACTGGCTGCAGGAAGGCAGCTTTCCATTTTTCATTGCCGCTGACTGGTTTAGGGGAGGGTGTGATGCAGCTGGGGCCAATAAGACATGAGAGGAAGTCTGCTGATGGACTGCGGGAACTGCTTCCCTCTTGACACATCTAAAGCAGAGGAAGGAAAATACTCTTTTGCCACTGGTTACTTCTACGATGCTTAGCAATGCAGGAACTAGCCTAGGGCCACTGAAGGGGCTGTGGACGATGAAGCCAACACACCTTGAGGAAGGAAGAGCAGAGAGATGGCAAGAACCCAGGTTCGCTACAACATCAATGGGCCGCTGAATTAGCCAACCCTCAAGCCACCCTGTCTTGGTACTTCTTGTGATCGGAGATCAAGCGTTTCTTAAAATAAACATTTTAAGTGACTTCAGTCAAGGTTTTCTGCTATATGCAGTCAAAAGTATCCTAATGAGTCTCTTGATGTGAAAGATAAAGATATAGCTCACCTATAATCCTTCTCTCCTCTTCCTGTATTATATTTTAGTGTGAAAATGCTATTTTGAGTAATTTAAATATAAACTACCTAAACCATTATTTGTACCTCTACTAGTCTCCTGCCTGTCCCCACTTTCTGAGATGAAGCTATTATCTTTTTTTTTAAGGTCTAACTATCTAATATTTTTTAAATGGTTCTATCAGCTTCTTTATTTTATTTATTGTTTATTTTTAATTTTGGCTACATCATGAGGCATGTGGGATCTCTCTCAGCTCCCTGATCGGGGATTGAACCTGCGCCCCAAGCACTGAAGTGCGGAGTCTTTCATAACTGGACTGCCAGGGGAGTCCCTCATGACCCTTTTGAAAACGCTCCTCCCTCTACTATCCCTGGACCACCTTTCGCTCTGCCCCCTTCTTCCAGTTTCTCGCAGCTACATTTTACTTTTGGCCTGTACTGTGCTGCAAACACAATCAAGTCTTTCATGCTCTGTGTTAGTCATGAAAAACTATAAAAAGCATTTATACTATTGTGTATTCTCAGTACTCTTCTGTGCAGTTAGGTAAAATATTTCCTGCTCCATCAATCAGTTACAGCCCCAGGGCCTTTCAGAGAGGATGCTCTAGAAGTTTACTTTGTATTTGGACCACAAATGTCTTGCATGGTTCCCCCCGCCTCCACCCCTGCCCTGAGATTTCCAGTTGACTTTCCTTTTTCTTGCATTACTTATGTTTATCATACTTCAATCCCCCCCCGCCCCCCAACTTCTCAATCCTACCATCTATTTTCTTGAGTCTTTCCCCTCCCCGGAGACCTTGAGTAGTTGTATCTTATTACTCCAACTTGGACTGCTTCTCTGAGCCTGCTGTGTGGATGCCCTTGCACTGTTTTTCTAAGTGGGAGCAAGTGTTTTATAAACACTACATTTTTCTACTTTTTCGGTTTATTTACTCTCTTTGCTCAGACACACACTTAATTAGTTCCCTAGGAAGAAGTACATGAGAAGCAAACTTTCTGAATCCTTATAAATCTGAAAATGTCTTTATCTTGCCCTCAGAATTGACTGAAACACTCTTTGGATATGTACTTCTAGGCTGAGATCATTCTTTCTCAGAGCTGAGAAGCTAGCTACCAGTTCATTATTTTCTAGCACTTAGTGCTATTGATTGCAAGTCTGACGTCAGCTGACTTTCGTTCCCCTCCCTCTCTCCCTGTCACTTTTAGGGAGTTTACTCTTGACATTCTGATCATTCAGGAGGCAGGGTATAGTTGAGGCTGTTTTTTCCACTCACTGTACTGGGATCCCAATAAGCTTCTTTACTATGAAGATTTGTGCCCTTCCTTAGTTTTAAGAAGGGCTTCCCTCATAGCTCAGCTGGTAAAGAATCTGCCTGCAGTGCAGGAGACCTCGGTTCGATTCCTGGGTTGGGAAGATCTGCTGGAGAAGGGAAAGGCTACCCACTCAAGTATTCTGGCCTGGAGAATTCACAAAGAGTCGGACACGACTGAGCTACTTTCACTTTTTAGTTTTAAGAAAAGCATTTCTCCTAGTTCTGCAGTACTTTCCCTTCCCCTTCATTTTCTGATCTTTCCCTGGGACTCCAATTAGCTGGATAGTAGGCCTGTATGTATGGGGCTTCTCTGACTCAGTGGTAAAGAATCCACCTGCCAATGAAGGAGACACAGGTTCGATTCCCTGGTCTGGGAAGGTCCCCTGGAGAAGGAAATGGCAACCCACTCCGGCATTCTTGCCTGGGAAATCCCATGGACAGAGGAGCCTGGCGGGCTACAGTCCATGAAGTTGCAGAGAGTTGGACATGACTTAGTGACTAAACAACAAGGTCTCTAAGTATAGGTTTCTAAAAAGCCTCTACTCTGAGTGGGAGGGAGTTCTGCCTGGAAGGATCATGTGGGTGGTGCAGAAATAATGCTAACAAGTAGGTTTCTCCTTTAGGGTGAGAAGGTAGGGTGTCAGCTGTCAGGCTGGGAACCTCTTTCTCTGGTGCCACTATGAGGAGGGTTTATCCTGGGGCTCAGCATCCACGCCAAGAAGCCTTGACTTTCCTTAACTACTGGAGTGGCCAAAAAGTTTGTTCAGGTTTTTGGTAAGATGTTATGGAAATGACCAAATAAACTTTTTGACCAACACAGTATTTCCTAAGATGCCTTTCAGGAATAAATTTTATATGTCACCATGTTGAAGGGGTGAACAAAATAGTGCTATATATTTTCTCATTTGTAAAGTTCTTACTAATCCCTCTGCTTTTAGTTTCTCTTGACACTCTCACTTTTTTGGGGGGTGGGGTGGGTGGGGAATAGTGTTGATTATGAGTTTAGAACTTCTCCAGAGCACTCACTTGCATTTCTCAAATGAGGTTCCCCCCATCC
The DNA here is from genome assembly GCF_963930625.1 of Muntiacus reevesi. Classification (NCBI taxonomy): domain Eukaryota; kingdom Metazoa; phylum Chordata; class Mammalia; order Artiodactyla; family Cervidae; genus Muntiacus; species Muntiacus reevesi. The sequence continues at coordinate 92,739,888 of NC_089254.1, read as the reverse complement.
CCCATCGGCTAGTTTATCCATTAACTGTGTCCCATTTTCTTCTCATCTTCCAGAAATCTGTTGACCTCATTTGTTCCTTGGTAAATCCCTTCCTATTCTTTCTCAATTGTGGATTTATTCCTTTTTGTTTCTCCATGAAAGGACAGAAGTTGGTCTGCCATCTCGAATCCTACATATTATTTTAAACCTCACAAGCTTTGTTAAAAATATTCGTGGGACTTCCCTGGCAGTTCAGTGGGTAAGATTCTGTGCTTCCGATGCATGGTGCATAGGTTCAATCTCTGGATGAAGAACTAAAATCCTGTATGCCATGAAGCCAAAAAGAAAATTTCTTGAACTGAATAGAAATAAAAATACAATGCATCAACTTAAAATACTGGCGATGATGGAGAACATTTTAAAGTAACTTCTAACAGAGGCACTGAAATTGACAGAGTCCAGTCAGGGAGGAGCACGGTACTGCCTAAGTTTTCAAGTTGCTCACATCTCCAGAAACAAATAAGGAAGAGAGATGCTGGGCTGTGATTTGCCGATTTTAAGACACAAAGATTCTGAGTGCCCAGGGCTGGCCTCACTGAGAGGCTGCTTGCACAGGTTCGGAAGGGGACTGTCACACCCCCTGCGCCAGTGAAGTGATGGTCGCAGCTGGCACCGTGGCTGGGAGGGTGGTGACGGGCAGTGGCAGTAAGGGGTGTCAGATGGCTCTGTGCCTGCGGTTGGGGAACAGCTTCTGCCCCTTGATGTGGCATGGCGAGGTGCCAGTCACTCCCATTAGCAGCAGGATGACAGTCACAAGGGCATCAGCTTGTATGTGCTGGTGACGACAGCAGCCGTAGTGAGAACAGGCTGGCGGCTGCCGTGACGCCCCGGGAGCCGCCGCTGGACAGAGACAGCAGCTCCCGCTGCACGAGGAAGGGGGACAGGCGGAGGGCGATGCGTGCCTCCCACTTGGATGTAACAGATTGACAATCACTTTCAATATATGAAAAATCACTTTCTCGGTAATGCGGTTATGAGAAAAGACTTCAATCTGCTTCAAGATGCCTCTGACAAGAGATGCCTCTGTTAGAAAGATCTCTAACACCAAGGTCAGAAGACCTTATATAGGACCTTTGTCCCCATCAAAGATTCTGATTTTCAGCTTGCAAGGGGTTAATTTTGTTTCTAAAAAGGCTTGCTTTTTCTAGAAGGGCTGTACTCTTTGTTGTCATCAGGTGGCAACTGTTGGTGTTGTTCAGTGGTAAGTCTTGTCTGACTCTTTGTGACCCCACGGACTGCAGCGCGCCAAGCTTCCCTGTCCTTCACCATCTCCCAGAGTTTGCTCAAACTCACGTCCACTGAGTCGGTGATGCCATCCAACCATCTCATCCTCTGTCGCCCCCTTCTCCTCCTGCCCTCCATCTTTCCCAGTATCGGGGTCTTTTCCAAGGTGGCAAAAAAGAATTGCAATTTATAATCTCAGAGGGCTTGGGTTACCAGGGAAATTGGACATTTGTTATCCTAATCATGACTTTGTAACTAAACTCACTGTCTGCTTGTTAGAACAACCTTAATTGAAAGATGGAGTGAGAAATAAAAACTTAAAAAAGACAAAACTTCATTGCAAACACAAAAACAAAAGAATTCCCTGATATTTCTTTAGTTGTGCTTAACTTAGTGGATCTATAATGGAGTCTTATTTTCATCTGCACAGAAGTTTCTTTCTCTTTGTTAGATGCATCTGTTTTAACTTCTGAGTTATTTCTTCTATAGCTTCTTACAGCCCACCTCTTTTGCTATAATAAGTAAGTCTTCTCCCAGCTGGGATGGAAGCACGTATCAGATCTGAAACAGGTAATACCTGTCTCTTCCCTCCAAGTGCAATCTACCTCTTTCTCTGCCTGAAAGGTTTTTGGTCATAATTACCTTAATAACCAACTCTATAATAATTACAAAAAATCACCAGGACTAATAAAAGTATCCGCTTGCTACCAGAGGCAGCGTTACAAACAGTGTATTTCTTTCCTTAGAGGGAGGGAGGGAGGGAAATGAGAAGGAGAGAGGAAAAGAAACACAAATGGGGTTGGGGAGGGCTCCCTGTCATTCTATTACCACTACTCTCAATTTTTGTTCTTAATGGAGTTTTTTGGAAAAAGATTTATTGAAATATAATCCACATACCACATAATTAACCCATTTAAAGAATACACTGGTCAGAGATATATAGATCCTCCCTGTATACTTGTCTACCTGGCATTTTACGGCTATTTCTCAACATAAGCATCATGAACTCTGGGGCTCAGGAGGGAAACCTCTGGAGAATCTTCATTGGAGGTGGAAGACTAGTACCATAACAAGACAGGAATGACATTCAACTCAAGAGTCTAGCTATCTTCCACACTGGGATGACCCCAGAAGACCAGGACTTGCCTTTCCACTCCTTACTAACAAGTGAAATAGACTTGTTACACTATCTCTCCTACACTATCCTCCTACACTCTCTCTCTCTCTCACATAATCACAGTTCTAATATTTTGTTTTGACTTAAGAGTTTATCAGGGGATTCTCTGGTGGCAGTGGTTAAGAATCTGTCTTGCAATCCAAGGGACAGACACGGGTTTCATCCTTGGTCTGGGAAGATCCCATGTGCTGTGGAACTACTAAGCCCGGGAGCCACAACTACTGAGCCCGAGCACCCTGGAGCCCGTGCTCTGCAACAAGAGAAGCCAGCACCATGAGAAGTCTGTGCACCCCAAAGAAGAGTAGCCCCCACTCTTTGCAACTACAGACAGCCTGCAAGCAGCAAAGATCCACCAGAGCCAAACAAAAAATATGACTCTTAAAGAGTTTACTGAAATTCAGATAGTAACTAATCATATTATCTTTTCTACTTTAATTTACTTGAGAAAAAAAAGATTCAAATTGACGTGGGCAGAACAGATATTTATAGGTTAGGAAGAACATGGCGATATCAATACTAAAAGCTAATAAAGCTAATAATCTCTCTGTGCTCCCTTAATAACAAGGACATGCACATGGGTAGATAGGGAACAGAAGCTGTAATTGTTATCACATAGTAATTTCTGTTTATAAAGACATGGCCAGCAGCCATATTACTCTGTTAGCCTCAGAGAAGGCAAATACAAGGGGAACGAGGTTAGCATAACACCCTGAGAGCTTTATCAGAAACTAGGAGGGGGTTTCAAACCCAGATGATGTCTCTTCTCCCCAGGCTGCCTGTCAACTGCCCTGGGGAGTCATGGCTTCTGATGTGAACGTGAATTTGTAAGCCACTTTGACATCAGCCTGCAGGAGGCATCAAGGCCTCCGGGAGGGAGACCTGAATGAGGAGTCAAGAAGTCTGGGCTCTCTTCCTGTCAGGATCCTTCACTGGCCTGTTACTCCATGTCCGTGAGTGTCAAAGGAAGGCACCAGGTGATACCATTTCGAAGTCTTATCCAACAAGGGTTTCTGGGAAGACAATATGATCCAAGACATCTGGGAGTCATCAGAACTCTTCTTACCAAATTCCATTTCTATTTTCTTTTTCACTTGAAATATAGTTAATTTACAATGCTGTGTATGCTTCAAGTATACAGCAAAGTGATTTAGTTATACATACACACACATATATATATGTATGGAAAAGAATCTGAAAAAGAATACACATATGTATATCCTTATCAGATTCTTTACCACTCTCGGTTACCACAAGATATTGGGTATAGTTCTCTATGCTATACAGTAGGTACTTGTTGTTCATCCATTTTATATATAGTGCGTTTATGTTAAACCCAACTCCTAATTTATCTTTCCCTCCCCAAACTCACCAAATTCTAAACCCCTCTCTGCCCTCTACTGCTTTCTCTTTTCACCAATCTCATTAAAACTGCAGCCAGTTTAGACAGTTCATGTCCTGTTACTCTCTCTTCATACTCTGTTATGCTTGACTTTGAGAGGAAGGGAGGGAGCTGGGCTCACTTTCTTTTCTCCTTTTTGCACATGAGACGGGAGCTAAATCAATTCACATTCATGGAAACTTTCAACTTCACAAGAGGACTATATATGCAGAAATGCAGACTACTATTATTTCTGATAATTTTGGCATCTGTTGTTAATCAAAGTTACAGAAGACACAAATTGAATATATATTTTGAAAGATTTTCTTTTCTTTTGATTGCAATCACCTCGGAAGCTTTATTTTTGTATGAGTCCCTTAAACACATAAAATACCCACTTGTCATATTCAGGATTAAAAAAACAATCTTCCTTAGAACCAACTAAAATTGAAACTATACAGTACAAACACTATAGTAACCAGTCTCTGAATTTTCTTGAGGGTATAGTTTAAGGAGAACAGTAGCACCCCAGAATTAAACTTCATAATCTTCTTTTTAATAGCTTTTTGATTCTTGAGAAAGTAATCCTTTGGCTAAAATATCATCCATTCCTTCCATATCTCACCTCTTCAAAGGACAGCTCAAAAATTGCTTCTTTTGCATTTTTCTTTAATTATTCCAGTCCACTGTGAATAATGTCCCAGCAGCACCTCTCTCTCCATAAAATAATTTTTTAATTGTCTGTCTTCTGTGGCACATGATAAACTCCAAATGTTATTGGCTGTGCCACAATTAAATTTCATCCAGCAAACGGTTATTAGATGTAATATTAATAATACAGCATTTTATCCAGCATTCACCCCACTTCTTTTGATAACAGAAACTTCCCCATTCTCTGGCACCTGTTCTAAGAGGTTCAGTTTGGCTGGATCAACCCTTCACAATAGGGCCACAGCAACTGGCTCAGAGATGGACAGGGTCCACCAGAATCTCTTCAGGAGGTCTGTTACATGGATTTTAGAAGACAGAACTATCTCTTTCGCTAAGATTTCTAGCTATGAGTATGATGTAACTTCAGGGATGATATTTTGCCACACAGGGAGTTAAGCTATACAATAATAAAGTCTAGTAGATATGAACAGAAGCAAGAGTTTGACAGGAAAAAACAAAAAGATTGAGACCTGCTGATATGGCTTGAACCCTTGGATAAAAATCAAGTCTAAAACCAATCACCCTTTGAATATTCAAATTTCATGATTCAATACATTCTCTTTTTTGGCTTAAGCTAGTTTGGATTTGGTTTCTGCTCCTTATAACTGAAAGAACCCTGACAAACATGAGATATTTACTGTACCAAGCACTGAACATCTCATCGAGGGCCTCAAGTTTAGACAGAGTGGCAGTTACATTCCAAAGATAGCCCCTAATAAGTGAGACCTTCCCTTATTTATGTCTTTATGTTGTCTTCTCCTACACTAAGTCCAGGCTAGCCTACTGACTTGCTTTAACTAACAGAATGTGGTAAAAGAGATAATGGCACCATTCCTGGGGGTAGGCCTTAAAAAGGCCTGGAAGCTTCTACTTGCATGCTTTTGGGAGCCCTAGGTCATTGTGTAAGAAGCAGGACCACCCTGATGGAGAAAGCACATGGCAAAGTTATATGAAAGGGAGGAATCTGTGAGATTATGGGGAGAAGGGGGAAGGAGGGATCCAATCATCTGAGTGTCCCAGCTGAGTCCAGCCTTCCAGCGACTCCCACCAGACACATGAGGCAAGCCATCTTGGATGTTCCAGCCCCATTTGCCATCAGATTACAGTCATGCAAGAAACCCCAAGATGCTTCAGGAGAAGAACTGTACAGCTGGGACCTAATCTTCTAAATCAAGAGAATCAATATAATGGTTGTTGCTCTTGGTACTAAGTTTTGGGATGATTTATTATATAGCAAAGGATAATGGAAATAAATGTGTACATGCAATAATTAAGTTTTCTCAGCTCCAGAAAGAGCCAAGCTTCTGGGCATGCAATCCAGCCAATTTTGCTTTCTCTATTTTTTTTTTTAAAGTAAAATTCTTGATATGAATTAAAGTATTCTCTATAATTGATCAAGATAAAGAGAGATGATGTAACTTTATATAAAAACTTCAACAGTGGTGAGTAATAATTTAAGACTCCAAGCTTTACTGAGGATTGACAGGATTAAAGGCTAAATTTTACCAGATTCACTAGATTTTACAATGTCTGTAAGGAATAGTCTTGGTTTTAAGCTGCAGAGAAGAAATTATTGAAAGGATTCTGGGTAAGTCATAGATGATTCAGAAAGACAGAAGAATCAGACTTGGAAAGTGAGCAGGAATGAAGAGACCACTATCGCTGGTAAAGACAGAACCCCACGTCTTGCTCTGCTGCCGGCAGAAATGGATGTTGACCGTTTTCACGGCCACTGCCACTGACCCAGGTGACTGACAGCTGCCACTACTGCTGATGCCACTCCCCATCACCCCTGCACTCGTCCTGGGCACCCTGATTAGTTTTGAGTAGGTGCATCTGAATGGCTCAGCTGAGGTTGGGTCACCACAGAGTAAGCAAGCCTGGCCTTTGTGTTTTTATAATGGGAAATGGGCCCTGCCTCCCTCCAAGGCCACATTGTGGGGAATTCCCTAAACACAGGAAGAGACGTAGAAGCTAGGTGGACAAAAAATGACACGTGTCACTCATATATCACTATTGTATTTTCCTTTAAAAGTGACTGGGTTTTCTACCAATACAACAAAAAGACAAAGCTTCTTGCGTCCCTTCCTTTCTGAGTATATTAAATTCATTTGAAAAAATCAAAGTAGTTTCTTAAAAGCTATTTTAGACAACTTCATCAGTCACTGTATTACCACCTAAAGAGCTTCTTGATGAAAGTGAAAGAGAGTGAAAAAGTTGGCTTAAAGCTCAACATTCAGAAAACTAAGATCATGGCATCTGGTCCCATCACTTCATGGCAAATACATGGGGAAACAGTAGAAACAGAGGCTGAATTTATTTATCTGGGCTCCAAAATCACTGCAAATGGTGACTCCAGCCATAAAATTAAAAGACGCTTACTCCTTGGAAGGAAAGTTATGACCAACCTAGATAGCATATTAAAAAGCAGAGACATTACTTTGCCAACAAAGGTCCGTCTAGTCAAGGCTATGGTTTTTCCAGTGGTCATGTATGGATATGAGAATTGGACTATAAAGAAAGCTGAGTGCCGAAGAATTGATGCTTTTGAACTGTGGTGTTGGAGAAGACTCCTGAGAGTCCCTTGGACTGCAAGGAGATCCAACCAGTCCATCCTGAAGGAGATCAGTCCTAAGTGTTCATTGGTAGATCTGATGTTGAAGCTGAAACTCCAATACTTTGGCCACCTGATGCAAAGAGCTGACTCATTTGAAAAGACCCTGATGCTGGGAAAGATTGAGGGCGGGAGGAGAAGGGGACGACAGAGGATGACATGGTTGGATGGCGTCACTGGCTCGATGGACATGGGTTTGGGTGGACTCTGGGAGTTGGTGATGGACAGGGAGGCCTGGCATGCTGCGGTTCATGGGGTCGCAAAGAGTCGGACATGACTGAGCAACTGAACTGAACTGGAAAATTGAGGTGTACTCTTGGCAGTGAGCCCTCTCTCCCTGGGAGTCTAGCCTTCCTCCCTGGCCTGGACACCCTCTAATGCTGCTGCTGCTGGGCCAGGTCTCTTGGATGTCCCACCCCCATCCTGGCCTTGTTGGGCTCAACAATGACTATTGAGCATTCCTAGACAGGACCTTGGTGTTGCTAAAATCCACTCTCATCACCTTTTTAATTTTCTTTTGTTTATCCCTACAGGCCTACAAAACAATCTCTCCTTTCTTTTTCCCTGAAGGAAGATTAAAAAAATATTACCCCTCCTTTAAAAGCCCTTTCAACTAGGAACACCCCATCATCATTGTTTTGATAGAGTCTACAAAATCATCACGGCCCTGGTCTATCTTCCTGAAATACTAACACATTACATTGTCATTAGCTGTATAGTACAATAGCTAAAATGCAACCAGACCCGGCTTTGACTCATGGTTCTGTCATTTATCAGTTGTGTAGACCTTGGGTTACTTAATCTTTCAGAGACTCAATTTTCCCATTTGTAGAATGAAAATGCTAATAGATGGGCACACTAAGTTATCATAAGGATTAAATAAGATAATGTGTGTAAATCACGTAAGCAGAGTGCCTTATACAAAGTAAGTACTCAATACAGTAGCTGTTATAAGTAATAAGAATAAAAATTTAAAAAAATTATTTTAAGCAATTTGCTGTTACTATGTGTGGAAAAATGAAATGCTGTGACAGAATTACAGAGCTATAGAAACTTCATGATGTGGCATCAAAAGAAAATCAGGGGTTACAGCTAATCAGATATTCTGGCCTATACTGAGATATCATATTGAATCATCAATTTTTAAAAGACAGAATACAGGAAAATACATGTAATGCTAAAACTATGCTGAATGCAGTAATCTTCTTTGACAGTGGACAGGATCTTCCATTCTCAGGGGCAAACATCACGAACCCCAATTATCACTGCAATGAAAAAACACAGAAGTACCATTCTGTGTGATTTTTTTTGTGCAGAAGAATTATTAGAAACCAATTCTTGCTGCTGTACTATTTGGTTCTAAATGTAAACACTATTTCAAAGGAAGAGATTCAAATGGGAAAAAGAAAAACAAACTTATTGTTCTAAGAAAAGGACAGTCTGATGGAGATTTAAGAAAACCTTTGAAGTTAGGATTTATAATGGCTCACCGATCGGGAAAGGACAAGACAGATTAGACGGAATAGAAAAACTTGATATTAATATTAATTGAGTTAAAAAGAACTGTGGACATGTATAATGTATCGTTCATGTCTTTAGGGGTGAGCCAGCCTTCATGCCAACAGCAGGATACCCGTGTGTGATGGTTGTCACGCCAGCCAGTACCTAGTCCTGCCTACTGTATCTGTCTGGATGAGGGTCCCTTTTAAGACAGTTGCCAAAAGGAAATTTCCCTCTCATTTTCCAGGTGAGCTAACAAAGGGGTGGATATTATCCAAGCAGATCTGCACAGGTGCTGTCAGAAGAAAAGGACCTCAGGAAAGCAACTGAAGGTTTTACTGAAAAAACTGCATTTTTCTCCCATAATTTAAAAAAACGAAAAAGAGTTATTAGAATCTCTCTGGCTTCGGGGCCCACAATTTAAACATATGCCATTGATGAGGAGCCTCAAAATGCCTGAGAGCAGGTTCTTTCCCTCCACACAACAAAAAAGTAAATATTTAAGGCTCATTAGGGGAACTGGCAAATAGCTGATAGCCAATAGCTACAGAATTTAACGAAGGCAATCAGTTCCCTGGCAGACATATGCTTCCCCTGTTCAAATGTTAGTTATGTGTCATTATCACTTCAGTACTTTCATCCCTGGAGAGCCAGGAAACCAAAAAAAGGAGAAAGAAAGCAAAATTTCTGAAAATCGAAAAGTAAAAATTCTTCAGTGCTATATAATTAAAGTTAACAACAGAAACAAACCTACCACCACATATATGGAGCCGAGAGAAGTCGAAACTTCAAATGACTGATTTATCACAGCAAGTAATTACTTTATGTTTTTCACAAACATTTGAAACCTATTATTACTTTCACAGCTGCACACATCAACAGAAGACTGTCACCTAAGGGAGAAGTGGGGAACTGGGCTGTAATTAATTTCTGGTCGAATATATTATGAAGCCTTTAATGTTGTCAATAAAATGCTTGAGCTGCTAAAAAATCACCAGCCTCTCCCTCGTTCCTCTGTCCCTGGTACCCCAAAAATGTTTAATCAGCGTCTTTGTGAAACAGATCGCCAAAAGGAGCATGAGACATGGTGTTAACGCCGGCTGCAAAGTAAAGAACCATTGATCCACTCCTCTCCTTGACCCAGGTATCAAGAGAGAGATGTCAATCAAGAACCGGCCTCTCCGACCCCCACTTGTTTTTTCCCTCATTTGACTCCATCTCCGATCGACAAAAAACAGAAGGTGTGCAATTCTTTGGAGAAATTTAAACATGTAGATGCCAGGCAATGGAAATCATTATAGCAGCAACCGAAGCCTATATCCTTAAAGGTTAGAACACAAATATTAAGAGTACCTCCAGGAAAAAGTGAAATGGCTGATCTGAATAAAACCTTTCCATCAATTGGAAAACCACAGCACAGCAAAGGAGATGAAGAGCTATAGCTGATGTGACATTTATATTTTTGAGTACCTACATGTTTATTTTTTGAATTACTGTTCAGAGCCTTATGAGACCTTTATAGGTCATGCAAAAAACAGTAGCCAGCTTCTCTATCTGTCTCACTCCCCAGTACATGGGGTGAGCAATGCTACAACCATGATTTCGACTGTGAAAGAAGCAGGCCCGCATTCATCCATTCATCCCGTCATACACACATGCATTCATTTGTTCATCCTATCAACAAACACTAAAGTGCCTGCTACATGCTGTATATCTCAGAAATCTTTACAGTGTCTTTGTGGAATTAGACTGAAGTTCACTTCCCTCCTTTTAAAAGCCTTTCCTGGGATGGTCTCTTTTAAGAGCTAGGGGTTGGGGTGGAGCTCTAGACCCCTGAATCCCATCTCTGACTGCACAAATCTAATCTACAAGATACCCTTGAGTTGATTTCCTAGTCAAATACTCGTTTTATAGATGAGGAAACTTCAGCCAAGAGAGCTCAAGTGATGGGCACAAGTTTATGCAAAAATCATGGGTTGAATTTGTTTACCAGCCTCCCACTAGATAACAAAACACTACTTTGTTCACTCCCAAACTTCCAAGAACACAACTTGACTCTTCCTCAAAACAATAATGGTGACTCCATAAGGGGTTTCAAATGATGGAAAGTGCTTTCAGATAATTTTTACTTTCATTGCCTGCAGCAGGAGAAAAAATGGGTAAAGAGGAAGAAAGGAGAATAAGAGGTAAAAGAAAAATGGCCTGGATATTGTGGAGTCTCAAAGAACAGGAGGTTAGACCAGTACTTCACCAAGAGTCCAAAAACTACCTGCGTCAGGATCCCTGGGCACCTGTTAAACAAACTGCAGATGCCCAGGCCCCACCCTCAGCTGTCGAAATCAGAATTTTTATGGACGTAGTCAGAGAACTCCACCAAAAGCAAATTCCCTGGGAAATTCTTACACCCTCTGGCTTTTGAGGGCCACTTGGCACAGCGTTTTTAAAGCAAAGGCATACGTACTTGGGACTAATCATAGAGTTTACTGGAAAGATGAATCGTGCAGTGGTTCTAATTTGCGCTATGATTCCAAGAGCATGGTCTTGGGCGTCCAGCGCTGTTGCTCCTGGACAGTTGTTTGGAAAAGTGGGCAGGTGACCAGCAAGCAGCTCCGGTACCGACTGGCTGAGCAAAAGCAGCGCCAACACGTTCGTGGGAGAGGAGTCTGCAGTCCTCCAGGGACACTGCTAATTAGAGCTAACCACAGCTGCCAAGACCAGAGCTCGATGGAGACACACAACCAGAACCAATAAAGGAATGAAAAAGAGAAGAGCCTAACTGAAAAATAAAATCATATTTTAATTAAACAAAGCAAAACAGAAACCTAGGATTTACCAAACGACAGCCCTGGTTTCGCATGGTTAAGGACACTCAGAGACTTTGGGGTTGGACTGACCTAAGTTTGAATCCTGAAGCTCACTATTGGGTAAACCTGGAATTTACTTAGCCTCCTCAAGCTTTAGCTTTTGTTTTATTTTCAACTAGAAAATGGAGTGGTAAGAGCTACATATAGAGTTTCAGGAAGGATTCAGTGAACCAATGTAGATAAAACACTTCCTAAGGTTCATGTCATTCATTGAGTTCAGTTATATAGTAGTAACAATAACTACTCTTTTATTAAAATGGGAATATATCATCATCGTTACTGGGAGAAAGTAAATAATTAGGCCTCCAGGTGATCTACACTAAAGTTCCTTGACTGCTAGATGCTGTCTTTGCTTTAGTGAAAGCAGTCTGCAGCTACAGGTCTATGAGGCACATGTTTATTTCTTGGTAACCTATCTATAATTAGCTATGGATGCTCTCTGAAACATGCAAGGAAATTCATATTCATCAAGCATGCTTGGAAACTCACATTATCTTCATGAACACTTTAGGTTGTTGGCCATTACAGAGAAGAAAAGGAAAACGAAAGACAAATTTCAGAAACCAAAAGAAAGCAAAACACAATCATGGTAACTAGTCACAAGAACTTTATAGTGAGGTGGGGAGGAAGAACATGTTAGTAAGAATCAGAGCAATAAAGTAATTACACAATAGCTACAAATGGAGATGGCTGGATGGCATCACTGACTCAATGGATCTGAGTTTGAGCAAACTCCGGGAGATTGATGTTTGGGTGAAGTTTGGGTGAAGTTCAGGTGAAGGACAGGGAAGCCTGGTGTGCTGTAGTCCATGGGGTCACAAAGAGTAGGACACTTTGAGTAATCACACTTTGTGGCTGAACAACAACAACAAATGAAGAAGCATATGGATATAATAAGGTATTATTTAATAATTACAGAGGGTAGAAAATTGAGGTGGAGAGGAAAGAGATGATAAGGTGAGAAGTGGACATGGACCTGACTGTTAGGGGGGTTGAGTGAGCAAAATGGTCTGGCTGGGTGCTGACCACTGAGCTCATTGCAGCCACTTGGCCTCCCTTCAGCACTATTCTCTTAGACCGGCAAATGGTGTCAGGCCAAGCTGTTTGTGGGAATGGAGAGAAGGGCTTTCTGTACAAAAATGGAACAAGAGAGGGAGTGCAGAGGAGGTCTGGCCTCCATATGATTTGCAAAGGGTTGTAGCTCTGTTTCTATCACTACAGCCAATTGTGCCTATTTCTTCCTTTTAAGCATCAAAATTAAACCCTCTATCTTTATTTATAAGACAAGAGAGGTTTCAGCTTCCAGTCTCAAGTTTTTCAGTAAGGATTCTAATAAAGTGATCATTAGAATTATCTTTCCTGGGCTTTAGTCACAAAATAAGCGTAATGTCTTTCTAGAACGATACAATCCTTTCCTGGCAGAAAAATGGCCTCACTGGGTGAATTAATTTAATTTCCGTACTACGGTGACTACAGAGGCCATGCAGGGGATATATATAGCACAACTTGATGAGAGATTTTGGACAAGTCACTTCTGATTTCTGTTTCATAGGATCTTTATTGGATATAATAACACCTGCCATCTATGCTAATCTCTGAATCATTCCAATTCTAGCACATGTGCAACAAAGGGAAGACGATGACTATGGCTGCCAATAATCTCGGAGAACCCTAAATTATACATTGACATTATATATGTACAAGGTATGGTGACATTAATTGAGCATAATCAAAAGAAATCTTACTTAATCAAAGCTCACACACTGGATAGATTTATAAGGAATCAAACACCAGTACTGACAGGTATTATTTTTTGAGAGCCTTCTGAGTACTCATTGTTCTGCTGTACTCTTGGGGGATATGAAGACAGTAGGCATACTCACCTAATTAATAAAGCAATTAATTACCAATTAGTTGGTAGAATGTATGGAACCTACTATAAGTACAGTAAACAGAAAAAGGAGATCAGTAGAAAGTGGTATGGTTAGAAACAGGTATGGCCAGAAACAAAGTCAAATACAAGTTTAATTAGGGGGAATGTAATGATATTTAAATCTACTCATAATAATATTTACAAAAATTACCTCAGAGGTCATGCCATACAAAGTTTTCTTTTGTTACTAAATTTTAATAACTGGCATATTTCCTTCTTCCAGGGAGCAAAAGCCTTGTAGCCTCTTATATTTCCCCAATGACTTGGGTACCTAGGAAAGTCAGGGTTAGCTTGGCATCACTAGGAAACTCATGAGAATGTAACAGAATTTTTAGTGGCATCATCACTAAAAGAATTTTGATAGCAGACTAATTTCTCCTGCAAAATTAATCACAAATTCATACGGTTAATAATCTTGAGCCACAGATCTGGAATATATGACAGGTAAAGGTTGGAAAAAGGATGCATTACCCCAGAATCAGAAAGGCAGATAAGACTAATAGCACAATAAAGTTGGGGGAAAATGTGAAAATAATGGGAAAATACATATATATATTTTAGGAATAGAGTTGCTCTTTAAGCAAGGCAGTCTAAGGAAATCTCACGTGATAGGTGAGGACATTTTATTATTTTCACCTCTGAAGCCTACTACTGAGGCAACCCTGCTCCTGACTCATCAGAGTGACGGGGAGTTAAGAGACCACAGGTCTGTCTGGATGTCCGTGGGTGTTTCCAGTAGATGGCAGCATGTCATTGCTAATCCCTGCCTATCAAACAGCTCCCTGGTCACTTCAGATAGGAAAACCCATAATAACCTTTTCGGCAGAAATCCAAAGTAATGTTCCCGGGACAATAGGTTTGTAGGAATCATGTCTACCAAAGCAGCTTCCCTGGAGGGAATTCAACATTCTCAGCTACGCCAGAGGTCATCGCTGGCCTCAGAGAAAGCACAAGGTCAAGGATAAAGCAGGAGTCCAAGCGGATATGCTTAGGCTGGCTTTGTCACTTGCTCTGCCGCCTTGAGGAAAGCATTTAAACAGTCTACCTCGAAGAGGAGTTGGGAGAAATTAAAATGAGAAGACGTGTTCATTGAATGGGAAGAAAGACGCTGGATCAGTTTGTGGGGAAAGTACCATGTCAGTGCAGGTAGCAATTCCATGTGCTGCTCTTTTCTGGCCCTTGTACTGTGGGGTGATTCCTTCCCTGTCCTCTTCTGGGGTCCCTCTTCCTTCTCATGCCCTTTTCATGCTGGTGTTCCCCGTCTCCCCTCATTTTTTTTTTTTCCCTTTTGGGTGTGCCATGCAGTTTGTGGGATATTAGTTCCCTGACCAGGGACCAAACCCATGACCCCTGCAGTGGAAGCATGGAGAGGTTCCACTAGTCTAACCACTGGGCTGCCAGAGAAGTCCTGTCCTCCAATGGTCTGAAATAACAACCTCAAGCTGATGATTCCCCAAACCGTTCAAACCAGGCCCCTCCCCTCCTCCACTCTTCTCCAAGCTTCTAACTTACACACCCAGTTGCACATGAGCCATCTCCACTGGAAATCTCACACACATCTTATACTTGTCATGTCCACTGATGGTCTTCCTTCTGCCAAGCCGACGCCTCCCTCTTCCCATAGGCTTATCTGATTTAACAGTGTGGGGACCCACTTAGACATCCACATCAGAGAGTGGAGGGTCAAACCGGACCCATTTTTCTTTATCCTCAACATTCAATCATTCTTTACATCCTGCACATTTCAGACCATTTATACATCTCAAATCTGTCCCCTCCATCTCCACCAGGACTGACCTAGTTCAGGCTCTACACACCTCTCTCTCTACAATTACCTTCCAATTGGTCTGCAAGGCCTCTAGGGTTATTGCCCTAAAGGCCATTTTCTATACAGTTGCTGAAATAATCTTCTTAGAAAACAAATCTGACCATCTCACTTTTCTGCTTAAAGCACTTTAGGCCACAACAAGGTTAAAGTTATCACGCCACAAATATTTACTGAATGCCTACTGCAGACTCTTGAGAGTCCCTTGGGCTGCAAGGAGATCAAACCAGTTGATCCTAAAGGGAATCAACCCTGAATACTCATGGGAAGGACTGACGCTGAAGCTCTGATACTTTGGGCACCTGATGTGAAGAGCATACTTACTGGAAAAGATCCTGATGCTGGGAGATACTGAAGGCAAAAGAAGAAGGCGGCAGCAGAGGATGAGAGGGTTAGATAGCATCACAGGCTCAATGGACATGAGTCTGAGCCAGCTCCTGGAGATAGTGGAGGACAGAGGAGCCTGCGTGCTGCTGTCCATGGGGTTGCAAAGAGTTGGACACAATTTAGTGGCTAAACAACAACAACACTACATGCCAGGTATTGTTCTTAGCCCTGGAGATACAGAAATGAACAAGAGTTCTTGCTTTCCAGAGTTCATAGACAAGGAACAAAGAAACAAGTATATATTAAAAACATCGGATGGTGATATGTGCTAAAAAACAAATCAGGGTAAGGAATACGGGGAGTGCTGATAGGAAAAGCAAGCGTGTCTTGGAACTGCAGAGAGAAGGTCTCTGATAAGGCGGGGCTTATCTCGAGCCAGCTCTGGTCTCCCCTCAGGTCTTACATTTCACCACCGCCTTCCTTGAGCATCTGCTCCAGTCACCCTGAACTGCTCCCCTTCCTATTCCAAATGGCTCTCTCCCTACCCTGGATAATTTCAGTTAAGATTAGTATTGAGATTTTTCCTGGTGGTCCAGTGACTGACTTCATGCTCCCAGTGCAGGGGACCCAGGTTCGATCCCTGGTCAGGGAACTAGATCCCACATGCTGTATCTCAGTGAGCATGCCGCAGCAATGGCCCAGCACAGCCAAACAACCAGATATGTTTAAAAAAGACTAGTATTAAGTATTATCTCCTCCAAAATTCTGTTTTGATCTCTCTCAGATGGGTCAGGGAAACTCAAAAAGTGTTAGATATTTCCTTTACAAAGCTCCCCATTAATGTGAGCACAAAACTTGGGCTACTTATTTCCTATAACATTTAGGACTTTAAAAATCTTTAAAGTTCAACCTTTTAAAAAATTGAAGTATACCTGCCATATAACATTGTGTCAGTTTTTCTTTTCTAAAAAAAAAAAATAAATAAGCTTTATTGAGAGGTAATTCCCATGCCATACAATTCATTCAATAAAAGTGCACAGTTAAAAGTCTTCTAATATATTTGTAAGGCTGTACAACTGTCAACACAATCCATCTTAGGACCACCCCAAAAGGAGACCTTGTACCCATGTCCCATTTTCTTCCAATCCACTAGCTCTAAGGAACCACTATGCGTTCTACTTCTATAACATTGGTTTATTTTGAACATTTGATATCAATGGAGTTAAAGAACATATGATCTTTTGTGACTAGCTCCTTTCACTTAAAGTTTACAAGGTTTATCCATGTTGTATCATATATTAGTACTTTTGTATTTATAGCTGAATAAATCTATTGTACGTAAGGATTGATCATATTTTATTTCTTAGTTGATGGTTACCTCAGCAGTTTCCACTTTTTGGCTTTTATGAATAATGCTGCTCTGAACATTTATGTACAAATTTCTGTGGAGATATAAATTTTCATTTCTCTTGGGTATATACCTAGGAGTGGAATTTCTAGATCATATGGATGCCAAGTGACGTGGGTTTGATCCCTGGGTCAGGAAGATACCCTGGAGGAGGAAATGGTAACGCACTCCAGAATTATTTTTTTTTTTTTTAAGTTTTATTTATTTGGCTGCACCAGGTCTCAGTTGCAGCATGTGGGATCTAGTTTTCTGACCAGGAATGGAACCCCAGCTGTCTGCATTAAGAGTACAGGGTCTTAGCCACTAGACTACTGGGAAGTCCCCCACTCTAGTATTATTGCCTGGAAAATTCCATGAACAGAGGAGCCTTGGTGAGCTATATTCCATCAGGTCCCAGAGAGATGGACACGACTGAGCACACCCACGTGCATGCATGCACACACACACACACACACTCTATGGCTAACTTTTTGAGGAATTTATGAATTGTTTTCCAAAGCGGTTGCACCATTTTATATTCCCATCAGCAATGTATTGATATGAGTATTCTAGTTTCTCCAGATTCTCTCCAACACTTGCTATTGTCTGTCTTTGATTACAGTAATCCAACACTTGCTATTGTCTTTTTGATTATAGTAATCCTCATAGCTGTGGTGTGGTATCTTATTGTGATTTTGGTTTGCATTTCCCTAGTAACAAATAGTGTTGAGCATCTTTTCATATGTATACTGGCCATCGATATGTCTTGTTAGACAAATGTTTATTAAAATTTTTTGCCCAATTTTTTATTAATAGATTTTATTTTTTCCCAACAGTTTTAGACTAATACAAAAACTGGGAAGATAGAACTAGAACAGAGATTTCCTATTTGACTTATACCCAAATTTAACATCTTACATTAGTATGATACATTTAGCACAACTGATGAACCTATATTGATAAATTATTAACTGAAGTCCATAGTTTATTCACATTTCCTTAGTTTTTACCTAATGTCCTTTCTCTGTTTCAGAATCCTACCCAGTTTACCACATCACATGTACTTATCATGTCTTCTTAGGTTCCTCTCGGCTATTATAGCTTCTTAGATTTTCCTTGGTTTTAATAAACTTGACAGTTCTGAGGATAATTGGATGGGTATTTTGCAGGATCTTCATGTACTGGAACTTATTTGATACTTTTTCTCTTTATTATATGGGTCACAATTTACGCATATTGATGCTGACCTTGATCACGGGGCTGAAATACTATTGTCAGATTTTTCCACTATAAAGTTAGTCCCCCACATTCCATATGTACTCTTTGAAGGGAAGTCATTATGTGCAACCAGCCTTAAAAAGTGGGCCTCTACCTTCAGATTAGCTTCATAATCTATCTGGAATGCCTCTGCACAGATTTCTCTCTTCCTCCTTGTTTATTACTGTATTCAACCATTTACACCAGTATGGACTTGATAGTTTGGGTTAATACTCAGCAGTACTTTGCTTATTCTCTTGCTCAGATGGTCCCCTCTTTGCCATTGGGAGCTATTCCCGTCGGTTCCCGGGCCTCTTTGACACCTGAGTTATGTGTGTGCCTGTGTCTAGTACTTCCTTCCTTTCTGGTGCTATAGTGAGGTCGCTCAGTCGTGTCCGACTCTTTGCAACCCCACACACTGTGGTCTGCCCAGGCTCCTACGTCCACGGGATTTTCCAGGCGAGAATACTGGAGTGGGTTGCTGTTTCCTTTTCCAGGAGATCTTCAGAAAGTATTAATACTACAGGCTCATCTTGTCTACTTCCTGCTCCAGTCCTACAATCAGTCATTTCCTTCAGGAGCCCTGCTTCCTTTTATAGAAGAACAGTACTTAGAATCAGATTAGCAATGCACATTGCTACTGGGATATCTTTACCTAACCTTTAATTAAGATTATCTGCTTTTGTATTATTGAGTTGTAAGAGTTCTATATATTCTGGATATAAATCCCTATGAGATATGTGATATCCAAATATTTTCTCCCATTCTACTGGTGGTCTTTTTACTTTCTTGATTCAACCTCTTATTGAGTCAAATAAATATGATGTACTGTACTTCTCCATATAAACCTATGTCCAGAGGAGGCAGTTAGGGCAAGATTTTTTTCTTCTTTTGTTACCAGGTACCAAATGGTTTACTTTCTGTCAGGAAGATTTTTCTGTTGTCTTCTGTGGAGTAGATGTTCCCACTCCATAGTATGGGTACTATATACAGGAGATAAACAACTTGGTTAAGTCAACATGTACAGAACAGCTTCAAAGCTAACTTGGAGCTTCTGGAAGAGGAACTGGGGCTAAAGAGGGGTGGGGCACCTAGGAGCAGAGACTGCCATCATTAAAAGCAAATTCACTTAGCTGGGTGCTCTGCTTAGTCACTCAGTCATGTTGACTCTTTGCAACTCCATGGACTGTAGCCCCCCAGACTCCTCTGCCCAAGGGGATTCTCCAGGCAAGAATACTGGAGTGGGTTGCCATGCCCTCCTCCAAAGGATCTTCCCAACCCAAGGATCGAACCCAGGTCTCCCATATGGCAGGTGGATTCTTTATAATTTGAGCCACCAGGGAAGTCACCGTTGGTTAGTATCTCTCTAAGAGTGATCACAACTCTGCTTCATCATGGGAAGTCAATGAGTACATATTCTGGGAAGAGCAGGGCTTTCTTTCAAACTCTTCAATGAGAAAAAAGAGGTTGCCAATTTGGTCTTTCATATATCACACTAGAATCACACTAATTGCACTTCTGTTTGCCCTGAATGCTTCAGACCCTGCCATGGAATTGAGGAGTGAGCAGCCTTCCCTAAATATGTTCCAAGTGTGTTGCTACACTAGGTAAGTTGTAGGGCAGATAAGGGAATGCAAACCAAAGCATTTCAGATATCTGATCAAGTCTACTCGTGGCTGATTCTCTATCCTGAGCTCATTTAACCTACTGGCAGCATTTAACACAGATGAAGACACTCTCCTCTTCAAACATGCTCTTCACTTCTAGGACACAAACCTCTCCTGGCTATTTTCCTACTTTATAAGCTGGCCCTTTTCAGGTTCCCCTGCTGGTTCTTTCCCAGTATTCCAACATCTAGGCAGTGGAGGGCCCAAGGACCAATTCTTGGTCAGCCTTTCTTTCTGCTCCACTCATTCTCATTGCAGTCTCACTTCTCACTCTGTCTCATGGCTTTAACATCGCATTTATAAGCTTATGAACCCCACACTCCCATTTCCAGCCTATATGTCTTTCCTGAAAAAGCAGAGACATCACTTTGCCAACAAAGGTCCGTATAGTCAAAGCCATGGTTTTCCCAGTAGTCACGTACAGATGTGAGACTGGACCATAAAGAAGCCTGAGCACCGAATAATTGATACTTTCAAACTGTGGTGCTAGAGAAGACTCTTGAGAGTCCCTTGGACAGCAAGGAGAGCAAACTAAATAATCCTAAAGGAGATCAGTCCTGAATATTCAGTGGAAGGACTGATGCTGAAGCTGAAGTTCCAATACTTGGGCCACCTGATGAGAAGAGCTGATTCACTAGAAAAGACCATGATGCTGGGAAAGACTGAGGGCAGGAGGAGAAGGGGGAGAGAGAGGATGAGATGGTTGGATAGCATCACAGACTCAGTGGACATGAGTTTGAGTAAACTCCAGGAGGTAGTGAAGGATGTGGAAGCCTGGTGTGCTGCAGTCCATGGGGTCACAAAGAGTCAGACATGACTGAGAGACAACAACCACCTCTTTCCTGAGCTCTAGATTTGTATATCCAGGTCTCTCTTCTTTACCTCTATTTAAACATCTAATCAGCACCTCAAACATCATACTTCTAAATCCAAACTCTTGATAGCCTCTTTGTATTTGCCTGCCCCCTCAACTCAATCCGCCTTTCCCGTTGTCTGGCTCATTTTCATTTCAATAAATGAAAATACCATCCTTTGAATTGCTCAGAACAAAAATCTTGGAGCCACTTGTTCACTTCCAATCCCTTAACAAATCCTGTTATCTCTACTTTTAAAATATATCCTAACCTGCCCATTTCTCATCCTCTCCATTGCTACAATTGTGGTTTGAATCACCACTATTTTTCACCCAGATTATTGCAATAGTTTTCTAACAGATCCTTTTGTTTCTGCCCTTGTCTGTAATTTCCCCTCCTCAGGAAAAATAGAAAATCATCTATTTTCCACATAGCAGCCAGAGTGACTCTTTTATAACATAAGTCAGATCATGGCATTCTTCTGTTCCAATTCTTCTAATAGCTTTCAACCTCAAAGTAAAGGCCAATGTTATTACACTGGTCTTCAAGAGCTCAGCCTCTTTGATTAAATCTCTGACTCATCTCTTATTCTTTCTTTGTTTATTTACTTCAGCCTTACTACTTTTCTTCTGTTCTTTAAATGCTAAATACATGCCTCTTTCTAGTTCTCTGCTCCTAGTGCTCCCTTCCTCAGAAGCTCCTCTAGATATTTACATGACCTACTCTTCCTTTAGGTCTTTCCTCAAATGTTACCATCTCATTAAGAACTTCCCTGAACACTCAAAATCACAAATTACCTTCATTATATCTGAATACACTCTATTCTTCTTAACATCTAATTTTGCACCATAGCACGTACCATCATCTGACATACTTTGTATTTCACTTGTTTATTAGTGTGTCTCTCTTGCCCATAACACTGTAAATTCTACAAGGGCAGGACCTAGAGAGGATGCACACTCAATAAATATTTGTTGAATGAATGAGTGAACGGATGAGGACACTTCCTTATGGGTTAGGGCCTCACCACTTCCTGAACTCTAGCTTTCATTTCCTTACCTGTGCCAGATTAAGGAATGAGAGAGATAGCAGTCTAAAGAAAACCAAAAAGACCACAGAACCAAGGAGAGATAATAGAGGCAACAGGAGAAAGAAAGGAAAGAGAGGCAATTGTAATGAGAGAGACCAATACAAAAGGGAAATGTGGGAAGAGATGGAAGTACTAGCAGGAAAATTCTGGGATTTTTTTTCCCCAACAATAGCTTCACTTCAACTATAAAGACTGCCAGATTCACCCTGGGGATGGAAGTACTCATTCAGACCTCTCCTGTTACTCCTGACTAGTGGGTTGCTTCAAAGCGCATGAAGTTCAGGATAAGATGATCTTTGATGAAGGCAACTAAAAAGCACACTCATAGAGTCCTTCCACTTTCTAGCTAGTCTGTAGTGATTTTCCAGGACAAGGCCTCTTTTTGAGCTTGAAAATCAACGGTTGGGTCAAAAGGGTCAAAATCATAGCAGAGATCATTAACATAGGTGACAGGGTCTCTTAGCAGTTCTGGTCATTTTATAGATTATTTTGAGCCTTTGCTCACCCAAGATTTATTCCTATTAGAGACCAGTTGGACCAAAGGTGTGTACAAAGAAAGAGACAACTTAACAATACCATGAGTAGAAGAGTTATCATAAATGGAATGAGTCCAGATCTTCTCATTTCTTTATTGTGGAAGAGTGTACTATTTTCCACTGGCCAGGAAGGCTATGAAAGTGAAAAGCTACAGGAGCCTTGCAACTTCTTGTTAAGTAAGTTTTCTGACACACGACAACTAGTGATTAATTACTGCATTAGAAGATAACATTCCTAGAAAGGTTTGCTGGAAATACAGATGTTGTCCATGCTTGATTAGACATTGCTTAAGGAATGCTGAGACACACTGTGCAGTCTATTATTTCTGGCTATTTTGGTATCACTCTTATGTTTATTTTACATCCCTTCACATTCAGTAGAATTGATGGAGCCCATTTCACAAAACCTGTCCCTACCAAAATCAAGAACAGAAAAAACAAACAAACAAAAAACTATAAAAAACTATAAAAAAAAAAACAACCCAAGGCTATAAAGTGTGTTTAGTATATGTGTATGTAGGAGAGCAAGAGAAAATGAAGGAGAAAGAGCCTATGAATAGTTAGGGATGTAGTATTCTTTCTTGTAACACTTTCTAGGAAGAACGAATTGCAAAGGAGATGCTTTGTTTCTCAACAGCCTATAAGAAAATGATCTCACGTCAGCTGGTTAAAATGCTCGGGATGTTAAAGATAAACTAGACTTTGCCATTATCCAAGCTCCTTACCACAAAAAGAAGCCTTGATTTGATACCTAGTCATTCATCCAGTATAGAAAGTGAGCACTTACTCTGGTTTACACACCAAGGAAGCAGAAAATCTAGGCTTCCTGGAGCTTACAAGTCTAGTAAAGATGTGTCTTTCTGAACTGTGATCACGACAGAATCATCTAATGCTATATACTTAGGCTACCCTATCTCCTCTCAAAATCCATGAAGAGTAATAAGAGCAGTACCTCTCCCAAGTGGTCATCTTTAAGCTTATAACCACTTCCTTGGATATCTCTCCCAAATCCAACTGTGACAGGCATGGCTTCGCTGAAGAAATGCTTTGCTGGTACATGGCCCATCAATGTCAACCTCAATACTGCCCAGTCATCATTTCATTATTCAGATGCTAGGGTTTTTAGTATGTGTGCAGGCCCCAAAGTATCTGTCAAAAGCTGTGTTAATTTACTTACTACAGCAAAATAAAAAAAAATCATTTAAAAAAGGATGATTGAATTTAGGAATTATATTCCTCAGAGAATTAGTAATGCTTCTCTGTATCCCTCAGGCCTCTGTGTTGTTAACTTCCATTTTCAATGTTATTATGAATAGACTAATTCAATAATGAGATCATTCCCCATAAGGGAGGCCAAATAAATGCAGCATTCAGTCACACCTGGTTTCCCTAATCTGAGCAAGGAACACTTTCCACTGAATTTAGCTTAAGATAGGGAATTTAAGGAACACACACACTCAAGCAGAAAGAAAATGATAGAGAAGGAGGACAGAAAAGCAGAACAACAGGGTAGCAATGGAACAAATGAGTGACATCTTGGAGACGAAAGGTGGAAGTGAAGATGTATGGCTATGTGATTTCAAGACAAAGATCCTAGCATGGATTTCTTAATAACTGTCAAAGTGATACAGCATATTATTATCCCCATAAATTTCTCAAGAATTGTTTCAAATTTTATTAAACTTCTTCAGGAATCAAAAAGTCAAGTGAAAAGACACAGAAATACTAAACAATAGGCAGGAGCATGCTGGACTATTAAAAACACAATACTCCCCAGCAATAAAGAGGTTCATGGAAAAATTCATCCAGGTATAATCAGCAATCAAACACCAACACCATAATGGTCATCCATCCTCTTCAAAACTTCTAAAGTTTTCATTAAAGCCCCAAAGATCCACTGACTTAAGAAAGGTATGGGTAGTGTTGAGACCACATAAAGAGAGAAGAAGATTAACTCTTACATTTGGAAAAGAGTATTACAAGGAAACCCTAAAAACTGAGATCAGCAAACCTTGAAAAGAGAAAGTCCAAATGCTATTTTTAAAAAATAACCTTCAGTTACATGAAAGAATAGCATGGAGAGTGATGAGTAACCATTTTCTCCCCAAAGAAAGGAAGAAGTGGGGATGGATTTCAATTGGGAAAGAGAGAAGAGATGAGGAAATAGATTCATGTAAAAATACATTCAATACATACTATTTATAATGAGAGAAAATGTAAAAAAATCCCAATGTCTACAAATCTGCAAATATTAATAATCAGATAAATAAATTATGACTTACTTACCCCATGAAACATTTGTTCAGGCATTAAAAAGAATATTTTCAAGGGACATTAATGGATATGGGAAAAACCATGTTTTCAAAGGTTACTGATGATATAGGAAAACACAAATTAAATGAATAAAAAACCCATTAACAATTTTGTAGAGAGAAATGATACACATGCCCATGAATGAGACTCACTTGTACACACAGCACATGCATAAAAACCGGAGAAAGTATATCAAATATCGCATTTTTAGATTAAAAGTTTATGAGTAATGTTTATATTCTTCTTTGTATTTTATGTTACATATTTTATGCAATGAGCACACATTACTTTTACAATTAGAAAACAAAGTTACTGAAGTTCTGTAGTAAAAGAACTTAAGTTAGACAATAGGAAAAATTACTTGTTTCACAGTCGTTAAACATCCAACAATTTTATAGACTTACTTCTCTATTACCAAAGGACATCTGTTAGTTCCATTTTTTTCCTTTTCTAAAACTGAGGTATAATTGACATATTAGTTTCAGATGTACAGTGCAATAATTTAATATATGGATATATTGTGAAAAGATCATTGCAATAAGTTTAATTAACATCCATCACTTCTGTTTCATGATTAAGAATCCATTTTTATTAATGATTTGGTAGAATGCTTTGGAACACGAACTGAGTCCAATCTACCGTCTCTTACCTTGCGAAGTCCAGGTCTGCCTCCCGTGACATGGTGATGTTGGTTAAATTCTGCTGCAGGACAAAAATGTTCCTGCACATTTTCTTGATGCCAGACTCACTGATGCGCCGGAAGTACTGGGCCCCATTAATAAGGATGCAGGAGATCAGGTGTCCCAGGCCTGAGGGATCAGCACAGGGCGATGGGAGGGAGGGGACAGATTAATGCCATCTTGAAGAAACAGACACACAGGATTCCTCTCTCTACTCCTCAGAAACTGTAAATGACCAAAGAAAACTTAGCTCTGATGGTTGGACCACCTGATCTTACCATGATTTCGGAGTAGTTAGATACTGCCCAAGGAGTTACAAGTGGGGAGGCTTTATGCTGATAAAAAACCTGGTACATCCACAGTTTCTGCACTGCCATATGCAGCTAAAGCCACATGGCAAGGCTTAAGAGTATATGCTAGATTGTTTTAAATTACTGTATAAAACTTGTTTTTCCTGTTGAGTTATTTTAAAGCAGAGAACATCATATGTAAATACTATCATCTGTTTAGCTTCCTTTTCCTCCTACAAAACAGATGGGGGTTGTACTTTTGGCTCAAAAGTTGATTGGGAACCTATGTAAATAAAAATAAATCAATAGGAAATTGAACTCTTGGCATTAATGCTAACATAGCTCAACACTGACAATGGGGTATATTTCTAAAGGAGTAAGGGGAGAGAATGTAACTAGAAACAAAGCAGATTATACATTGAGTGCTGAGTTCCCACAAGACTCCTGTGTAGTTTTCAGGGTGTCGTTAAGTGATTTGTTCTCATTGCCAAAGGACTGTCTTAAGGTCTGTGAAACTCGACAAATTGCTGGTTAGGATGTCAACAAACTAGGAGATCCCATTTCAGGTTATCTTAGGTAATGAAGTTGAGGAATGTTGGTTCAGAACAACCCGAGGAACATGTGGGTTACCATTTTTAGAAGTTAGATTTTAATTCTAAATACTTGGAACTAAGTAAACCTCTCTTCCTCCTTCTCTTATTCTTACAAAGTTGGACTCTGGCAAGGTATTTTCCCAGAAATTTCAAGTTAGTCCGACTAGTTGAGAACAGTCTACTATTTTTGTCTCAGGGTGTAACTTCAGGTTCAAAGGCTCCTTCTGTCTTCAAAACAAGTTTTCCCTTGATTAGGATACATGGAGGAAAAGGACAGAAGGCATCATCTCTTGCTTCAGCTATACTCACCCAATGTTGCTTCAAGATGACAGATAAGCTACTCTTCTAAGGTGAAGTAAAAAGCTTTTCAGTCAAAGGAACAGAAACACACACATGGATTTTACGTTTAAAGCTAGACAATTTATGTGAAAAATCTCTGTAGGTTCTTTTGCTATGATGCCCTTGAGCCCATAATTTCAGGCAGAATTTTGTTCTGCAGTGGTTTAAGGTGGTCTGTCCTAAGTGCACTGGTTATAGAGAATAAAAAGCAGATTACAGAAATAAATATATATAATAATTAAGCATGATAAATTATAATAATAAACCAAATGAAGGTTGGTCTGCTTTGTATTATTACTATACACCAAAAATTTTAAACAATATCTGTGATTAAGTACACTCCTTAAAAAAATAATAAAATATTTCTCCTTGCCACATCAAGAAGACCGAGACTGCTGTCGCCTCCTCCACTTGGGAAATTCAATAACATGCCCTTGAATTTAGAAAGTGATATGACAGGGGATAGCCAGCTTTTTAAATAGGAAATCTCCAATTTATGATTTTTTTTTTTTTAGTTAAAATCTCTTCTGAGTCTGAGGACTATACCTCTATTGTTTCCCAGAAGGATTAGCTGTCAAGAAGTATCTGGTCCAAAGGAAAGGAAAACTCTGGGATGTGAATGGTGATATGTGTGACTTGGAAGAGCCAGTGTCAAAAGCCAGAAGGGAATTCTGTGTGGTCAGGAGAGTGAGTCTTAGATGGGTCCTATACTGTTAAGATAGAGAGTATAACTGCAGTCCCCAGCACACAGAGCCATGTGGCTGAAGAGCCTTTTTTTTTTTTTTTTATCACTTACACGTTCTGGCTAAAGTCTTTCAGGAATATTCCCTTTCAGAACACATCTTCATCACTATGACATAATTTAATGGGAAAATAGGATTTTTTGGGGGCGGGGGTGGGTCCTGCATTTGCTAGAACAGAATCATTTCAGAAAGCAAGACATGGTCAGGCATTGCCACTTTCTTTCCATCTTCAGACTGCCACAATCCTTTGCACTAAGTACCTTTGTACTTATTTTAAGTAATATTGGCTCAATTCTGTGAGACATCATAGATACTTTTGGCTCTGGGGTCTATGTACAAACCAACCAAAACAAGAAAAAAGGAGGTATAATTGGAAGTCTTCAAAAAGGGTACTTTGGAGGAATTCATCACGCAAATGATTTGGTTGGCCGCTCATTTTTTAAATGTTGAAGGCAAACACTTTTGGATAGTACTGTTGTCCACACCCTTCCTTGCTTCCTTGACTCTGAAGGCATTTATGGATGTAGACTTCTCAGAACTGCTGCTCACCAGTGGTTTCTGTTTTCTCTTCAGACAAGAATTCACTCTCTGAAAGAAAACTTCCCCTTCCAGTGATAATTTTAGCCAATGAGGGGATCTCTCAGGGTCCTCTCCTTATTGCGTGTGTTTCTTTTTCCTTTATGAGCTCCTCTTGAGTTAATCTGTGGTCCACTCCACACACTTACCCAGCTCTCATGAGTGGTGTGTCAAGGAGGCAGTCAGGCCGCCATCTGCCTCATCTTGGATTAAATCTCCTCACCAAGAAGGAGCAGATGGCAGCCATACTCTTGCCTACCTAGCCATACACAGAGAGGCTAGGTATTGCTGCTTTAATCCAAAAAGCAAAAAACAAAAAAAAATCAGAAACCTTTTTCTACAAGTTTTGAGTTTTAGTAATAGAGAAAATCAGGAAAACCTTCACCCTTCTCTCCTCCCAAACTCTCATGGACAGGGGCAGGGTCTGACCTTCAAATATGTACTGGAACTTGTGCTGCTGGAGGCTGGCACTCATGGCTTCTTCAATGGCGCTGATATCTTTGTTCAGCTTCACCACCAGAGGGTCATAATCCATACTTTCCACATTCGCGACAATGGCGTAGTTCCCCTCCTTCGCAAGAGGGATGAGATAGTGGAAACAGTGAACTCTGGAAGAGAGAGAGACGGGGAAAGAAGTTAGTAATGATTCTTCCTGATGAAAATAACCCTCTTCTTGTGACAGAGCACCCAAATATTTAAGACAGCAGTGGCCCTTTAAATTTTTAAGTATCCCTCCCCCTATTCACCAGAAAGCTATCTTAGATATCTTATAGAAAAATTGAGTGATCTTGAGTAAGTCAGCTTCTGTGATCCTCCCTTGTTTAATCCACACATTGGGGGGTGATGAATAGATAAGATAAAAAATCTTTCCGGTGACAAGACTGCTTGCACAGAGTGAAAAGTATTATCTCTTTCAAGGAATACTGTTGCAGTGAAAATGAGACGCAGAGGTCACAGATCTCTGAAACTTTGGTTTCCATTGCCATTTGCTAGCCGTGTGACTTTAGGCAAGTTACTATTTAATCTCTCCATACCTCAGTTATCTTGTCTGTGAAATGGGGATGATAACAACACATACCTCACAGGGTGCTTTGAGGAACTACTATATAGAAAGGCGCAGGGTGTAGCACTATTATTATATTTATTATTGTTACTCTATTACTTAAGCAAAACGCTTACTGAACATGTGTGAATTTGTTAGAAGGTGTGAAAATATAGGACACAGTCTGTGCCATTAAAGATGCCATGGCTTAATGGGGATGACCAAGAAAAAACAACCAAAAGAGGATGGTCTTTTACTCAGAAGCACGTGTACCCAGGGTGTCATGGGAGTGTGCAGAGGGTATTAGGAAAGGTTCAGGACAGGAGGTGATACTTGTCTTAGAAGACACAGCTGAGTGAGCTTGAGGAAACAGCGCATTCCTATGTTGAAATCAGTCAGTCTCAACATGTGCAACTCTTAGGATCTTTTTGGTAGATATCACTAACTGTCAAGGAAGCATGAGCTGGGGAAGGGTTAGCTACTCCATAACCTTTCTATTAAGCTGCAATGAAAGCACATTTCAGGCCAGGTTGTTCTACCACACATACAGGAATTTACTAAAAACAAACACACAACCACCCCATCCCTCCCCCAGCCCTCCCCCATCCCCTGGCAGGTATAGATCAAACAGGTTTGTTCTGTAAGTTTAGGGACTGTTTTATGTATTCTGTCTGATCTTGACAGGAAAGGTTCACTAGAAGTAGACAGGATGATGATCCAGAGTCGGGATTCTGTTATGCTTGGAGCTGGCATCAGGTAACGAGAATATGCCTAAACAAATGGCCACAGCCTTGAACATCATCCCTACTAATGCAACCACAGGCTTCATCATCATCTTGGTGACACACAGTTTACAAACAGTAAATTCACCTTTCTGGTGTACAGTTTTATGAGTTTTGACAAATGCAACCAGTTGTATAAGCATCACCATAATCAAATCATAGAACAATTCCATCACTTCCAGAACTCCATTGTGCTACCCTGAAGTCAATCCCTACTTATACCCCAAGGCTCTTGCAGCTACAAATCTATTTTCTGTCCCCACAGTTTCGTCTCTTCTGGAAAGCCATATAAATGCAATTATATAGCATGTAGCCTTTGGGGTTTAGTGTCCTTCAGTCTGCCTCAAACATCTGAGATTTATCTATGTTGCTGTCCATTTCTGGTTACTGCTGCGTGACCTCCTACCTATGAATGTGCCACGATGTAACCATCACCAGTTGACATCAGGGTTGTTTCTTGTTTGCAGTGATTAAGAACTAAGCAGCTTCACGTATAGGTTTTTGTGTAAATATAATTTTCTCTTTTTCTTGGGTAAATATCTAGAAGTAGGATTGCTGCATCATATGGTTCAGTTCAGCTCAGTTCAGTCGCTCAGTCGCGTCCAACTCTTTGCGACCCCATGAATCGCAGCACGCCAGGCCTCCCTATCCATCACAAACTCCCGGAGTTTACTCAAACACATGTCCATCGAGTTGGTGATGCCATCCAGTCATCTCATCCTCTGTCGTCCCCTTCTCCTCCTGCCCCCGCATCATATGGTAAGTGTACATTTAATTTTGTAAGAAACCACCAAAATGTTTTCCAAAGGAGCTGTGCCATTTTGCTTTCCTACTAGCAATGTACAAGAGTTCCTGTTGCTCTGCATTCTCACCAGCACTTTTTGTTGTTAGCTTTTTTAAATTTTTATCAAAACTTAAGCTTTGTGGAGGTGTAACTGGCATTAAATGATTATAAGATATTTAGTGTACATCATGACAACTTGATGTATGTGTACACTGTGAAAGAATTCCTTTCATCTAGGTAATTAATACATCCATCACATCACATATTTATCCTTTCTTTTTTTTAAAAAAATGAGAACACTTGAGTACTACTCTGTCAGCAAATTTCAATTATACAGTACAGTGTTATCAAGTGCAGTCATTCTGGTTTGCATTAGATCCTCAGACCTTATTTATCTTACAGCTGAAATTTGTAGCCTTTTTACCAACCACTTTCTATTTCTCTCATCCTCTAGCCACCACTTCTCTATTCTGTTTCTGTGATTTCCTAAAAAAAGGTCTGACATAGAGTGATGCCATGCAGTAGTTGTCTTTCTTTGTCTAGCTTATTTCTTCTAGGATACTGCCCTCAAGTGTCGTCAGTATAAAAAAAATTTTTTTTAGTCATTTTAATAGATGTACAGTGGTGTCTCACTGGGGCTTTAATTTGCATTTTACTAGTGACTAATGGGAGAAGGCAATGGCAACCCACTCCAGTACTCTTGCCTGGAAGATCCCATGGTTGGAGGAGCCTGGTGGGCTGCAGTCCATGGGGTCGCTAAGAGTCAGACATGACTGAGTGACTTCACTTTCACTTTTCACTTTCATGCATTGGAGAAGGAAATGGCAACCCACTCCAGTGATCTTGCCTGGAGAATCCCAGGGATGGGAGAGCCTGGTGGGCTGCCGTCTATGGGGTCGCACAGAGTCGGACATGACTGAAGCAACTTAGCAACAGCAGTAGCAGTGACTAATGATGCTGGATACATTTTCATATGTTTATTTGCCATCCATACATCTGCCATCCATACATACATCCATACATCCATTTGCCATTCATATCATTTGCCTAATTTTTTTTGTTGAGCTGTTTATTTTCTTATTATTAAGTATTGAGGGTTTTTTATATAGGCTGAAAAGAAAGTGTTAGACACTCAATTGTGTATGACTTTGTGACCCTATGAACTGTAGCCCACCAGGCTCCTCTGTCCATGGAGTTCTCCAGGCAAGAATACTGGAGTGGGTTGCCATTCCCTTCTCCAGACCCAGGGATCAAACCTGGGTCTCCTGCATTGCAGGCAGATTTTTTACTGAGCCACCAGGGTAGCAAGTTATCAGACATGCATTTTGTAAATATTTCTTCCCAAGCTTTGGCTTGTCTTTTCATCTTAACAATGTCTTTCAAAGAACAGTTTTAAATTTTGATAAAGTTCAATTTAATCATTGTTTTCCTTTATGGATGATACTCTAGGGGTTAGCTTTAAGAAAACTTTGCCCAATCAAAGTTACAAAGATTTCTTCCTATATTTTCTTCTAGGATTTTTACAGTTTGAAATTTTATACTTAGATGTATGAACCATTTTAAAGTAAGTTTTGCATAGGATGTGCTATATTTTTAGAATCTGTTCATTTAAGGAAATCCAAGTATCTTGACTATCGGAGCGTTTTTATGACAGGTGATCACTTTAATAGTTACTAAAAACTAAAGATTAATTTTGCCAGTAAAAACTCATTCTGAAATTCATATGCTAATTATTGAAGTGTATGGTTTTGATCAGGACACCAGTAACTGCACCAGTTACAGTCCTTCCAGAAGAAGACATTTTTGATAAAATGAAAATTGACCAACCCTGGAGTGGGAAACATGCCTAGGGAAATTGATTGCTATTTCACAGTTGAAATTTAAACTAAGTAACTCTTAGTTGAAAATAAAGTCAAGTCATCAATGCTAAAATACTTTTACAGTGAACTATAGACATTACCACCTCAGACAATGAGGCTTCCCAGGTCTCTCAGTGGTAAAGAATCCACCTGCCAATGCAGGGGACCTGGAGTCCATCCCTGGGCTGACAAGATCTCCCGGAGAAGGAAATGGCAACCCACTCCAGTATTCTTGCTGGGAAAATTCCATGGACAGACGAGACTGGCAGACTATGGTCCACGGGGTTGAAAAGAGTCGGACACAACCGAGTGACTGAGCACGCTTGCATGCCTCAGACAATGGGAAGACCCCTGTGCAATGGCATGAGGGTGTGAATGGAAGACGGTTTTAAGGAGTGACCAGAAGTTCCTTTCAGTACATAGAGATGACATGACAGAGGCATGAGGTGAGCTTGGGGAGATGGTCAGGGACCAGGTCAGCATAGGAGTGAGGTCATCTAAACAGGATTTTAAGAGGTGAAACAATATAATCAGATATGAGTTTTGGCAAGATGATTTGGCACAGTATAAAGAGTAAATTAGTGGTAGAGAATGATAGAAACTAGAAGTAGAGACTGCTTAGGAAATTACTATGAATTGGAGGTGTTTATGAGATGCTGGACTTACCTAGTGGTTCAGACAGTAAAGAACCTGCCTACAATGCAGGAGACCAGGGTTCAATTCCTTGGTCAGGAAGATCCCTTTGGGAAGGGCATGGCAACCCACTCCAGTATTCTGGCCTGGAAAAGCCCATGGACAGAAGAGCCTGGTGGGCTACAGTCCGTGGGGTCACAAAGAGTCGGATATGACTGAGCAACTAACACTTTCATGAGATACCGAAGTGAATGGCAGAAAGGAGAGAGAAAAACTATTTTAAGGCACCATCTTCCTCTCCCCAAATGATCAGAGATGAAAAAGAATTTAAAATAGTCATTGGCAAATATCAAGTTCAGAAAAAGTGGGTTTTTTCTTTTGGAATTCTGGCATGTTGTTGCTGACCTTAACATGACTTTGGCATTAATATTTTTTCTGCAAATATTGCTGATTACACAGCAGGATGGTTGGTTTTCAGAAAGTGCACACTTAGGATCCCAACAGCGACAGGCAGTTACTGCTGAATCCACTTAGAACCCTCCTGATGGTGAGAGAAATCAGCTGATAAAGGTGATATTCTTAGCATCTCAGACTAAAGCGGCAACTTAATTTTCCTCTTCTAAAGTTCAAATAGGGGGAAAAAACCAAAAATCAAAAAACCTCAACCATTTTTAATGGTCTCACCATGTCTCTCATCTCTTGGGGTTGTCACATGCCTTATGCTTCAAACTGTATAAAAAAAGCATTGCTCAGCGGTTAAATGTGACCTACAGGGACACAGGTAAAATGTCACATGTCCTTCAAAACAGAATCTACTGGCTTTGAGAGCACTTTTTGGTTTGAACTTTAACAACATTCAAGAAAAAGATGGGCTATGGATGTAAAAATATTTGGGGGAATAAGACAAATTTTTGGTATTCGAAGTTGTTCTAGACTTCCTGCTAGCTTTCGCCATTAATTGCGCCTCCCCCTCTCCTTTATCTGTCTGTTCTGGCTTCTTGGGCAAAAGTGCCAGAGACTGTCAAACCAGCCACTTCTTCACTGTATCAGCTCCAGGACCACAGGTCCTAAGCTGATTCTCCTTTACAACCGGATGGGGACAAACTTACCTTAGCTGATTATCATGACAAGGATGATGTTGGGTCATGCAGTCTTTGTATTACTTAAGTATAGGGTTGGCCAAAAAGCTCGTTTGGGTTTTTCCATAGCAGCTTATAGAAAAACCTAAACAAAAATTTTGGCCAACCCAATCCATATGGTGGGCTATGATTTCCAAACCAATTCACTGTCTTTGATGAGTGGCATGTTTTGTTTGGGGAACCTGCACTTATTTTATCTGGGTTTGATTTCAAACCAGCTACATCTCCAGAGTCACTGAAGTTTTTACTGAACACTTATTATACAACAGGACTGTTACAGGTTCTAGAGCCAGAGCAATGAATGAGGCACACCTGATTCCTGCCTCCCAGGTGCCAGAAGTTTCTTCCACAGTCACTCACTGTGGGTACCCAGAGCCCTTAGCCATCTCCTCTATTGGAGCATTGGACTACTACAGTAACAATTTACTTGAGGTTCTCCTTATTCATTTTCTATCATTAACTGTATAAACAAACAAAATCTTGTTATTGTGACAAAGAATGAATAAACTATGTCAGCATCCACTATCTGAACCAAACATGGAGCGCTCTGTCTAATTTAGCGCTCTGTCTAATAAAGGGGCAAAGACAATTTGGAGCACATTCATAGGAAAGCCACCTGAATGTTGAAACCATGTTAAAAGAAGATATAAGAAAATTTAATTTGGAAAAAATAAACATATTTAGTGTTTTCATTTACAGTCAAGGAGAGATAATTATGCACCCAGGACTCTAAAACTCAGCTGTTTTTTGAAATTTGATCTTAAAATGATCCTTTTTCTATTTTTAAATTAATGAGGAAGGAGATATGGCAATAGATGTTACAGCATTGAATCATTTCTTGTAAGTTATTAAATAATGACTAAAATATGCTTAACATTATTAAAAATACTATTGCCAAGATGTACAAAAATTTTAAAAAGCAGGTTAGAGGTTAAGGATTAAAATGATCTTACTCAAATGCCTTGAAAATATCACACTTTAAATTAACTACACTACAAGCTGATAATTCCAAATGAAGAACACATTGTGTACCCACGCAATCAATGGCATAAATTCTAGGAGCTGTGATAGTAATTAATTTGATGGTTTTCTGCACAACCCAGGTAACAGAGGCATCAGGGTATTACTGTTTTGTTTTTTCTTCTCATCAATTGTATTTATCTACTCACAGAAAATATCTGATTTATTTCACTGTCAGCTGGTAAATAAATAGAGAATAAATCTAAAATTTATCATAAAATCAGAAAGCATAGAGGAACAGTCTTTAATTCTAAACAACTGAATTTAAGAATGAATAGAAATAATGCTGAGTAAATAATAGACTCCAAATCGACAATGCCACTTCTCTTACCCTACTCAAAGGTCTTCACAAGCAATAAGCAAGTAATTCACAGGACAAGATAACAAAGAATGAAAAAAGTAAGTAGCATACAAAAGAAGTGACATCAACAATACATTATCAGTTAGCTTTGCCTGAGCACACCTACAAGACAGCCAAGTTCTAACTGGAGCCCAAACATACAAACCAAAATCGTATTTACATTTTGAAAACCCAAGTCTACCAAAGACTCCAAACAAAAAGGCAATACTCTATCAACTTTAATAATGCATCATGGTAATACAGAAGAAAATATATTACTATACACTTTCTGATTCTGGTATTTCAAAAGCATATGTCCAGCTGTCTATTTGACATTGATACCTAGATGTCTAACAAACATCTCAAACTAGATGTCACCAAAATGGAATTCTTAATTTCCACTTCTCCCCCAGTGTTTCTCCTCCCTCAGAGTTTGTCACCTCACTCCACAGCCTTGGTATCCACATAGTTGCTCTGGCCCCAAAGCTGGTGGTTTTCCTGGAGTCCTTTCTTTCTCTCAACTGCCACCAGTTCTACACCCAATCCAACCTATAAATAAATGTTATCAGCTCTACCTTGAGAATATGTCCCAATTTCAACACTTTCCACACCTCCACCTCTGTCACGCTGGTGCTCATACCTGGTCTCAACTAATCTCTCTGCTTCCATTCATATTTCTCCCTGAAATTTTTTTTCCCCCCATACAATAGCCAGAATGACCTAAAAATGTGAATGAGTGAATGAATGAATGAATATCTCTCCCTTGCTTAAAACTCTCCTACAAATTTTTGATGCACTTAGAACAAAACCTGAGTCTCATAGGAAAAGGAGTATGTCAAGGCTGTATATTGTCACCCTGCTTACTTAACTTATATGCAGAGTACATCATGAGAAACGCTGGGCTGGAGGAAGCACAAGCTGGAATCAAGACTGCCGGGAGAAATATCAATGACCTCAGATATGCAGATGACATCACCCTTATGACAGAAAGTGAAGAAGAACTAAAGGGCCTCTTGATGAAAGTGAAACAGGAGAGTGAAAAAGTTGGCTTAAAGCTCAACATTCAGAAAACTAAGATCAAGGCATCCGGTCCCATCACTTCATGGCAAATAGATGGGGAAACAGTGGAAACAGTGGCTGACTTTATTTTTCTGGGCTCCAAAAATCACTGCAGATGGTGACTGCAGCCATGAAATTAAAAGATGCTTACTCCTTGGAAGGAAAGTTATGACCAACCTAGACAGCATATTAAAAAGCAGATACATTACTTTGCCAACAAAAATCCATTTAGTCAAGGCTATGGTTTTTCCAGTGGTCATGTATGAATGTGAGAGTTGGATTATAAAGAAAGCTGAGTGCCGAAGAATTGATGATTTTGAACTGTGGTGTTAGAGACGACTCCTGAGAGTACCTTGGACTGCAAGGAGATCCAACCAGTCCATCTGAAAGGGGATCAGTCCTGGGTGTTCACTGGAAGGAATGATGCTGAAGCTGAAACTCCAATACTTTGGCTGCCTAATACAAAGAGCTGACTTATTTGAAAAGACCCTGATGCTGGGAAAGATTGAGGGCAGGAGGAGAAGGGGACGACAGAGATGAGATGGTTGGATGGCATCACTGACTCAATGGACATGGGTTTGGGTGGACTCTGGGAGTTGGTGATGGATAGGTAGGCCTGGTTTGCTGCAGTTCATGGGGTCGCAAAGAGTCAGACACAACTGAGCGACTGAACTGAAGATCCTATAATGGGTTGGATTCCATGACCCACATGATCAGGCTCTAGCCTGCTTCTTTACCTTTCCTTTCACTCCTCTCATTCTCTTGTTCACTGAGTTACAGTCATACAGGGTCTTCTCTGTTCTTCAAATCTGCCACCTCAGGATCTTGTGTGTCCCTCCTTCTGCCTGAAACTCTTTTCTATAAGGTCTTTGTATGGATGACTCTTTCTTGGTACCTTGTCACAATTTCCCTGACCACTTTATCTAAAACATAAAATTACCTAACTCCCCTCTCTATTAAACCTCAGCCATTCTCTGCACTGTCCAGTATGATAATGCTAGCTATACGTGGCTACTGTGCAGCTGAAATGAGACTAGTCCAAATTGTGATGTGCCATAAGATATCACAGATTTCAAAGGTGCAGGATGAAAAATGTAAACGATCTCATTAATAATTTTTGTGTGAATTCCAAATTAAAATGATAATATTTTGGATATACTGGGTTGGATAAAATATGACACATTAAGATAAACTATTAGAATATTTAAATTATTTATGTGGTCTGTCTAGTCAAAGCTATGGTTTCTCCAGTAGTCATGTATGGCTGTGACAGCTGGACTATAAAGAAGGCTGAGTGCCAAAGAATTGATGCTTTTGAACTGTGGTGTTGGAGAAGACTCTTCAGAGTCCCTTGGACTGCAAGGAGACTCAACCAGCCCATTCTAAACGAAATCAATCCTGAGTATTCATTGGAAGGACTGATGATGAAGCTGAAACTCCAATACTTTGGCCACCTCATGCGAAGAGCTGACTCATTTGAAAAGACCCTGATGCTGGGAAAGATTGAAGGCAGGAGAAGGGGATGACAGAGGATGAGATGGTTGGATGGCATCACCGACTCAATGGACATGAGTTTGGGTAAACTCCAGGAGTTGGTGATGGACAGGGAGGCCTGGCATGCTGTGGTCCATAGTGTTGCAAAGAGTCGGACACGACTGAGTGACTGAACTGAATTGAACTGATGTGGTTCACATGTGTAGCTCACTTTATATTTCTATTTGATAGCACCATTTAATTTCATTCTGCTATTGTTTTTCTTTTTTTTAGTTACATTAATCTGAAATTTTCCTCTGTTTACCCATGGCTGTTTACCCATTAAGAATGTAGCTCTATGAGAGCAGAGACCTTGAGTGTTGTTTTCATTGCTGTTATCCCATTCTTAGAACACTCAATAAACATTTATTGAATGAATAAATAAATGATTGGAGACTTCCTACTCTTTACTTCCTACCATTTCCATAGGTGTGATAATAGAGTCTAGACAGATAATAGATAACAAACTAATCATAGCATTCTACACTTCAGGGGAAGAAACAAGAGCCCAGCAATATCACATCTTAGAAACTATTTTCTTGAATTATGACTGAACTTAATTCCTTCAGTTGGGTTTTAAGTTCTTAAAGGAAGGGGTCGTAGTTCTTGCATCTGTACATTCCTTTCTTGATTAACAGAATACTGTAATAAAAATATCAATGGCAATAAAGTCCCACAGTCAAAAAGCTACCATATACTGAGCACTTACTCTGTGGCAGGCATTGCACTTATTATTTCATTTAAAAAGTCCCTAAGTTAGAAATTATTGTCTCTATTTTTAAGATGAGGAAACTGAATAAGTTAATTAAGTTACTTAAGATGGCCTAGCCAACCCATATAGATATTCTGATCCAGACCATTTCTGATGTCATAGGCCATGCAAACTCCAAACCACCATATTCACAATACATCATGTGCTTAAAAACTAACAGTGACTGAATAACACTAAAAATCACTTTCAGTATCAAAAAAGAACATCCATAATAAGAGCCAAAATGGATGGTGACACTCCATGGAAAGAAGTGAGTGATTTATGACCCACAGTGCATTTAAATCACAAAGTCTTGTACTTGAAGAAGTCATACCTGACTTCCAGGTGTAGGACCAGCAGGCAGCGGTCAGCCATATCCTGGAAAGACTTGGCAAGTTCGCTCAGAGTCTGCATAATCTGCTCTGACACTGGAGGGAGATCAACGTTCACATGGTTATCTTGAGCAGGAGACAGATCTGCAAAAAGAGGTGAGGACAAAACACCCATCATTTCATTAGACGCCTACAGAGATATTTTGAAATGACATATGATTTTGTTGTTCATCATGTTGTTTTTATCAATTTGGCTAATGCTAGTGTTGGCAGCATCAGACATTCGAGACATGATAGACTATTTCTGTACTTGATTAAACATAGAAGCCCAGCGGATTGTCTCGCATCAATTCACAGAATGATAGAAACAGAAACTCAGATTTGGAAGTCAATTTAGTCATCTGGCCCAACCATGTGGTCTATGCTTGGGTTGCACACCCAGGAGCATTTGATTGCATACAAATGTCTGTGACAGGAAGGCTAGCTAGGCTAGGTGTGTGTGCTCAGTTGTGTTCGACTCTCTTGGATTGTAGCCCGCCAGGCTCCTCTGTCCATGGAATTTTCCAGGAGAGAATACTGCAGTGCTTTTCCATTTCCATTTCCCAATCCAGGGATCAAACTTAGGGATCAAGATGCTTCTCCTGAATCTTCTGCATTGGCAGACAGATTCTTTACCCCTGTGCCACCTGGGAAGCCCTTGTGAAAGGAAACTCAATACCTTTTGTGACAGCCTAGTCCATCTAAGAAAGATATGACCATCTTATGTCAATCTGTATCTGTTGTCATTGACTTCTAATCATTGGCCCTGGTTCTACCAACTTAACAATCATTCTCACATGTGTCAGTGTTTCAAATACTAAAAATCTCTCTTCTGTCTTCCTTGAGCTCTTCTCTTTTTTGGGCTAAATATTCCCAGGTTTTCAACTATTCTTCAAATAAAACAATTGAGCCATTTTATAATTCTCATAGTTCCCCAACAAAAACATTCCAATTGTCTATTTCCCTTGAAATGTGGGACTCAGAACTAAATGTAATAAATACTACAGAGTGGTCTGACCTGTCTAGAGAGAATGATCAACTCTCAGGTTCTAGAAGCCATGCTCCTTGTGTGGAGCCTAAAATCTCCTAGGGTGGGGGACAGCGAGTACCACACAAAAAAAGAGTGCTGCATTTTCCTTTAACTCATATTGAGCTTACTTACAATCAGCTGAAATTCATAAAAAGGTCTTTTTGGAAAATTTGATAAACCTAACTTCTCTCTCTCTCCCAAGTAACTGATAAAACATTTAATAGCATTTGGTGTTTTTCATCAGCAAAATACTAAACAAAAATGTGAACTGTATTTCCTTATGTCTAGACTTCTGTTGTGTAAACAGTTTCCCACAGTTTTTCAAATATCACCAACAATAATTTGGCAATTTCATTCAAAAGTTCTTTGAGTTCTCTACAGCCTCAAAAGCTGGCCTTGAGTCCAGTTTCTGTTACTTACTTACATACTGTAGCTAATGACTTAAATTCTGTCCACCTCAGTTTCTTCTATAAAAGGGGGATCTGTACCTACAGAATGTTGTTGGGAACTTTGAATAGTTTACAGTTGTTGGGAGTATTGAATGGGTTAATGTAGATAAAATATTGGTACTTAGGACAATAGCACAGAAAACTCACTCAATATTAACATAAATAACAAACACAAGCAATATTAATATTAAGAATTATTCTGTAGCATGTGATTTCCCCAGACTAAGAGTTCTAAGTTTAATTATAGCAACAAGGTACTTAAAAGATAAAGCTATCCACCTTGAGGTTCAATTTCCATTGATCAGTATCTTCTGCTTTTCCATGTGAAAATTCTCTTCCTCAGAGGATGAAATGTTTGGAAGAAGAGCTCCCTGGCCTTAGGGGACATGGGATTTGGCGAGGCACTGCTGACTAACTCGGAAGGTGTCTGCCTTACCCTGCAGGGCGTCAACACCCGTAGTGGAAGTCACACCTGCAGCTGTATGCTTTCAGCCACAAATGGAGACGAGCCCAGGGAGACCGTCAAGACTTAAAAGGATAAGTTCTCCTCTGTGGAAGCAGACTTCAATAAATTAAAATATGGAAAATACACCAAAAAAACAATTTTGTTTAAGGGAATGGATGTGTAAGGAGGAAGGAAATATAGTGATGGAGATTTAAAATTATTACCAGCCTTGGCATTATCTGAGATGTTCACTGACGTGGTCTGCAGGACTCAAAGTAGACACTCTTTTCCTCTCTAATGCTATCATTTTTCAAGTTGTTTGATACAAGGTGAGATCACGGCCATCATCATGTTTTCTTTTGGTAGACTGGGTGAAAGCAACTATAAGCAACAGTGTTCTAGTATTTCAAGGCAATTAGGGCTTTTGAACCCTTAAATCCCTCTGTTGTGTGACACTGTGCCAGGAAGATCAAAGCATATATCAATTAAAAAAAAAAAAAAAGGAGGAAATCAGACCCTGAGGAAATTGGGCTCATAGTCTAAGCACACACGTGTGTGTGCTCAGCCGTATCCGATGCTACAACTTCATGGATTATAGCCCACCAGGCTCTGCTGTCCATGGAATTTTTCAGGCAAAAATACTGGACTGCGTTGCCATTTCCTACTCCAGGGGATCTTCCCGACTCAGGGATCGAACCCACATCTCTTGTGTCTCCTGCACTGGTAGGTGAATTCTTTACCAACAGCACAACCTAGGAAGCCCTGTTCAAGGTCTAAGGTCCAAGGTTATACTAATCACCCAACCTACAAATGGCATTTTGGACAAATTTCACCAAGTTAAAAAACCTCCCTTTCTTCTTACAGAAATACGTAATTTCATCATGTGTAGCAGTTGACTACTTTCAAACTCTACAAATGTAAAAAAAAAAAAAAAAAAAAAAAAAATCCAAGTAGAGTAAGTTAACAGCCAGATAAGCAGTCTTGGTAAAACTTGCAATGAATGAGGTAGGAGTAGTTTATAACAGCAGCAAACTTTATATTTTGCTAAACTGTAATCTACAGCAAAAATAACATTTTAGTAAAGCAACATGAAAAATGATGCCCAGGGCTCCACGGAAAACATCCACTGAAAAGCTGGTTTGAGAATTCAGCTCACTCAAACATATGAAGTTTTCTTAACAAGAAGGAATATATTGAGCAAAGAAATGCTGAGGATGGCAAAGAAAACACAAAACAATTAACTACCTCTTAAATGTCAAATGGAAATCTACCAAAAAAGCAATGCTGACAGAATCTCCTTGGGAGATTACAGTCAAGATCAGAGATTACTTGACATGTGCACGCTCACACACACATACATGTACACCTTTAGAGGCTCATGTCTGTATATTTATGTCGGGGATTACTCTTTCAACAATATCCATACTTGATTATCTTATTAAGTATCCTAAAAGATGATGCTGTTAAAAGTACTGCACTAAATATGCCAGGAAATTTGGAAAACTCAGCTGTGGCCACAGGACTGAAAAAGGTCAGTTTTCATTCTAATCCCAAAGAATGTTCAAACTACCACACAAGTGCACTCATTTCATATGTTAGCAAAGAAATGCTCAAAATCCTTCAAGCTAGGCTAAAACAGGACATGAACTGAGAACTTCCAGGTGTACAAGCTGGATTTAGAAAAGGCAGAGGAACCAGAGATCAAATTTCCAACATCAACTGGATCACTGAAAAAAGCAAGAGAATTCCAAAAAAATATCTACTTCTGCTTCACTGACTGTGCTCAAGTCTTTCACTGTGTGGTTCACAACAAACTGTGGACAATTCTAAAAGACATGGGAATAGCAGACTACCTAACCTGCCTCTTGAGAAACCTGTATGCAGATCAAGAAGCAACAGTTAGAACCACACACAGAACAACAGACTGGCTCCAAACTGGGAAAGGAGTACATCAAGGATGTATACTGTTGCCCTGCCTACTTAACTTATATGTAGAGTACATCATGAGAAATGCCAGGCTGGATGAAGCACAAGCTGGAATTAAGATTGCCGGGAGAAATATCAATAACCTCAGATATGCAGATGACACCACCCTTATGGCAGAAAGTGAAGAGGAACAAAGGAGCTTGTTAATGAAGGTGAAAGAGGAGAGTGAAAAAGCTGGCTGAAAACTCAACATTCAGAAAACTAAGATCATGGCATCTGGTCCCAACACTTCATGTTAAATAGATAGGGAAAACAATGGAAACAGTGATAGACTTTATTTTTTGGGCTCCAAAATCACTGCAGATGGTGACTGCAGCCGTGAAATTAAAAGATGCTTGGTTCTTGGAAGAAAAGCTATGACCAACCTAGACAGCATAATAAAAAGCAGAGACATTACTTTACTGACAAAGATCCGTCTAGGTAAAGCTATGGTTTTTCCAGCAGTCATGTACAGATGTGAGAGGTGGACCAGAAAGAAGGATGAGTGTCAAAGAATAGATGCTTTCAAATTATGGAGTTGGAGAAGACTCTTGAGAGTCCCTTGGACTGCAAGGAGATCGAATCAGTCAATCCTAAAGGAAATCAATCCTGAATATTCAGTGGAAGGACTGATGTGCTGAGGCCTAAGCTCCAATACTTTGGCCACCTGATGTGAAGAGCTGACTCACTGGAAAAGACCCTGATGCTGGGAAAGACTGAAGGCAGGAGAAGGGGAT
This sequence comes from Muntiacus reevesi, assembly GCF_963930625.1. Taxonomy (NCBI): domain Eukaryota; kingdom Metazoa; phylum Chordata; class Mammalia; order Artiodactyla; family Cervidae; genus Muntiacus; species Muntiacus reevesi. Next base: position 92,696,032 of record NC_089254.1, on the reverse strand, counting down.
GACAGAGGACCAAATAGTTGGATGGCATCACTTACTCAATGGACATGAGTTTGAGCAAGCTCCAGCAGATGGTGAAGCACAGGGAAGCCTGGCATGCTGCAGTCCATGGGGTTGCAAAGTGTAGGACAGGACTGAGAACAACAATTTTATTAAAATATGCACGTTGAGCTGTTTTTCTAATACATCAGATCATTTAAAATATCCTTGTTCCTCTTACAACCATTGCATAAAAGCAGGCATCTTTGAGATTCCTAAGCATTTGTGGCTACATGACTGTGGCTTTCTGTACTAAATTGATTGGTTTATATGAGGACACTAAACCTTGGTCTCTGGGAGAGATACTGTTTATTAGGTGAACGAACACATGTTGCCAGTTCTCTCTTGCTTATTCCACAGTAGACTCTCAGAAGCTGAATGTCTTCATTCCCAGTCTTGCTTATGGCTGGTGGTGGCCAAAGTCACTGTCTGGCCAATGACCCTCTAGGCTGATTCTTAACTAACTCTAGGCTAATTCTATAACACAGTTTTGCCAAGAGAATGCACTGGTCATAGCAGTGCATGACCTCTTCCAACAACACAAGAGAAGACTCTACACATGGATATCACCAGATGGCCAACACCGAAATCAGACTGATTATACTCTTTGCAGCCTAAGATGGAGAAGCTGTATACAGTCAGCAAAAACAAGACCAGGAGCTGACTGTAGCTCAGATCATGAACTCCTTATTGCCAAATTCAGACTTAAATTGAAGAAAGTAGGGAAAACCACTAGACCATTCAAGTATGACCTAAGTCAAATCCCTTATGATTATACAGTGGAAGAGAAATAGATTTAAGGGACTAGATCTGATAGTCAGAGTGCCTGATGAACTATGGACAGAGGTTCGTGACATTGTACAGGAGACAGGGATCAAGACCATCCTCATGGAAAAGAAATGCAAAAAAGCAAAATGGCTGTCTGAGGAGGCCTTACAAATAGCTGTGATTGACAGGAAGCAAAAAGCAAAGGAGAAAACGAAAGATATTCCCATTTGAATGCAGAGTTCCAAAGTATACCAAGGAGAGATAAGAAAGCCTTCCTCAGTTATCAATGCAAAGAAATAGAGGAAAACGACAGAATGGGAAAGACTAGAGATCTCGTCAAGAAAATCAGAGACACCAAGAGAACATTTCATGCAACGATGGGCTCAATAAAGGACAGAAATGGTATGGATCTAATAGAAGCAGAAGCTATTAAGAAGAGGTGGCAAGAATACACAGAAGAACTGTACAAAAAAGATCTTCACAACCCAGATAATCACAATGGTGTGATCACTCACCCAGAACCAGACATCCTGGAATGTGAAGTTAAGTGGGCCTTAGAAAACATCACTACGAACAAAGCTAGCGGAGGTGATGGAATTCCAGTTGAGCTATTTCAAATCCTGAAAGATGATGCTGTGAAAGTGCTGCACTCAATATGCCAGCAAATTTGGAAAACTCAACAGTGGTCACAGGACTGGAAAAGGTCAGTTTTCATTTCAGTCCCAAAGAAAGGCAATGCCACTAATCTCATCTCATGCACTCATCTCACACGCTAGTAAAGTAATGCTCAAAATTCTCCAAGCCAGGCTTCAGCAATACGTGAACCGTGAACTTCCAGATGTTCAAGCTGGTTTTAGAAAAGGCAGAGGAACCAGAGATCAAATTGCCAACATCCGCTGGATCATCAAAAAAGGAAGAGAGTTCCAGAAAAACATCTATTTCTGCTTTATTGACTATGCCAAAGCCTTTGACTATGTGGATCACAATAAACTGTGGAAAATTCTGAAAGAGATGGGAATACCAGACCACCTGACCTGCCTCTTGAGAAACCTGTATGCAGGTAGGAAGCAACAGTTAGAACTGGACATGGAACAACAGACTGGTTCCAAATAGGAAAAAGAGTATGTCAAGGCTGTATATTGTCACCCTGCTTATTTAACTTACATGCAGAGTACATTATGAGAAACACTGGGCTGGAAGAAGCACAAGCTGGAATCAAGATTGCCAGAAGAAATATCAATAACCTCAGATATGCAGATGACATCACCCTTATGACAGAAAGTGAAGAGGAACTAAAGAGCCTCTTGATGAAAGTGAAAGAGAAGAGTGAAAAAGCCAACTTAAATCTCAACATTCAGAAAACTAAGATCATGGCATCTGGTCCCATCACTTCATGGGAAATAGATGGGGAAACAGTGGAAACAGTATCAGACTTTATTTTTTGGGGCTCCAAAATCACTGCAGATGGTGACTGCAGCCATGAAATTGAGAGACTTACTCCTTGGAAGGAAAGTTATGACCAACCTAGACAGCATTAAAAAGCAGAGACATTACTTTGCCAACAAAGGTTCATCTGGTCAAGGCTATGGCTTTTCCAGTGGTCATGTATGGATGTGAGAGTTGGACTACAAAGAAAGCTGAGTGTCGAAAAATTAATGATTTTGAACTGTGGTGTTGGAGAAGACTCTTGAGAGTCCCTTGGACTGCAAGGAGATCCAACCAGTCCATCCTAAAGGAGATCAGTCCTGGGTGTTCATTGGAAGGACTGATGCTGAAGCTGAAACTCCAATACTTTGGCCACCTCATGTGAAGAGTTGACTCATTGGAAAAGACCCTGATGCTGGGAGAGATTGGGGGCAGGAGGAGAAGGGGATGACAGAGGATGAGGTGGCTGGATGGCATGACCGACTCGATGGACATGAGTTTGGGTAAACTCTGGGAGCTGGTGATGGACAGGGAGGCCTGGCGTGCTGCGATTCATGGGGTCGCAAAGAGTTGGACACATACTGAGTGACTGAACTGAACTGGATTAAGAATTACTTGGAAAAACATCAATGTTTCCAATTGCTTATATGATGAAGCTTCTTAGAAAGGCTTTCTACGATTTTTGCTTTCTGCCCAACACTTCAGTTTTTCTCCATCTTTCACCACTTTCTCCTTTCTCAAACTTCTCCCTTCCCCAGCTCCGGCCCTTTGATTTGCTACCCTTTAAAGCAAATTCCTTAAACATATCATGGTGTTTAATGATTCTATATCTTTGATGGCTCTTATTCCTCTTTCTGAACTGTTCATGCTTCCTGGCAGGGCCACTGGTTCCTCTGGTTATGTTTTTCACACAGTTCTATTAGCTATCATATTCTGCTTATCATTTGTTTATCAGTATGCATGCCTATCAGATCATTAACTCCTTCAAGTAAGGGATTTTCAATACACACACACCCCTATTTTCAGGGCCAGCAGAATAATAGGAGGCATTACAGGAGCTCAGTCTCTGATTTTTCAAACAGAACAAATTATTTAATTGACCAATATAACATGACAAATAATTCACATAATAACAGATTGATAAAGATCAGGCAGGAGACGAAATGACTTGGCATTTACAACTAACTTTCACTTTAGTTTCTTGAGTGTATCCAAGGGACAAAGTAAAGACAGGGAAATCATTTGTTATAGCTAGTTTCCTGTGCTGTCAAGGAATCTTGCACATGTATAGTACAAAGCAATTCTGGTCAATCCCTACAGTCAAAGCACTTAAAAAAATAAATAAACAAACTGCATTGCCTTCAGAAGTCACCTTGATTTCATGAGTCCACGTTCCTACAGCTGAGAGTTGAGCGTCTATATTTCCTATGGACATACAATCCCTGGCATATCAAATACTCAGCATCTCTCAAGGAAAGACATATACTAACTGTCATGGAGAAGCAATCAGTCTAGGGCATTAGGATGTCTCAAGTGGTTCCGCATCCTAATATTAACCAGACTGAAATCTGTTTAGGTCTTAAAATTAGTCAAAATTGAACTCATTCAGACCCAGAAGAGCATCTGTTTTCAAGGATGCAGCTGCTACACGTTCAATGGCAACTTACTGTGACTTCTTTAATTGACTCATATGAGCATGTCCTTGTGCATCTGCAATATTATCTCAAATTGTTACCATATTAGCTTAGACTAGTATCAGCTGTCATGAAAGTGATAAATTGAACAGGGGAAGATGGTTACAGCAGGAAAAGGAAGGTTAACTGTGAATTCAAACTTTTTAGAAGAGAGAAAAAGACCATGAAGAATGATCTCATGAGATATCTCACTGGAAAACAGTTTAGAAGATCAAATTTTGGCATAATTGTTATTTCTGACCCCTCTTTCTATTTGTACAGATACCACAAAATGATCTCTGCTTGAACATGGAATAAAATTATTTAATTTTCAATCTTCAGTTTCCCTATCTAGAAAATTGTAACAGGACCTTCCTAATTCCTGGTGCAATGTATTATTAGATTTTATAAATAATCTTGAGATGTTGTCATCTGGCACACATTGTAAAAAAATAAAATTAAGAATGCTGATCAGCCTGTGACATTAAGAACTCCTGGGGCTTACAGAGTTAATAGTTGCTGCAACAGGAGACCCCCAGCTAACCTATTTTTTTCTCTTTAAATACCTGTGGGATATACTAATACTACAGTGAAGCCCAATGCTAGAGAAGGATTTAAAAATGTCTTACACTATAATACCCCAGGTCAAAGTTGAAATTCTAATGCCAGAGAGCTCTATTCTCAGCTTTCTTAATGTCTCTATACCACTATCCCTACTTTTCATTTCCTTAAATTATTTGCAGCATATGCATGCTAACCTTCCTCTATCCCAGTGGTCTGCACGCAGTAGGAACTTTTAAAGTATTCTTAAATATATTACTTCCCTATTTATGAAGCCTACAGGCTTCTGGGATGGACAGGTGATCTTCACAAGCTAAAGTATCTACTGTCTTGTTAGCATCTATGTTGAATTTTCTTAGCATAGGGATGTCCTTCCCCCTTTAACTAAGTCAGTTACTCCAAGATAAAATTTCATGGTGACTCGTCTGAACTTTCTTTCTCTTTCTTGAAACCTACTTTAGTACCTAGCTTCTCTTTGTCAATAGTCCTAGCTTTAGCCCCTATTATCAAGTCATATAGTCACTTTCCCCCATCCTCTAACAACTCAAGTTTTAGGTTCTTTTCTATGTAAGAATAGGCCTTATCTAAGAAACATGTTTGCTAGGCTCTGCATTTTACTTCCTATTTCAAAAGCAATGGTTCTCCTGTCCCCAAACAACTACCTCTTTTCAGCCCTGATACCTTTAGAAATTTTGGGTTTAAACTAGCAAAGTCAATTGATGCTGAAAAGCAAAATACGCTGATGCAAATTGCTCCTTGACCTAAAAAAATGATGATTGTGAAGTATGGGGATACACTGTGCATTAGTCAGATCAGACCCTGTGTGCACATGTACACATGTATGTAACCCGCTCTGGAAATACAGCCTGCTCTATGAGACATCAGACTCAACCAAGGAATCCTTTTGTATCCCACAGCCATGCAAGAATGCTAAGCCTTTTCACTGCTGCTTCTGGAAGGGAGCTCTCTTTTTGTCTACCCTTTTGGGGGAAGAAGGGCAAATAAAAGAGACTTTTTAAAACTGGGACAGGGAAAAGTGAAAAAATTCATTATCAGGAAGGAAAAAGAAGTTAAGAATGGGGGAAGTGAAGGATGAGGGGAAGGTGTTTTACTTATATTTGCTTCTCTGCTTGTAACTTCCTAATTGATAATGTGTTCACGGTCAAAAGAATGCTTCCAGTGAGTACAGGAGGCAGGGACCTACTTTCTTTTCTGTGGTACTGTTTGATTTTTTTCTTTTAAAAAATGTATTTATTTAATTGATGGATAATCGCTTTACAGAATTGTGTTGGTTTCTGCCAAACAGCAACATAAGTCAGCCATGGTGGTGGTGGTTGGTGTTTTAGTCACTAAGTCATGTCCGACTCTTGCGATACTACGGACTGTAGCCCGCCAGGCTCCTCTGTCCACGGAGTTCTCCAGGCAAGAATACTGGAGTGGGCTGCCATTCCCTTCTCCAGGGCATCTTCCTGACCCAGGGGTTGAACCGGGTCTCCTGCACTGCAGGCAGTTTCTTTACTGACTGAGCTACCAGGGAAGCCCAATACACACATGTCCCCTTCCCTCTTGAACCTCCCTCCCCATCTGACCCCTCGAGGTTGTTACAGAGCCCTGATGAGTTCCCTGAGCCATACGGCAAATTCCCATTGGCTATCTATTTTATATATCGTAATGCAAGCTTCCATGTCACTCTCTTCATACGTTCCCCCTCTCATTCCTCCCTCTGCCCCTGTGTCAGTAAGTCTATTCTCTATGTCTGTGTCTCCATTGCTGCCCTGCAAATAATTTCAGTTGTGGTACTGTTTGTTATTTAATGATCATGTGTTACATCTTTTCTCACTATTAATCATAAGACAATGGGCAATATAAATTCTTGGTGTTCTTTGGAACCTCTCCCTCTCACTTCCCTCTCTTTCCTCTGAAATGTCGTACAGTCCCCTAACTATAAACAATAACTCTTCGGGGCTGAAAAAATATGCCACTCACTGCCAACCCAGTGTCCCAGATATTCGGTAACACTTATTTGGGAATGCATTATTATAAGGCAAAAACCAAAGCAAAAGAACCCAAAGACCAAAATTTATAAAGAACTTGCAATTTTGCCACTTGCGACAACTTGGATGGACCTAGAGATTATCATACCAAGTCAAGTGACTCAGACAAAGACAAATATGATATCACCTATATGTGGGATCTGAAAATACTATACAAATGAACTCATTTATAAAACAGAAATAGACTCACAGACATGGAAAATAAACTTATGGTTACCAAAGGGGAAATGGGGGGAGGGATAAATTAGGAGTTTGGGATTATTAGATACACACTATTATATATAAAATAGGTAAATAGGTCCTGTTGTATAGCACAGGTAACTACAGTCAGTATCTTATAATAAACTATAATGGAAAAGAATCTGAAAAAGAATATACTCACACACATATACACACACGTGTATGTAGGTATGACTGAAATAGTCTGCTATACACCAGAAACTAACATTGTAAACAACATTGTAAATTGACTATATTTCAATTAAAAAAAACAACGCACATTTAATTTGAAGGATGATGCTCAAGGGTAATTTTCATCTAAATGAAAACAAATTCTTTTCTACTGCTTCCGAAAGGAGTCAAATTTATTCTTTCATTTTTTATCCCTTCTAGAAGACATCTCTCAACAACCCTACACCTTGTTTTCCTCATCTCTTCAGCTTGGAGAGTTGCTATGGGGACCAAATGGGGAATGTGGTCCCTCACACAGGGCCTGCTGCAGAGCTAGGGATCACCCTCTGAACTCCAATAACTCTCAGCCTCCTCCTTCTCGCCTCAACACTTCCATCTCGGGCTGTATTTGCCTACAGAATACCTGGTGGATTCTGAGATCTATGACAACAGAGGCAATAACTTTTTTCTCCTGGCATCTCTCACAGCCTATAGCTCTTCTTTACACAGCAATAATGCCTACTGAATTTAATCTTCAAGTGAAGGACCAAAGAATTTCATAAACTTTTTTGTCCATTATATTAACATCTTCACAATGACATTAACCTAATGTCTTACAAACAGTTCACTGGCCTGTGATGTTATTCTTTTTCAGGGTAAGAAATTGAAGCTCTGGAAAGCCTATGAGTGTTTGAAATTACAAAATAATGCCAAATACGGACTTATATAGGGAAAAGAAAGGAGACTGATGTAAGACCCATTGTGAAGAGCAAATCAAAAATAAGCACCAAGGTACAAACAAAAAAAGTAGCTGTTTCCTTGGGCTACCATGGGAGAAGAGGCCAGTTCTGAGCCAACAATTTACACCACACACCGCCTGGTTCCAAAGCAAGAAAATCACATCCGGTTTCTCATGACACAATGCTTGATGCTCACAAGCCTGAGCAAGCCCTGGTCCTTCATTATACGGAGCATTAGACTGCTATGTCCACGCAGTGCAAACAGCACACACACATGGTCTTTACACATTGGGACAATGACAGAACAGACCTCAGTCTCTTTCAGTCCTGGAGAGAAAACAGTAAGATTGATTTCTCTTTTATTCCAAACAATCCTTCCCCAGGCTTGGTAAAAAACCTAATCACATACTAAAAAGCAATGTGGTCGGCCAATTCAGGTCCTGCCAGATACAAAAGAGAAAGTGGGGAGAGGAGTTAATGAACAGCTCTTGTCCTTCTGTGAAAAAGGCACTGTTGTGAGCTATCTTAGATTTCCATGGACTTTGTAAGCCTTCTGTATACCTGTAAAACCCTGCATCAAAGAGCATCTTAAAATGTTAGTAACTACTTAACCAGATAGTGTAGGTGAAAAAAACAACACAGATTTAAGTTTTAACAGAATTACAGAGGCAAAAATACTTTATGGCAAAGAGATAACATTTATCCATGTGTTCAAACAGGATCCCTCCAGTTTTGCATTTGTAAATCTTCCAAAGAGCCTCAGGGGATGGCTTATTGACTGGCTAAATTAGAAACATTAGGTCCATTTACAAACGGTGAAACTCAACCAAAGAGAAATAAAACTTGGATTCTAATATGACAGCAAAAAACCAAAAACTAAAAAACAAAAATGTGCTATAAATAAAGACAGAACGAGAAAGTCCCATATGGAGTCTCTCTTCTTTTTAATTTTTTCTTGTTGTCTTTTTTTTTCCCCACGAGTTTCCTGTTCAGGCAGCTACATCATTCAAAAATTTGGGCCAAGCTGAAAAATAATCATCACCTTTTGATGGACAGCAAGTACAACCTCACTTTTATCTTTGCAGACCCAGCATATAATGCAGTTTCTGGAATCAGCCATCAAGAATCAAGTTCAATGAACAAGATGATACCCTTTGGAGACAGACAGACCTGAGTTCAAATTCTTGTATACCCCTATACCATTTGGGTGAACTTCTCCATATCAAATTCTCTACTTGTAAAAAAGAATCCTCATACCTTCCTCATGGAATTCTGAATATTAAATGAGAAAATATATAAACACTTAGAATAGTGTTTGGCACTGCTGCTGCTGCTGCTAAATCGCTTCAGTCGTGTCCGACTCTGTGCGACCCCATAGACGGCAGCCCACCAGGCTCCTGCCATCCCTGGGATTCTCCAGGCAAGAACACTGGAGTGGTTGCCATTCTCCAATTCATGAAAGTGAAAAGTGAAAGTGAAGTTGCTCAGTCGTGTCCGACTCTTTGAGACCCCATGGACTGCAGCCTCCCAGGCTCCTCAGTCCATGGAATTTTTCAGGCAAGGGTACTGGAGTGGGTTGCCATCGCCTCCTCCAAGTGTTTGGCACACAAAGCCTTACTATATGGAGATTCTTACTGTGTATGTTAGTCACTCAGTCATGTCCGACTCTTTGTGACCCCATGGACTACAGTCTGCCAGGCTCCTCTGTCCATGGAATTCTCCAGGCAAGAATACTGGAGTGCATTGCCATTCCCTTCTCCAGGGGATCTTTCCGACCCAGGGACTGAACCCACATTTCCTGCATTGCAGGCAGATTCTTTACTGTTTGAGCCACCAGAGAAGCAAATCAATTACTATTACCACTACTATTATATATTCAATAAAGATGTGCTGAATGAAAAAAATGACAAAAACTCAGTATCCTTCTCCTTTATCTATAGCTTCAGGTAAAGGAACAATTAGACTAGCTTTATACATTTAATAAACTCCAATACTTTGGCCACCTGATGCAAAGAACTGACTCATCTGAAAAGACCCTGATGCTGGGAATAATTGAAGGTGGGAGGAGAAGGGGACGACAGAGAATGAGATGGTTGATTGGCATCCCCGACTCAATGGACATGAGTTTGAGTAAGCTCGGGGAGTTGGTGATGGACAGGGAAGCCTGGTGTACTGCAGTCCATGGGGTGGCAAAGAGGCAGACACGACTGAGTGACTGGACTGAACTGAACTGACACATTTAATGCCAATATCTGATGAGTTACTGTCACTGTAGAGAAAATAGGTAAAATTCTAGAAGCACTGGTCACTCTGATCCTATTGCTATGTGGAAGACATACGGGCAACAGATTTAACTGCAAGACACAGTGGATTCAGCCGCCAGGCACACAGTCACCAAGACTAGCTGTGTAGCTGAGGACAGCTCCCTGCGAAGGAGGCTGGAAGTAAGAAATACAGAGAGAAGCAACTCGCCTACACACAGTGCAGGGTTTGCGGGTGTAAATCTTGCTAAGAGTATTTCTACTCTGTGAGGATAAATGCGGCCACTTCCCGAGGATGGGCTAAAGATAACAGTTCAGTAGTTCCCCTTTAATTTCTCTTGTGTCATATACTCCCTGTGCAGGCTAAAATGATGAATGGATGCCATGTACCTATTGACTAATGCCTTGTGAAGGTTCATAATACACAGCCATATTTCAGTCATGATGCATTAGTAACACATGAATACTGTTCACACATCCATTCCAGTCTCGCCACATAAGCCCTAGGATAATTAACAGTTCAAGGAGATGCTTCCAGAATCAACTTTCTAAAAATCAAAAGAATAATCTGTTTCTATGCCCATTAAGGATAAGCTATACAGAGAAGTAATCATTTATCAGGTGGTCATATAATTTCAGGATACTGTCTAAAAATCTAAATCATTTTATTTTACTAAGCAAAAGAATATGGTTCTTATATTAATTATAAACTTGATTTTTCTAGCTACCACAACATTTCTTACATTTCTCTGGGGTTGACTACCTGTGTTTAGACTCAGTAAGTAGTGGTTAAATTCTGACTCAACCACTTGACTCAGTTCAGCTGAATAACCTTGGGCAAACTGTGAAAACTTTGAATCAGTGCAGTTACTGTTTCAGCTTCCAAATTTTAAGACATTGTAAGGATTCAATGATATAAACACATAAGACTTTCATAACAATGTTCAGTATATAGTAAGCGCTCAGTATATCCAAGTGATTATTGTTGGACCTTCAAGAAGGAACCCCGAAAGAGTGAAATTCCTAGACTCATATCTTTGCTCATCAAGATAAAGTATGTGTTAGCCGCTCAGCAGTGTCCAACTCGTTGCAACCCCATGGACTGTAGCCTGCCAGGCTCCTCTGTCCAGGGAATTATCCAGGCGAGAATACTGGAGTGGGTAGCGCCAGTCCCTTCTCCAGGGGATCTTCCCGACCCTGGGATTGAACCCGGGTCTCCTGTGTTGCAGGCAGATTCCTTACCATCTGAGCCACCAGGGAAGCCCTTGCAAAAACTAGACAGCTGTAGGCTTAGTTGTTCCTGTGGCTAAGGGACACAAAGGAAGTGACATATTGAGACAGTAAGACATTCAAACTGTATAAGTTCATGACATCTTGACCTTCAAATAAGAAACTGCCAGGGTCTGAGAACACAGCAGAATTCTCGCAAAGTTCAAATCAGTGGGGACATGCGGGAGGAAAAAGGGATTCAGGGTGGCAGGCTTAAATTTGACCTTTTCACCCACAAAAAGTGGGAGAATGATTTTCCCCAGAGTTGCAAGTCCAATAAAAGGTGGCCTTTTAGGCAAGAGGAGGTGGGAGTTTGGTGGGAAAGCAAGGAGTGACACTCAGAAGCAGCGTGGGAGAAGATCAAGCAGTGTTCCTCACCTTATTTTGAAGGGGAAATGACAGGGATCCCTCTTTTCAAGACAAGTATGGCCCCAGTGCTTGATTCTATAACCAAGTGAACTTGGGTGTTATCTTAGGACTTCAAACGGGTGTTCAACAAAGCTTTGAAACTGTGTTTTTGAGAGATCAGGTCTGCCTTACTCAATAGGGCCTGAAAGGTCATATTTATATTTTGAATCAGCATTTATTTCATGGTTACAGTTTATTTCCCCTTCTGCCAAAGGCATTATGAGGAGACAAAAGAAATACACCTGAGTGTGTATCCCTGTGGCACTGGTAAGGGAGCAATGATGATGAACCTATCATAGAGACTCTGAAATTTAGACCTGAAATGATAGGAACTGTGATTTCACTCGAAGAGACTGAAATTGCATTATAAATTATTTCAATATGCACATAAAGACAACGACAAGTCGGATCTTCTGTTAAGGCTGACACAGCTGAATCAGGCTTATTTTGGATAGTTTTTCTATTTACCACCATGGGGGACTGGCTATATTATTTGCTTTCTTAGGACTGTGTTCCGTTTGATATCACCTGAGATTAAATTTACTGTAGAAAATGAGTTGGGAAAATACCCAATGCCCCTGTCTGTTGTCATCTTGACATCATCCCCAGTCCGTTTCCTGGAAGCATAGGAATGACATTTTCCAACTCTCGGCCAGCAGGATTTGGAGTTTGGACTCTGCTGGTGAGGGGCACTCCCCAAAGACGTGGAAGGTAAAAGGAAAGGGAGGGCATCCTTCCTCCCTTGCAGTGGGACAAAGATGCTCAGGCAGATGGCAAATAAGAGGCTCGTACCAGCATCCAGAACTGCTCCCACAACAGCCGCCTCCCTGCTGCGGGCAGGTGGAACCACTGGCGTGGTTCCTGTATCTCTTCATTTCCCCACATGCCACCTGCTAGTTCTCTTTGCTCTTTGCTTCCTTCCAACTAAGCCCTCTTAGCAACTTTGAAAACATTGAATTCCTTGTGTTAAATTCCCTTTTGCCTGAAATCCCTAAATAATGACTTCTGTTTTCCTGACTGAGCCTTGATGAATAAATACAACCTTCTACTCATATTTCTGAGCTAGGACGACTCTTATCTCAGAGCACACTTGGCGTAGGAAGGGGTGGGATGAACAGTCACCAAGAACCCCTGGGCTACCCTTGTAACCACGAAGGCAAGGATTCTCAAGACGTGCTCTACTGTAGCATTCCTAATCTAATCTCTCAGTTTTGCCCTCCTCCACCTTCACCAGAGAAGCTCCAGTTTCACTCATTACCTATTAAGGTCTGGCAGGACAAGCTTGCTGCTAAAACAGTTATTTGCAAACCATTGACCTTGAAGAGTTAGACCACAAAGAAGGCTGAGTGCCAAAGAATTGATGCTTTTGAACTGTGGTGCTGGAGAAGACTCTTGAGAGTCCTTTGGACTGCAAGGAGATCAAACCAGCCAATCCTAAAGGAAATTAACTTCGTATATTCATTGGAAGGACTGATGCTAAAACTGAAGCTCCAACACTTTGGCCACTTGATGCGAAGAGCCAACTCATTGGAAAAGACCCTTATGCTGGAAAAGATTGAAGGCAGGAGGAGAAGGGGACCACAGAGGATGAGATGGTTGGATGGCATCACCAACTCGATGGACATGAGTGTGAGCAAATTCTGGGAGACAGTGGAACTCAGATGAGCTCGGCAGTCCAAGGGGTCGCAAAGAGTCAGACACAGCTTAGCAACTAAATGACAGGAGTAGCCCTTGAAAAGGAAGGATCTGGTCACTAGCAAACAACATCCCGCTGCACTGCAACCTCCAGAGCCAGTCAAAGTAGGAACAAAGGCCAAATGTTTAAACTACGGCACAACTCCTATAGAATGGGGATGAGTGGCAGGAAGAGCTATTTAAGTAACAGAAATAACATTTACTCGGGAACAAATAACTTGCTTTCTCTTTATCATTTTAGTTACATGAACTGTAGGATCATTTTAGGGGTATCTACTGAGTTTTGAAGAAATTACACATTGCTCTCATTCTGACTAATGCATGCCAAGATTCTCTGGCAAAGTAGATTCAATCTTCCCTTCGAAAATGTGTCACAGAATCATTTTGCTGTCTAAATTTTCAGAAAACTACCATGGGTATTTCTGCCATTTTCTAAAGAAATCACAGATTGAAGATGTAGACTCCATAAAGGAGACTTCTTAGCGAAGTCACTCAGTCTAGAGCTGTTTTCAATGATTATATAAAAGCTATGGCTTAACACTGAGGTATCCCCCAAATACTCCACATCCCTGGGAATGTTATATATGCAGCTACTTCTGGGGTCTATAGTTTGGATCTCCAGCCCTTTGGTAACTAGGTTGAAGGCATGAAGTTTAGGAGAAATCACCTAGATACTGACCCACAAAGGCTTAGATCTCTTTGTTCTTAGGTTATTCAGAACACCCACTTTTTTTTTCCCCCATCCTGAGCCCCTCTCCCACCCCATTCCATCCCTCAGGGTCATCCCAGTGCACCAGCCCTGAGCACCCTGTCTCATGCAACGAACCTGGATTGGTGATCTGTTTCACATATGATAATATACATGTTTCAGTGCTATTCTCTCAAATCATCCCACCCTCGCCTTCTCCCACAGAGTCCAAAAGACTGTTCTATACATCTGTGTCTCTTTTGCTGTCTTACATATAGGGTTATCGTTACCATCTTTCTAAATTCCATATATACGCATTAGTATACTGTATTGGTATTTTTCTTTCTGGCTTACTTCACTTTGTATAATAGGCTCCAGTTTCATCCACTCGTTAGAACTGATTAAAATGTATTCTTTTTAATGGCTGAGTAATATTCCATTGTGTATATGTACCACAGCTTTCTTATCCATTCATCTGCTGATGGACATCTAGATTGCTTCCATGTCCTGGCTATTATAAACAGTGATGCAATGAACATTGGGGTACACGTGTATTTTTCATTCTGGTTTCCTCGATGTGTATGCCCAGCAGTGGTGGCAGTTCTATTTCCAGTTTTTTAAGGAATCTCCACACTGTTCTCCATAGCGGCTGTACTAGTTTGCATTCCCACCAACAGTGTAAGAGGGTTCCCTTTTCTCCACCTCCTCTCCAGCATTTATTGTTTGTAGACTTTTGGATAGCAGCCATTCTGACTAGCATTAAATGGTACCTCATTGTGGTTTTGATTTGCATTTCTTTGATAATGAGTGATGGTGAGCATCTTTTCATGTGTTTGTCAGCCATCTGTATGTCTTCTTTGGAGAAATGTCTGTTTAGTTCTTTGGCCCATTTTTTGATTGGGTTGTTTATTTTTCTGGAATTGAGCTGTAGGAGTGGCTTGTATATTTTTCAGATTAATTCTTTGTCAGTTGTTTCGTTTGCTAGAACACCCACTTTTAAAAAGTGAGTAACATGTAAAAATTTTCCCATTTTCCTCTGTTGTACTGACTAATAGAATTTCATTTTCGGAGAAACAACAAGATGATAGTGGTAAATCTTGGTTTGATAAACAGAGCTAAGTTGAAAAACATATTCACATCTATTTGGAAATCAAGCATATACGTTTGAGATTGTGGTTAGATTTGTCTCTGCCCACTAATTACACAAAGACAGGCACAGGGCCCCATTCTCTCCTCGACAGATCCTGTCCAGAATCTTTTGGTGGCCCTTGGGCAACTATGATGATCTTCTTCGCCTCCTGTGAAACCACACTGACTTCGGGCACTCAGTCTTTTTTAGGTGCCAACAATCATATCGGTTCTAGGCATCATTGTCAAACTCTTGTCTATGGTGTCTAGAATTTCTTTAGCATTCACTGTTTTAAGAATTGGCAAATCTGGGAACTCCCTACTGTGGCAATTGCTAGGATGCTGTGCTTCCACTGCAGGCGGAACAGGTTCAGTCCCTGGTCGGAGAACTAAGATCCCACATCTCATGTGGCGTGCCGAAAAAATGAAAAGGCATATCTGCTGTAATCTGGTGTTCTGTCATATTTCACATGCTCCACATTTTCCTAAATTTCCTTAAACACCCAAAAGATAATATATTTGAACTCCACTTTGGAAGCGAGATGCCATCTGATGCTTTTCTCACAACTGTCTCTTACCACGAGCTGTCTTGCCCTTTCGCCCTTTAGTTTGGAGAATAGTCCCCTTTCTAAGTAAGAAAGAAAGAAAAGAGAAGTAGAGTGGGTTGTACTTTCTATTCATGACCTGCACCACTTTACCAACTGTGGGCCTATCCAATTCCTGTTTTCTGTGTCTAAACACCCTCAGTATCTCAGGTATTGGCAGGTCATTTTGGGTGTTGCCTTCCTGACACTTCACCTACAGGCTTACCTTACATTTTGTGTGTCTGCTATGCGTGCATCTGTGAAGCTTCTGTGAGAGCTCATCAGAGAGCTCTCTGGGTGCTGTACAACAGTGTGGTGGTCAAAAGTACAGACTGGAGACGCAAGCTAAGTAAGTTCAAATTCTGGTCCACCACTTCGTAACTAATAGCTATGTGTCCTTGATAATTAATAGCTGTGTGTACTCTTAAAAGTCTAATATGTTAGACTCTCCATGTCTAAAATATTTCAGTATCATGACACTGTCTTCCAAATAAAATCCCAACTGACCTTTGCTCCTATCTCCAGTTTCATGGGTTGTTGCTTCCCTACCGTGAACTTCGTGTTCCAGCCCTATGGAATAAGTGAATTACCCTGAACTCACCATATTTTCTTCCACTTCATAGCCTTTTCTCCTCCCCTCCCCTTCCCTTCTTGGTTTCTCCTCCTAAAAGGCCCTTCTGTCTGGCTAATTACTATTTAATCATTTAAGCCTCAGATCAGCTGCTGCCTTCTCTGATATTTATATTCTCCTTTAAAACGTGTTCTTTATATATTCCCATAGTATGCTGTGTTTACCCCATAGTTGCCGAATCACAATATGATATAATTACTTTCATGCCCATCTTTTCCATGACTTACAAATCCCCTGCAGGCTGAGGTTGGGTCATGTTTATTCATCTCCTCAGGGCTCTAGCACAGGGCTCTAGTACTCTGTTATTTGTTAAACCAAGTTGATCCATAAATATTTACTGAATGAATGAATATCTTCCCTGATGGCCTCATGAGATAGCGCTTCACTGATCTAGTAAATTAAACAAGATAAATTTTCCATTTAGCCAATAGAAATTAACTATTGGATAAATTCAATAGAACACATGATTTATGAATCCTTGTCTAAACCTGTAACCATTGTGATGCTCCAGCTAATTGACTAAGTGTCTTTTTGTCTTCTCAATAGGGGAGGCCTACTGGAGAAGATGGATGGAAGGCAAAGCAGCTGGCAAAGCCCAAGCATAATAGAACAGTCAGGGGTCAAAGGCAAAAACAGGGGGAAGCCAAATTCACTTTTGTGAGTATGACACTTCCAGCGCTTCCTTATTCTCTGCAATTCAAACAATCCATAACACACAAGAAAGACAAGAATTCCCCTAACACAGACAGTGAATCCCTAAATTTTTGCATTTGTGGTGTTCATCTAAGATTTGCTTTATTTAAACATGAAGACACATGAATAACATCCCCTCTGCACATCCTACCACAGTATGCTTCAAACATGCTCTGAACTTGAGTGATTCTGACATTTCAAGTTTGTTAAAATGTCTGGGGGAAAATGGATACACGTGTATGTACACGTGTTCACCTGAAACTATCGCATTATTAATGGGCTCTACCCAATACAAAATAAGGAGCTAAAAAATAAATAAATAAAATGTCATTATACTTCTTTTATTAGGTAAGGAAGCAACTTAAATGAGAGAGACAAAGGACTTTCTAATCCAGAAATTAAGAACACATATCTAAGAATCACCAAAAAGGATTTTTTAAGAAGGAAATTAAAGCACAACAGATAAATGATGGGTAAAAATCTGTCATATGAGGAAGTGGGAAACACAGACGCATAGATTTATCATGTACAATAAGGGGCACTGAAAGAATGAGAAGTATAGGATTTGAGAAGAAAAAAGAGAAACAGAGTAAAATGGTTTTAGTTTGATGAAAAGTAAAGAGGCTCCAAGATGAATAGCCCAGCTCAGACACTGGTTAAGCAGAATTCACACTTTTTTGCTTCAGCTTTTCTACCTGTAAAATGGGAATAAAGATGGTAGGTTTCTAATTAGCCCAGGATGCATTTGTGCAGATGAACCAACGGATGACTGTGGTATAAGCTACAAATGAAGACTGCTATGGAGGTTTTGCTGAGGACACAGCAGGAAGTCAGAGAAAGGAAGAAAATTTTTAAACGGACAGAATAACTCAGAGCTTCTTTGGTACCCACGGCCTACTCAATTCAATGAAGACAGGAGGGATGCCCAACAAAGCTCAGAAAGTGATGTAAACTCACTGAGATGAGCTGTGATAAGCAGGCCTGACCTTACTCCCATTCCCCCCACTCCCATCGCCCCACCCAAGCTGAGTAAACACAAACAATGAAGAGGTTGCACAAAGAGTCAGCTGAACACTACAATGAACTGTCTCCTTAGAACTGCCTGAGGTACGTACCCCTCTCTGCCTCTGCAAGCTACATCTTTCACATGGAAATTCAGCACTTTAAGCAGGCAATAATTCCTTTTTAAAAAAAAGTTTGTTTTCAATTAGGTTGTGCAAACATCCGGCCCTAAGAAAGGGTGCTCCTTTCCTTCCTTCCTTCTTCCCTCCCTCCCCCTTCCCTCATCTCCCTCCTTTCTCTATCTTACAACAATTTAAGAAAAAAGAGGCAAAACAATCTTCCATAAGGTTTTACAGGTATTCATGATTTACATGAGTCCCAATATGAGCTGGGAATAATTTTTTAAAAAATCAACAACTCTGAGCCCCGTCAGTCCTCTAAAACAATAAGGAAAAACCAATCTTTTACTAGTCAAGTCTTGCACATTAACCCTGACGATCATGTTTCTCCACCAGCCAAGGTCCTCTAAACCTTATATCCCCTGCAGAATTAAAAAGCCAGGCCTGGGCCTTGGAGGCATATCATTGCATTTCATTTCTCTGGGGCTTATAACCACTGCAGGTCACAAAGGACTGCACAGTCAGGGCCTAGGTTCTCTTTTCAGCCTTAAACGAGCTGCTCCACAGGTGGTTTTTAAGAAAGAGGAGTCTGGAGAAGGCCATTTGGAAATGAGTCTTCCTTCTAGTGGGTGTTGCTGGCTCTGTGGCTGACAATCTTGAACCAGTGAAGTGTGGACTGATAAAAGTAAGTTTAAAGCCTGAGAGAAAAAAGTTTGTTTCTTCAACTTAGCTGGCTTTGTCTTTCTAATATAAAAAGTTAGTATCCGGGAGACTGTATTGTATTCTGAAATAAAGAACTAGATTAGGAACCAGAAGACCTGAGTCCTATGACTGGTTCTTTTACTGTCTTTTTTCTAAGAGTTTTGAATTTATTTTCTTCCTCAGAGATTTATATATTGCTGATTTCCCTAACAACTTGTTCTTTCTCATATATTCTCTTATATTAGAGTTGCAGATTTTAATTAAAAAGATTTCACAGGGGCATACATACATAATAAAAACAATCTCATAAAATATATAAGACAGGTTGCTATTTCTAAACTTATTCTTAACATTCATCCCTTCAAGTCGAGGTACCCCTTTCTTCCTTTCTCCGTAATCTTTAATATTTCCTAGGTGACTGTGTTTAAACACAACCCTCTGCATAATTTAACCACATATCTGCATTCCTGTCTTATGTAGCTAATGGCCTCACTAAGCTCTAAGACTGCAGATCACCTAGACCCCCCAATCTTCTGTTCACCACTCAACACCCTCCCCCAGGCCTGGGCACAGAGCAGGCTGTTGACTGAAGGGATGGAAGGATTGGTGTCAATTTCATCCTTCTCTTTCCCTCCACGGGAATTCTCATCTCTTTCTTTTTCTTTTTTTTTGATACTTTAATATCACAAATTTCTTTATAATAATTTAAGTATAAAAATCCGTCTTTACCCCAAATCCTTGACTCCAATTATCCCAGCTTGGTGCCCATGGCCTCTATTATTTGTCACTTTCTTTAAATTCCTTACTTTACTTGTCAGAAACGCTTCTGATTGCTGGCATTTCTTTTGCCCCTAGACTGTCTGTAGTCTAAAGAGAAGTCCCTAAAGTTCAAAATTCCTGTGTTCCACATGGAACATACTTTGTTGTTTATTATATCACTACAGTACTTAGGGGAGGCTGATGATCTTCCTGGAGGTCAGTTAGCATTTACTAAACACTTAGAGTATGCTCTAAGGGGCTTTCCTGGTGGCTCAGTGGTACAAAATCCGCCCAGAAGGCAGGAGATGCAGGTTTGATCCCTGGGTTGGGAAGATTCCCTTGGAGAAGGAAATGGCAACCCACTCCAGGATTCTTGCCTGGAAAATCCCATGAACTGAGGAGTCTGGTGTGTTATAGTCCATGGGGTTGCAAAGAGTTGGACCCAACTTAGCAACTAAACCATCTCCACATGCTCTAAACCTGAAAGACATTCATAAATTTGCTTTTTCAAAAATAAAAAATTCCTAAGCCCTTTAAATATTGAAGACCCCACCCTCCTAAAAGGGAGCCGCGTGACAACCTTTTGGGGATATGTGGTGCTGGGGAGTCAGATGAGGCACATGGGCAGGGAGTGATTACCTGGGGGCCACGTGATAAAGTGGAGGAACTAGGGGAAGTGGCCACAGGCTGTGCGGCTCGCCCCTTGTGGAACCATCTCCTTGTTTGTATGATGCCTGCCACCTTCGCATCGCAAAGCCATCCCTACATGTACCACGTGTGAAAACATATTGAAAGCCTCTTTGGATCACAATACATCTGCTCTAAGAGGCTGAATGAGAGATGCCAGGGGAACATTAACTCAGAATTTCCTAACTCGAGTGCAATTAAAATCTCAGCCACAGTACGGAATTAATGTAGCCCTTTGCATTTTAAATACATATTTTAATTAAATGACACCCATCTGTAGAATATGAGACTGCATTTTTATTGAGGATTTCAAATGATATAATCTGTTCCCATGAAGCGTAAATGGCTTGGTTCATGTTTCCGGAAACCTCTGAAGAATTATATAGATCTGGCAGAAGCACATGTGGTGACACTCAGTTTTGCTGAAATTTAAATCTGTTTAACTTGCATGATAAGTGCTGTTTGTGTGATAAGATTTAGATTATGTGTAAAAGTGAAGAAAATAAGAAGACAGCTCTTTCAACCTCTTGGGTCTTTTCTCTGCAGGGTCTGTCAGAGGAAACCCAGGGTCGAGGGCGGGCCATCTGTGACCCAGCTAGAGCTATGCAGGCACAGTGATCATCTTTTAACTCATTTAACCTAATGAGAAGCTTCATCTAAGGCAAAAGATGATGTTAATGAGCCTCTAACCACTAAATTATGGACAGGAGAGCTACCTGGGAGAAATGATTTATGATTTATTTACGGCAGAAATGATTTGGGATAGGTGTAGTAAAGTTCCTCAAAAAACTGAACTACACCAACATGAAGTAGACAGCAAATGTGCCCTCTTCTCTCTAGAGTATCTTTGTCTCAGGTCTTCTTTTTCCCATCAATATTTCCACATTAAGTACACTCTTCAAGAAGAGGAAGCCTTAGGGAGGCAGGAGGTAACTTGGGTTCTAGCCCCACGTTGATGTGTGACCTCGCGAGAGTCAGCCAGTTGGCGCTTAGTTTTCTTGTTCAACTGCAAGAAGGCAAAGTGGTGTTGGGATGGACAGTGTGGGCATTAGAGTCTGATGGCACAGATTTAAACCCTGCCCCCATCACTCTCTGTGACCTCCCTCAGTCCCAACTCTGTTCTGCAAGAAATGAAGGTAACACCACGTCCCTCACAGGTTGTTGTAAGGATGAGATAGCAGGTGGAGATGTGAGACCAGGGCCTGCCTCACTCTTGGTTGGTGTTCAATAAATGTCAGCTACAACTGCAAATGAAATGTCAGCATTCACTCTTGGGACATCTGGGAATCACACTGTCCTAGGTTCCAAGCCCGGCTTTGCCTCTTACTACTTGCGTGCTTGTAGAGAAGTTACTCAGTCTTTGAACTTTATTTTTATCATTTGAAAACTAGAAACAATAATGCTTACTGTATTAGTTTCCTATTGCTACCATGACAAAGGACTACGAATGCAGTAGGTTAAAGGAACACAGACTTACTATCTTACACTTTCAGAGATTAGAAATCTGACATAAGTCTCAATGGGCTAAAACTGAGGTGTCAGAGGCGCAAGGGGTGAATCTGTCTCCTTGCCTTAGCTAGCTCCTAGAGGCTGTCTGCATCCCTTGGCTTGTAGCCCCCTTACTCCATCTTAAAGCCAGCAACAGAGGGTTCAGTCTCTCACTGTATCACTCTGGCCTACTCATCTCTCTCCCTTTTCCACTTTTAAGGACCCTGTAATTACACTGGGCTCACCTGGATCATCCAGGATAATTTCTCCACCTTAAGGTGAGCTGACAAGCAACTCTAAGCCCATCTGCAATCTTAATTCCCCTTTGCTGAACATCTTCACAGCTTCTGGGGATCAAGATGCTGACACTTTTAGGAGAGTGATATTTTGCCTACTACACTTAGCCTCGCAGCATTATGAAAGTTAGAAATAATACTCTAAAATTCCCAGTACAGTGTCCTGCACATGATAAAACTCTCAATAAGTAGCAGCATTACCATTATTGGAGCTGACTGGTAATTAAGGTTCTGTCAGTCTTGGGAGTTCTGTCATCTTATCATGTAGGTAAATGTTTTGCTAACAGTTTTATGTTTTGATCATAAAGAAATAGGCTCCAAGTTCTGATCTATAAACACTTGTCTGTTAACAGTTAGAATATTATTACAGAAAAGTATCTGGCTCTCCAGATTAATCTGTTGGTAGCAATTTGAGGTAAGTAAAGTCTTCTAGGATGATTATCATACTATATAGGGATTTGCCTCAAAAACTCTGTCAGACAGCTTGTGGAAATATCTTAACAACAGTGAATTATTTATAATATTACTTATGGGGGTATAATATTATATCTCTAAATATTAAACAGACTTGAATTACTTTGCCAACTTTTCTCTTGTGAATTTACTTATACATGTGTGCACATATAGCTTAAGGACTTAAAATTTTTAACTGTATCTTAAAAAAAAATACAAGTCAAATGATCAGGGTTCTACTATTTCTCATGAGCAGAAACTAGTTCTATCTAGCCTATGTTAGGCATCCTATTAATTTTAGCTATCTAATAGTCCTTATGAAAGCAGAAAATATTGTGGTCAAGACGGTGCATCCACGAGCAAGGCAGAATGTAGAAGCAGCCTCCTGGGTAACTTAGTACATGCTAGACAGTAGAGCTTTTATTATCTCATCCAAATCCAAGCAAATAAATTCTTCTGGTAAGAGCTGGGTTTGGTGGAGAGTTACTTGGAACAAGGGCAGATCCATAGTTAATCTAGCCATAAATTTCACAGGAGAAATGGTGAAAGCCCAGATTCCAAGGGACATTTGGAAGGTTCCCTTTTCTCTAGTTTTTGGATCTCAGGAAGATGAACTGAAACTTTGTGGACAAAAGGCTCTTCTTTGATTGGGTCTACCTAACAAGTTCATATAATAGTGTAAATTATTCATTAGAATTGATTAAAACTTAAAAATGAGGACTTAGCAAAGACTTTTGCTACTGTAATAATTTTTAGTTCACTTTTTATTTTAATTAAACCTACATATGCACATAGATTCAAGAATCAGGTAGGTTTTATAAGCTTTTTCATTAGGTGATAACTTTCATCTCTTAGTCAATTTCCTTGGTGCTTATCCCTGTATAGAGAACTTGTCTACTTAGCTACTTTCTTAACTTTTATTTATTTATTTTGTTGTTGTTGTCGTTGATGTTGTTTTGTTTTATTTATTTATTTTTTCATTTATTTTTATTAGTTGGAGGCTAATTACTTTACAATATTGTAGTGGTTTTTGCCATACATTGACATGAATCAGCCATGGATTTACATGTGTTCCCCATCCCAATCCCCCCTCCCGCCTCCCTCCCCATCCCATCCCTCTGGGTCTTCCCAGTGCACCAGCCCTGAGCACTTGTCTCATGCCTCCAACCTGGGCTGGTGGTCTGTTTCACCCTTGATAGTATACTTGTTTCAATGCTGTTCTCTCTGAACATCCCACCCTCGCCTTCTCCCAGAGTCCCAAAGTCTGTTCTGTACATCTGTGTCTCTTTTTCTGTCTTGCATTTTAGATTATTGTTACCATCTTTTTAAATTCCATATATATGCATTAGTATACTGTATTGGTCTTTATCTTTCTGGCATACTTCACTCTGTATAATGGGCTCCAGTTTCATCCATCTCATTAGAACTGATTCAAACGAATTCTTTTTAATGGCTGAGTAATATTCCATAGTGTATATGTACCACAGCTTCCTTATCCTTTCATCTGCTGATGGGCATCTAGGTTGCTTCCATGTCCTGGCTATTATAAACATTGCTGCGATGAACATTGGGGTACACGTGTCTCTTTCAGATCTAGTTTCCTCGGTGTGTATGCCCAGGAGTGGGATTGCTGGGTCACATGGCAGTTCTATTTCCAGTTTTTTAAGGAATCTCCACACTGTTCTCCATAGTGGCTGTACTAGTCTGCATTCCCACCAACAGTGTAAGAGGGATCCCTTTTCTCCACATCCTCTCCAGCATTTATTGCTTGTAGACTTTTGGATAGCAGCCATCCTGACTGGCGTGTACTGGTACCTCACTGTGGTTTTGATTTGCATTTCTCTGATAATGAGTGATGTTGAGCATCTTTTCAAGTGTTTGTTAGCCATCTGTATGTCTTCTTTGGAGAAATGTCTGTTTAGTTCTTTGGCCCATTTTTTGATTGGGTCATTTATTTTTTCTGGAATTGAGCTTCAGGAGTTGCTTGTATATTTTTGAGACCAATCCTTTGTCTGTTGCTTCGTTTGCTATTATTTTCTCTCATTCTGAGGGCTGTCTTTTCACCTTGCTTATAGTTTCCATTGTTGTGCAAAAGCTTTTAAGTTTAATTAGGTCCCATTTGTGTATTTTTGCTTTTATTTCCAATATTCTGGGAGGTGGGTCATAGAGGATCCTTCTGTGATTCATGTCAGAGAGTGTTTTGCCTATGTTCTCCTCTAGGAGTTTTATAGTTTCTAGTCTTACATTTAGATCTTTAATCCATTTTGAGTTTATTTTTGTGTATGGTGTTAGAAGGTGTTCTAGTTTCATTCTTTTATTCATTCAACCATTCAAGTGGTTGACCAGTTTTCCCAGCACCACTTGTTAAAGAGGTTGTCTTTTTTCCATTGCATATCCTTGCCTCCTTTGTCGAAGATAAGGTGTTCATAGGTTCATGGATTTATCTCTGGGCTTTCAATTCTGTTCCATTGATCTATATTTCTGTCTTTGTGCCAGTACCATACTGTCTTGATGACTGTGGCTTTGTAGTAGAGCCTGAAGTCAGGCAGGTTGATTCCTCCAGTTCCATTCTTCTTTCTCAAGATTGCTTTGGCTATTCAAGATTTTTTGTATTTCCATACAAATTGTGAAATTATTTGTTCTAGTTCTATGAAAAATACCGTTGGTAGCTTGATAGGGATTGCACTGAATCTATAGATTGCTTTGGGTAGTATAGCCATTTTCACAATATTGAGTCTTCCAATCCATGAACACGGTATATTTCTCCATCTATTTGTGTCCTCTTTGATTTCTTTCATCAGTGTTTTATAGTTTTCTATATATAGGTCTTTCATTTCTTTAGGTAGATATACTCCTAAGTATTTTATTCTTTTTGTTGCAATGGTGAATGGTATTGTTTCCTTAATTTCTCTTTCTGTTTTCTCATTGTTAGAGTATAGGAGTGCAAGGGATTTCTGTGTGTTAATTTTATATCTTGCAACATTACTGTATTCATTGATTAGCTGTAGTAATTTTCTGGTAGAGTCTTTAGGGTTTTCTATGTAGAGGATCATGTCATCTGCAAACAGTGAGAGCTTTACTTCTTTTCCTATCTGGATTCCTTTTATTTCTTTTTTTGCTCTGATTGCTGTGGCCTACACTTCCAAAACTATGTTGAATAGTAGTGGTTAGAGTGGACACCCTTGTCTTGTTCCTGACTTTAAGGGAAATGCTTCCAGTTTTTCACCATTGAGGATAATGTTTGCTGTGGGTTTGTCATATATAGCTTTTATTATGTTGAGGTATGTTCCTTCTATGCCTGCTTTCTGGAGAGTTTTTTTAACTTTTAATGTTCAGGTGTCTATTGCCCTCCCACTAAGAAGGGTGAGGATTTAACTACCTCCACATATGCATATCTCTTCCCATTACTTTCTCATTTAGTTGTCTCATAACTGTGGTTAGATCAGTATTTTATGTTATCGTTGCTTTGTTCAGTTGCCCCGTCGGGTCCAACTCTTTGTGATCCCATGGACTGCAGCACTCTAGAACTCCCTGTCCCTCACTATCTCCCAAAATTTGTCCAAGTTCATGTCCATTGCATTGGTGATGCCATCCAGTCATCTCATCCTCTGATGCCCCTTCTCCTTCTGCCCTCAATCTTTCTCAGCATCAGAGACTTTTCCAATGAGTTGGCTGTGAGCATCAGATGACCAAAACACTGGAGCTCTAGCTTTGGCATCAGACCTTATAACGAGCATTCAGGGTTTAAGATTGACTGGTTTGCTCTCCTTGCTCGCCAAGGGACTTTCAGGAATCTTCTCCAGCACCACAGTTTGAAGGCATTAGTTTTTTGGCACTCTGCCTTCTGCCTACAGTCCAGCTCTCACAACCATACGTGACCACTGGGAAGACCATAGCCTTTATTATATGGACCTTTGTTGGCAGAATAATGTCTCTGCTTTTCAGAACAATGTCTAGGTTTGTCATAGCTTTCCTGCCAAGAAGCAATTGGCTTCTGATTTCATGGCTGCAGTTACCATCCACAGTGAGTTTAGAGCCCAAGAAGAGGAACTCTGTCACTACTTCCATTTTTTCTCCTTCTATCTGCCATGAAGTAATGGGGCTGGATACCATGATCTTAGTTCTTTTAATATTTAGTTTTAAGCCAGCTCTTTAACTCTCTTTCATGTTATTATGACTAGACAAATGCTACTGACATCTAGGGCCATGTAGTAGGCCATGTTTTCTGCTTGCATAATAGGTGTTTTCTCTGGTGCTAATAACAATCTTGTTATTTGTTTGCTTAATCTTTTTTTACTTAAGAGATTGTTCAGCCTCAAATACTTCTCTCTCAATACATTAAAATATATTTGGTTTCCTATCAACATCACCTACTTGAACAAATCTCTCCTGCAACCTTCTGAATCATTCCTCTGGGGGCTAGTTACTCTCTATGCCTGTTGCCATCTTGGCACCTCCTGCCATGATCAATTTTGGTCTCTTTCTCTGTGCTGGAATCTCTATTCCTTGTGTACTATGACTTTCTATTTTTCAGGTAAACTCTTTTAGTTTGGTAGATTTTGAGGAAGGAGGCATGGAAAGTATGTTTTTTTGAGACTATGTGTGTCTGAAAAGGTTTTGTTTTCCCCTCACACTGAACTGGTAGTGTGACCAAGTATATAATTCTTGGTTGGAAATAATTTTTCTTAAAATCTAAAGGTATTCTTCTATTGTTTTCTAGCTTCTGGTGTTATCATTGAGAAGCAGTTTTCTTCTTCTCAATTCTCTAAAACCTCTCCTGTGTCCCTTTGCCCTAGACAGTTTAGCACTTTCTCTTTATTCTGAGGGCTCTGCAATTTTGCAGTGATTGACTTGGTGGGAATCTAAGTCTATTTTCATCCACTATGCTGGGCACGTTGGCTCTGTACAACTTGAAAATTCATGTTGATCCAGCAATCTGCCTCCTGAGCATATAACCAGACAAAATTCTAATTTGGAAAGATACATGCACCCCTGTGTTCATAGCACTATTCACAATAGCCAAGAAATAACCTAAATGTCCATCAACAGATGAATAAATAAAGAAGATGTAGCATGTATATACAGTGGAATTCTACTCAGTCATTAAAAAGATGAAATGATGTCATTTGCAGCAATATGGATAAGCCTAGAGATTATCATACTAAGTGAAGTTAAGTCAGAAAGAGAAAGACAAATATATGATATCACTTACATATGTAATCTAAAATATGACACAAATGAACTACGAAACAGACTCCCAGACATAGAGAACATACGTGGTTGCCAAGGGGCAGAAACTGTAGGGGAAGGATGAATTGGGAGTCTGGATTAGCAGATGCAAACTATTATATATTGAATGGCTATCCAACAAGGTCCTATTGTATAGAACAGGGAACTATGCTCAAAATCTCGTGATAAAGCATAATGGAAAAGAATATTATAAAAAAAAGAAAGTGTATGTGAATATATATATACACCTATATCTTACATATATGTATTTATAACTGAATCACTTTGCTGTATAGCAGAAATTAGCACAACATTGCCAATCAGCTTTACCTCAATTAGAAGGAAAATTCTTAATCTAAATCTTAATCTAAACACCAGAATGGCTTGAACTCCCTTAGATCCTTATAAGAAAAATCTTACTTTGGACTTGGTTATACTTTGCCATCAGAATTTTATTGAATACTACAGAATATAGTTAATAAAATTTCCCAGGTGGTGCTAGTGGTAAAAAACTCACTTGCCAATGCAGGAGACACAGAGACTCAGGTTCGATCTCTGGGTTGGGAAGATCCCTGGAGAAGGAAATGGCAACCCGCTCCAATATTCTTGCCTGGAGAATACCATGGAGAGAGGAGCCTGGTAGGCTACAGTTCATAGGGTCGCAAAGAGTTGGACATGACTGAGAAACTTAGCATGCACACAAAGAGTATAGTTAATAAAATTTTAGTATGTTAAAGTTATGGCAGATGTTTTAAATTAATGCGTATTTATTTTAAAAACTTCACTCTTTCTGGTATTAATGAAGTGTCAGTATCCTGTTCACCTTCCTAGGGATATTCAGGGTTACTAAGATATTTAATTGTCTTTAGTTATTCTGGTTTTTTTTTTTTTTTGATTCCCTGGTGGCTCAGATGGTAAAAAGTCTGCCTGCAATGCAGGAGATCTGGGTTTGATCCCCAGGTCGGGAAGATCCCCTGGAGAAGGAAATGGCAACGTGCTCTGGTATTCTTGCCTGGAAAATCCCATGAACAGAGAAGCCTGCCAGGCTATAGTCCATGGGGTTGCAAAGAGTTGGACACTATTATGTGACTTCCCCTTCACTTTTCATTCTGTTTTTTAAAAAATAAAACAATGTATAAGATATCTAACTGAAAAAAATCCATATGAACAATCAACTCAATGAGACATGTTCAAGTTCATCCCTAATTAACAAGAGAGGCAGCTGAACACAGAACCCTTTGATGTTTCTAAAAGGCTCTGAGCTTCAGGGCACCTCCTGGCCCTGGTGTTGGATGGACTGTCATTTTGTTATAGTTTTAACTAAAACCTCACAGCTCCTTCATTTTCATACCTCCTAATTTGGAAGTACAAGTTTACAGAGAAAGTCATTTAATGAGAGTGGAGGTTTAATGTTAAGTTTCACTCACTGTGGCCCTGAATAAAAACAGCCTGTGCCAGAGTCCAAGGGCCATATGAATCTTGGAAGGCTGTTAAACGTAAGTGCTGAAAGTCGAATTTCAAATGCCATGCACCAAAGATCCCTTGATGGTGAAATTAAATGATCAAGTGGACAAGTAGGCCTGGTTATCAACAGGAGGGATAGGAGAAGGGGAAAAACTAGAGTCAGACTTGGGCATTTCACACTGAGTTCCACCATGGGGAAACATGGACAGTAAAATGAAAGAGTCAGAAATGAAATACTCTTAATCGAATGGTTAAGAATGAGGAAATGAGTTTAAAGGGAGAAGAAACAGAAGGAAAAAAACTACCATTTATTGAAAGATCACTGTATGGTAGGCACTAGATCAAGTGTCATGCATAAAGTAGTTGACTTGATCCTCAAAGGCAGGGGTTCCCAACCTCCAGGATCTAATGCTTGATGATCTGAGGTGGACCTGATGTAATAACAATAGAAATAAAGTACACAATAAATGTAATGCACTTGAATCATCCTGGAAACCAACTCCTCCCTCCTTGGTCCGTGGAAAAATGGTCTTCCACAAAACCATTCCCTGGTGCCAAGGTAGTGGGGACTGCTACTGCGAGGGATTTAGAACACAGACAACACCATCAATGATGCTAAAAGTGCCCTGTCCAAGGTCCAGGCCATGGCCACGTTCCTCTGTTATGTTGGTGCCGAGAAGAGAAATAAAGCTGGACTGTAACACTGGATGTTGGTCTTGCCTCCATATTCCATGGTAAGGGTGGGTCCAGGGGGAGAGAAGAGTCTGGGCACGGTGTGGAAGAAAGCCATCTCTGCCGGCTTGTTTGGGGAAACAGGAGGTGGTGGGAGGAGTTTCCAGCCACTGGTGGCGCTTGTGGCAGCCATCTGTCCGTCAGTGACCCCTGCTCTGCTTCCTGGAGCCAGGCAGACCCAGCAGCATATGCAGAACTCTGGTGTGGGGGCGTTTCTCAGTCACACTTCCAAGATTCCTGTGAAAAGCCCAAAGGCTGTTGGCTTGAGCAAATGCGTTAATTGGGCTTGTGGTACCTTTGCACACATAATAACGATGGTGGATGTTTCGTCACATTTCCTCTCTCAGAAGCAGACATGATAAAAGTTCGGAACATCTCTCTCTGGGTAAAGTTTCAGCAAAAATTTTTTTTTTTTCCATAAAGCGGATCCAAAGGATGGCCTTTATAATTAGTGTATGAGAAAAGACTTTAATGTTGTTTCTGTTTTGATACTTAACAATCATAATATGTAAGTCTTAAAATTAATATTTCTGGGAGAGTTTCTCTCTACACAATCTTTCTCAGTATTCTGACACCACTATTTGAAGACTGTAGCAGAAAAGGTCAAAAATCTTGTCATCATTTCTCGAGTGAAGTTTTATATTTTCCTAAAAACTGTACAAGAGAAACCCTTGGAGGAAATGGACAGGTCCTCAGGAGGCTCAAGAAAAGAGTTTCCAATAAAGTAAGAACATATGTGCCCACTTTATTCTGATCCTTTGTTCAGGATGCCTTGCCTAAACCTCCCAGAGATTTCCCATTATAAAGAGAATTTGAGACCTGATCTTAATTTGAAAATAGAACTATTTCAGGAAAGTGGCCAAGATAAAAACCTGGGATAAAATGTAAACACCTAAGAGTATGTGTTGTGGATCAGGTCCAAAGCTTAGATAAAGACAACACATTTTTAAAAAAATCATTCACTTGGAACCACTGAAGTTTTTTAGACTTAAAATGTTAAGATTCTCAATAATGAGCTATATATAGAAAGAGATATTGTTTGAACTGGCATTCCCCTCCAGGTATTAGGCTAATGACTTTATCATTTTCCTTTCAGTAAGTTTCTCATATAAAGACAATCTTTATATACAGAAACTCACTTACAAAGCTTATCACCTCCTTTCCTGAGGTTCAGTAATACAATAATTCTGATAATACCTTGTCTTCGAGCAACATCAGATTTCCTAATACCTCATCTTTGCCATGCACTGTGTGTTTTAGAAGGATGAGGCTCTGAAGAGCTACAGAATACACAGATATTGGAAAATAAAAAGAACCACAAAGAAAAGAGGAAACCCCCCCCCCCCCACTGCAATTAAAATGCAATAGTCTTCCACTGCATGTCCCAATGCTAGTTAATACAGACATTTCCCATAACTTTAATCTTTAAGTGGTGATTGTTGGGGAAAAAAAAAAAAGAAATCAAGTTTGCATTTCTTAAAAGACAAGAGGGAAGAAAATGACTTGTCATATCTGACTGGTTCGGAAATATAAAATCCAATTCTGAAGAAGGAGAGATAAGAAAAGTGCTGTGGAAGTGCCATCAGCTTAGCAAACACTAAATAATGAACAATGCAGAGACTGTCCAGCATGATAAAATACTCTATTAGAGGGACTGTTTTTAAATGAGTGATAATTGTGGCACTTCCCCAGTGAAAGGTTATTGAATTTTTATCTGTAGCAGGAAGCTTTTGACAGACTTGCTGAAAAGTCACCTACAAATAGCACCTTCTTTAGATGAATTTGACCAAAGGGGTTTTCCAGTATGTAACATCTTTCTGACATTTACAGGATTTTTACTTCCTTGAAGAATCGGATCAGATATTCATGGTTTCTAGAAAAACACTTAGGTTTTTTCATCAGCCTTATAGAAAAGTCCTCCATATTCTCCCTTTCATAAAAATTGGATTAAGTTGTTAGTTAAGAACTCCAGTCAAATCCATCTAGGATTCAAGGACCAGACCTTAAAGATGTTAGTACACAACATTAACTGCTCTTCATAAACACTGTGCCTTGGAGACCTACACTTGATACATTCCTGTACCTCATATGAAGAAGGAGGGAGGTCTTTTACATTTTTATTGTAGAGTTTATGAGTGGATATAAATTACAATATTAAATTTAGGATAATAAAGTAAAAGAGAAAGTGAAAGTCGCTCAGTCATGTCCGACTCTTTGCAACCCCATGGACTATACAGTCCATGGAAATCTCCAGAGAACCTTTCACTAAATACATGCCTGAAAAATCTGGTTGCAAAATAGATCCCTAGCAGGGACGTGGTAGTTTTAGTTTTTCACAGCAGGTGAAGGTCAAGACCACCCCTTTTAAAGTGTATTCAGGGACTTCCCTGGCTATCCAGCGGTTAAGACTGTGCTTCCAAATGAAAGGGACACGGATTCAATCCCTGGTCAGAGAGCTAAGATCCCACAGGCTACATGGCATGGTCAAAATAAATAAAGTACATCCAATGCCATTCATCAGACGCATTTAGGGAGGCCTGGCACTCATCTTACTGCTGTGATTTGGGGAGACAGCTAAAGAACAGCATTGACCACGAGGGGAAACAGAAGTGCGCTGGTTTCGTGTTCTGAGGCACACTGGGAACAGGCGATGATGTTGTTAACTGAGAAAAGTCAGGTCTGGCCTAACGTCATCGTCTCACTCTGACCTTGGGTCAAACTTCTGTTTCATGTTCATGCTTTGTAAACGGAGAGAATAAAGGCTGTTAACTCCAGCTTGAGGCAGGGATAAAGGATTAAGAATGAATGATTATAAAGGTCCTTGAAAAAGTATGAAACGCAATCTACATGTTGAGTGCCATTACTGTCCTTGTGGCGCCCTCTGGGACTGCCGCAGACACACACACGAGCACATGCCGCCCCTTCGCTACCCTCTCCTGGGGGACCGGCAGACCGCAAAGGGCCTTTGTGCACTACGGATTAATAAGCAAGCTGTCTGAAAAGGCAGATCCAGTTTACATTTAGAACATTTTTCTAAATCCAATCCTACAAGTGAGGGAGATTTCTTCCATTCAATCCAAGCTAACCCTTTAGCCTCTTTCCATTTCCCCATCAGGATTTGTCTTTCCTGGTCCCCTGCATTTGTCATATACCCACGCGGAGTTTCAAGGGTGAGGAAATGAAAAGACATACTCTTTTTCTAGTGAGGAGTTCAGGAAGTCATGGCTTCATGTTGGTTAGGGACCTTATCTCACGTTCTAAAGCACTCAGTGGTCTGAGGGCTTCTCCAGATAAGAGCTCAGGTTTAATAGCATCATCAGAGCCTTCAGGCACAACCTTTCACTTGCTTCTCATTCACTGGAAGGGTTTTTTCATTTCCCTGTTTGGCAGCCAAATCAGTCCCCTCTGATTTCTCATTCAAGTCCTGCTGCCTGGGTAGCCACTGCTCCTCACTTCCACTCAAGGAGTCAACCTGGGAATCTCACATTTCCATGCTCTCCTCAGCCTGGTTCTATTTCAGCATGCCATTTTAAAGCCCTTTCTTGTTTTCCACTTTCTTT
Source organism: Muntiacus reevesi (assembly GCF_963930625.1). Lineage (NCBI taxonomy): Eukaryota > Metazoa > Chordata > Mammalia > Artiodactyla > Cervidae > Muntiacus > Muntiacus reevesi. The sequence continues at coordinate 92,662,537 of NC_089254.1, read as the reverse complement.
TGCCTTCCCGTTTCCCCATAGATTTTCAATCCTATTTCTCTTTATGGATTCCATTTCAGAGTTTTGTTGGAAGACTCAATCATTCAGCTGGAAGCTCCCAGCCACCACACTTTTGTCTTTTTCATTTATTTTTATTAGTTGGAGGCTAATTACTTTACAATATTGTAGTGGTTTTTGTCATACATTGACATGAATCAGCCATGGATTTACATGTGCTCCCCATCCTGATCCCCCCTCCCACCTCCCTCCCCATCCCATCCCTTTGGGTCTTCCCAGTGCACCAGCCCTGAGCACTTGTCTCATGCATCCAACCTGGCGATCCGTTTCACACTGATAATATACATGTTTCAATGCTATTCTCTCAGACCATCCCACCCTCACCTTCTCCCACAGAGTCCAAAAGTCTGTTCTATACATCTGTGTTTCTTTTTCTGTCCTACATATAAGGTTATCGTTACCATCTTTTTAAATTCTATATATATGTGTTAGTATACTGTATTGGTGTTTATCTTTCTGGCTTACTTCACTCTGTATAATGGGCTCCAGTTTCATCCATCTCATTAGAACTGATTCAGATGTATTCTTTTTAATGCCAGTCACCACACTTAAGCCATCCATGATATTACCAGATTTTCATCAAATATTTCCCTGTTGGATACAAATTTTGGCCTTTTCAAAGAAACAGCCATGTAATGATGAGTAGATACTCAGAACTCCAAAATTATTTGGAACACCCACAGCACTAGCCCTCTGCAGCTTCACAACAATCGATAAGCACCTCCTTGCCGAGGGAGGTAGGAGGCTGTTTTCTAATCAGTACTCAGCCAGGGACTGCGGACTCTACAGATGACCAGCTAATTGACAGGAGGGAAGTGTGGTTGATTCTGGCATGATTTCCAATAGCACTGGAACCCTCTCTTCATAGTTTTAAAGAACACAAAGGACAGATGTTAACAGAGTTTTAAAAGCACTCACAAGACTTGAGATAAAGAGAAGTCTGGAGGGGTAGGAAAAAGTGAAGACCCGGTACTTGGGGAGCAGGACAATGAGTGAGAGCCCCAGTGACAGATCAACAGCGGTAGCCTGGACAGCCCAGGAAGCCCGTACTGAGATCCCACGGTGTGTTACACGCTAGGAACTCCAAGTTTATCCTCTCATGTAATGGTTACACCAGCCCAATGAGGATCCAGGATCATATCTATTTTACAAGTAAGGAGGCCGAGTTAGTTCAGAAAGGGTAAATAATTTCCCTTTGGTGATACAATAACTTGTCTCCTTTGTCCCCAGGTGCGCTTGACTTCAAAGTCAAGTCAAGTATATACTATATATATATATATGCATGTTAGACTAAAGGAGAGAGTCTGTGAAGTAAAAAACAGAGGTTTAGAGGGAAGCAAACAACCACTATCTAGGAGCCATGTGAGGGTATTCAATGAGAAGAAAGGGGGAAAAATCAGTAGACATATTTAAAAGGGGGACTTAACTCCTGCATATCAGTACTTAAGATGCACTAGGAAGATAGGAGCATGGGAACCCCATGGGTCAGCCTGAAGCCTGGATGATAATCAGTAGTAACAGTGCCGCAGAGCACATCATTGTGGAGGAGGAGCTGGGAGGGTCCACATGTTCTTCCTTATAAAGTGAAAGAATTACCAGCATCTCCATTGTTTGTAACAACAGGGTCTCAGAAAACTCCTAACATGATGTGAACACCCTGGGCACAGGGACTTTGCACACAATTCTTTCTTCATTAAAATAAATTTCAGTCAACTTTTAAGGAACAATAGAGTACAGTTAAGACTGGAAATGAACAAAGCTGAATCATCATAACATTACTGTTTAGCGTATCTATTCCTGCAAAATATATGATTGGTTTAGAAACTGGTAAAACATATACCAAGTATATTGGGCATGTCCCAAGTAAATTGGGAGTATATTCGGACAGTTCCAAATATTTCAAGGCTCACACAAAAGTAGAAGCTGCATCAGTTGATAATAGATAAGATCAAAACAAATTCTGAATTGGGCAGAAGGTGGTCAACTCCTGAATAAGGTATACTTCCAGTGTTAATGCAGTTTTCCCAGTAAACAGTATACTCATGAAACCAGCCAATGACAATGAATTTGGAAGTTGTCACCAAAAGAGGAAGAGGAATGATGAAACCACAGAATGAAAGCTGGCTGAAGAAAATGACAGCTAATGAGACCAAAAAATGATTATGGCAGAGAAAGCCCAACCTCGAAAAGATGATTTAAGAAACTAAATGTGTAGAGTTAGGCTAAGCAACTGCTGCGGAGGAGCTGGTCTGATAACAGTCTACAAATATTTGAAAGTTGTAAATACTGGAGCAGGAGAGAAATTACCATGCACGGAGTTTTAATTAAAAATAATCAGATGAAATCATGACAGGAAAACTCTGGCTTAATGGTTTGACAAAAGCAAAGCTGAAACAGGACAATGTCCCACGAGATCTTGGCTAGGGACATTTTTATTCTCATTTATGTCAAGGCAGAAAAACAAACAGCAAGGGGAGGGGGAGCCTGGATTTTATCTTTTGTTTGCCATTAAGGCAGAAAAAGCCCATGATAGCGAGCTCTATTCATATTCAATTCCTATTCCATCTCCTAGAAAATGTTAAATCATAGCATTGCACAAAGATCTCCTGGTTTGCCACAAAACCATGTGTTTGAGGGATGGGGGTGTACAGACACCTGGACCTTGTCCATCTGCATTTTCAATGATAAAATTCATTTGTAGACACTTCCACATTCATTCAATTGGTTTGGCGATCACAGCCTTTTATGTTAAGAGACACTGATTCCTGTGCCCTTCTCATTTAACTGATTTGAAGAAGGGAAGAGGAAGATTTCTATCCTTAATCAGGTGTGGGGAAACAGTTGGGCTAACTAGGAACTGCTGAGCAGAAGTGGGCGGCTGTCTTGCCTCTGTACGACACTCTCAGCCTGGTGTTTTTGTCTGTAAAAATGGAAGTTGTGCTAACCCCAAACTTTTGAGACTAGACCTGGCAAAATAACTATAAAGTGTTTCCCAAATAGAAGAGCTACTCAAATTAAAGAAGAAATTTTGGAGGAATTTCAGATCAAAAATCAGTGGTTCTCCACCTTGGCTATTTGTTGAAATTGCCTAAGTGTATTTGAGTGTGTTAGTTTAGTTCAGTCCAGTCACTCACATGTCCGACTGTTCACGACCCCATGGACTGCAGCACGCCAGGCCTCCCTGTTCATCACCAACTTCCACAGTCTACTCAAACTCACGTCCATCGAGTCAGTGATGCCATCCAACCATCTCATCCTCTGTCGTCCCCTTCTCTTCCTCCCATCAATCTTTCCCAGCATCAGGGTCTCTTCAAATGAGTCAGCTCTTCACATGAGGTGGCCAAAGTATTGGAGTTTCGGCTTCAACACCAGTCCTTCCAATGAACACCCAGGACTGATCTCCTTTAGGATGGACTGGTTGGATCTCTTGCAGTCCAAGGGACTCTATCTAGAGTTTTTTCCAACACCACAGTTCAAAAGCATAAATTCTTCAGTGCTCAGTCATGTCCAAATCTTTGTGGCCCCATGGACTGTAGCCCATGGACTGGCTATGGGATTCTCCAGGCAAGCAAACTGGAGTGGGTCGCCATTTCCTTCTCCAGGGGATCTTTCCAACTCAGGCATTGAACCTGGGTCTCCTGCATTGCAGGCAGATTGTTTTACCATCTAATCCACCAGGGAAGCCAAAATTGCCTGAGATGATGGTTAAAAGCTTTGTACTCTGAGCACATCCCCCAGAGAATGTGACTGGACACTCTACAAGTCATCCTAATACAAATCAAGGTTGAGAACCAATCCTTTACAACAGTGGTTCTCAACCCCTGATTTGAATGATTTAAGGATCCCCAGGCCACATTTCGGCACAAATTAAGTGAAAATCTGGAGTGGGGCCCAGCATCAGTATTTTTTGGGGGGAAGAGGCGATGTTGCATTTTGACCATCTTTTACATTTAATTTTTAATTGGAGGCTAATTGCTTTACGCTGTTGTGTTGATGAGTATTTTTTAAAACTCCCCAACTGATTACAACTGACATGTAGCTACCCTTGAGAACTGCTACTCTAAAAGGACATTTTTCAGGAAATAACTTTCACTTACAAATGAGTTTTGAGTCAACAATGCATATTAGAAGGACCTAATGTAAATGAGCTAAAATAAAACTATTTTTGGTGTACGGATTGTTTAGCATACATGGCAACTAAGAAGTAGCTACAGACCCTAAGTGAGTGGCTCAGAGGAGGAAGAAACACCTTCTGTATAAAGGCTTTCAGACCCACAAGATCATAATCTATCAACTGCCTAACTGTTTAAGGTGGACAACTATTTTTTTAAGCAAGCTATTCAACTTGTCCAAACATTGGGCTTATAATAGATGCATTCATCATGTTAAAAAAAAATAGTCACTAAAAGGATAGACAAAAGCAATTTGTGGTGGGAAAGTGGAAAGTCAATCTAGAATTCAGAAGGAGCAGTCTAGAGGGGACTATATGAATTGGAGGCATAAAAATCAATCCCAGAACATCACCAGCGATAAGTCACACTGATAGAAGTTTTCCATGATAGATGTGATGAGAATGGTTTTATCTTTGTGCTTTTCCTTCCCAAACCTAAAAGCCCAATGTAATCATGAAAAGAGATTAGACAAATCCGTATTGGAGGACATTCTGCAAAAAATCTGACCAGTATTCCTCTAAGCTGTCAAGATCACTGAAAACAAGGAAAGACTAGGACACTGTCACAGTATAAAGAGATTATGATTATATGTATTATGATACCCTAGATGAGATCCTGGAACAGAAGAAGGACTTTAGATAAAAACTAAGGAAATATGAATATAGACCTTAATTAATGATGAGGGATCAAAATTGCTTTATCAGTTGTGACAAATTTAAGATGTTAACAGGGAAAACTGGGTATGAGATACACATGGGAAATTTGTACTATCTTTTCAAGTATACTCTAAATATAAAAGTATTCTAAATTAAAATTTCTCTTAAAAATAAATCTCTGGAGTCCCACAATGGATATATCATCATTCATCAGTGAACTGAAGTGTGGTATCACTGAACTGGACAAAAAGTTCCTTTGGGATTTTCTATAGCACCTTATGGAAAAATTCTAACGAACTTTGTGGCCAACACAATACATTAGTAGCTGAAATCTTTTGAGAATCATGAGGGAAGTATAATGATTGGAGAGCAGTCAGGTTTGAAACAAGCAAAAAGGAAGCCATAGTCATTTCATACTGGTTGGCCTGAACATTTCTAAAGATAATCAAATCAAATAAGAAAATAACCAAATTGCAATAGAAGTCATCTGACAGTGTGCAGATCTGCCAATATTATGAAATTGCACTCCTGCAACAGGGAAATATATGTCCCGTCTTGTGCCTATGTTGGGAGAAATAAAAAGACTCTGAACGAATTATACAAATAGAGCAGTAAAGTCCTATAAGATGCTCTGGCGTGAGAGAATTCTATCAGTAAAGAAGTCTAGGGAACACTGCCCTGTTGTAATTAGTCCATTAACATATTTTTTTAAAGAATTTTTTGGACCATTTAAAAAAGTCTTTATTGAATTGGTTACAATATTGCTTCTATATTATGCTTTGGGTTTTTGGCCATGGAGTATGTAGGATCTTAGCTCGCTGACCAGGGACTGAACTTTGTATTCTCTGCACCGGAAGGTGACGTCTTAACTACTGGACCCCCAGGGAAGTCCCTCGTTAACATACTAAGATTTGAACAGTTTTACTGTATGCAGGAACTATATTTAATGTTCTTTAATGTTTCTCAAGTGTATTTGATCACTAAACTGTCTTGACTTTAGCATCAACAGAAAAGTTTTAGAAAACGCTAGGCCTAAAACATACTTCTCTGTCAGGAGATTTGGAGATTGGACAACTGAAGTATTTATCCATGTCTTGATATAACAAAGAGGACATTTCAAGTAAATTTCTGAAAGCCAGCTGTATGGATTGGCATTATTTTAGACCTTCATCAACAGTGACCTAAGTGATGAGCTATAACACTATCCAACAGAACTTTCTGTGATGATGGAAATGTTCTATAACTGCCATGTTCAATACAGTAGTCACTGAATATCTGAAATGTGGCTAGTATATCTAAGCAAATGAATTCTATATTTTAGTTAATCCTAATTAATTTCAATATAAATAACTACACAAGATTAGTGGCTGCTGTATAGGGCAGTACAGTAGCTAGAATATATTCTGTAACATGCTTATTTCAAATCTTAAAAGATGATGCTGTTAAAGTGTTGCACTCAATATGCCAGCAAATTTAGAAAACTCAGCAGTGGCCACGGGACTGGAAAAGGTCAGTGTTCATTCCAATCCCAAAGAAAGGCAATTCCAAAGAATGCTCAAACTACTGCAAAATTGCACTCATCTCACACACTGGCAAACTAATGCTCGAAATTTTCCAAGCTAGGCTTCAGCAGTACATGAACCAAGAATTTCCAGATGTTCAAGCTGGATTTAGAAAAGGCAGAGGAACCAGAGATCAAATTGACAACATCCGCTGGAGCATTGAAAAAGCAAGAGTTCCAAAAAAACATCTACTTCTGCTTTATTGACTGTGCTAAAGCCTTTGACTGTGTGGACCACAACAAACTGTGGAAAATTCTTAAAGAGATGGTACCATCTTACCTGCCTCCTGAGAAATCTGTATGCAGGCCAGGAAGCAACAGTTAGAACTGGACATGGAATAATGGACTGGTTCCAAATTGGGAAAGGAGTACATCAAGGCTGCATGTTGTCACCTTGCTTATTTAACATATGCAGAGTACATCATGCAAAATGCTGGGCTGGATGAAGCATGAGCTGGAATCAAGATTTCTGAGAGAAATATCAATAACCTCAGATATGTAGATGACATCACCATTATGGCAGAAAGCAAAGAGGAACTAAAGAGCCTCTTGATGAAAGGAAGAGGAAAGTGAAAAAGCCAACATAAAACTCAACATTCAGAAAACCAAGATCAAGGCATCTGGTCTCATCACTTCATGGCAAATAGATGGGGAAACAATGGAAACAGTGACAGACTTTATTTTCTTGGGCTCCAAAGTCAATGCAGATGGTGACTGTAGCCATGAAATTAAAAGACGCTTGCTCCTTGGAAGAAAAGCTATGACCAACCTAGATAGCATAATAAAAAGCAGAGATATTACTTTGCCAACAAAGTTCTGTCTAGTCAAAGCTATGGTTTTTCCAGTAGTCAAGTGTGGACGTGGGAGATGGACTATAAAGAAACCTGAGTGCCAAAGAATTGATGCTTTTGAACTGTGGTGTTGGAGAAGACTCTTTAGAGTCCCTTGGATGGCAAGGAGATCCAACCAGTCAATCCTAAAGGAAATCAGTCCTTTATATTCATTGGAAGGATTGATACTGAAGCTGAAACTCCAATACTTTGTCCACCTGATGCGAAGAACCAACTCATTGGAAAAGACCCTGATGCTGGGAAAGACTGAAGATAGGAGGAGAAGAGGACGACAGAGGATGAGATGGTTGGATGGCATCACTTACTCAGTGGACATGAGTTTGAGCAAGCTCTGGAAGTAGGTGATGGACAGGGAAGCCTGGCGTGCTGCAGCCCATTGGGTCACAAAGAGTCAGACATGACTGAGCAACTGAACTGAACTGAATATAATAACAAGACAGGTGGAGTTTCTAACTTAGAAAATACTTGTAGAACAATTAAAAAGGGAGAGAAAAACTATTTCATTATAACTAAGATAAAATTCAGAAAGGGGTATGTGCAATACCCAACATATTTAAAGCACAGAAAGTTTGGTTACATAAAAGACAGTGATGATCAGAAATGATGACAAGTTAATGATAGGCATTTAAGTGCTTTCATTAAAAGAAAAAAAAAAAAAAAAAGATGACCTTCCTGGTGGTTTAGGAGGAATATGGTATGAAGTGCTACCACTTCTAGTACTTAACCTCAGTAATGGTCAAGACAATGATGTGGCAGAAAGTTAAACTGACAATTTGAGGACTTGTTTCCATTGGAGTTCTGGTAGAGACATGCAGAGTGATCATTCTGAAACCTTAATTTCCTTATGTGCAAAACATCAGAGTTAGACCAGATGATTTCTAGGATCCCTAGTAATAGTTCCATTCTAAGAAAGAAGTATAATTGGCACCCTTCTGTGTCACTGTGGCAATACTCACAATAACCAAGAGATGGATGAAATATAAATTCCCCCTGAGAGATGCCTGGATAAAGAAAATGCAGTATATCCATACAACAGAATATTATTCAGCCATTAAAAGAAAAAAGGAAATTCAGTCATATGCTATCATATGGATACACTTTGAGGACACTGAAATGAGCCAGTTAACAAAAATACAAACAGTGTATAATTCCACTTATATTGTTGTTGTTTAGTCACTAAGTCATGTCACACTCTTTTGCAACTCCATGGGCTGTAGCCCGCCAGGCTTCTCTGTCCATTGGATTTCCCAGGCAAGAATACTAACAGTGGAGCGGGTTGCCATTTCCTTCTCCGGGGGATCTGCCCGACCCAGGGGTTGAACATTCGTCTCCTGCATTGGCAGGCGGATTCTTTGCCACTGAGCTACCAGGGAAACCACCCCCCCCACTTATATGGGGGCATCTAAAGTAGTCAACCTTGGGCTTTCCTGGTGGTCTGGCGGTTAAGACTCTGGGCTTCCACTGCAGGGGGTGTGGTTTTGATCCCTGGTTGGTGAACTAAGATTCTGCAAGTCACACGGTGTTAAAAAAAAACAAAAACAAAGTTCAATTAAAAAAAAAAATATATATATATATAAAATAGTCAAACTCACAGAAACAGAAAGTAGACAGTGGTTACACCGGTGGTTGGGGGAGAGGGGGAAATAGGGTGTTGTTGAGGGGTACAGTTTCAGTTACATAAGATGGAAAAGTTTCAGAGACCTGACGCATAGTAATAAACACATAATGAACACAACTCTACTGAACTGTACACTTAAACATGGTTAAGATGGTGTGTTTGATGTTACATATTTCTTAACGCAATTGAAAAAAACAGTAGTATATAAATAACTGCATAGCTAGTACTGTAATTCATGAACCAATTATAGGAAACAAAGTTACGAGATTTATTTGACCCTGTGATTTCCCAAAAAGAAGAAAAGATTACGGCATGACTTTTTATTATCCACGTATGTGGGCACCATAAGAACCACAGTAATGGGAGTTGAGGGAGCCAGAGGCAGATAAACCTGGGGTCGAAGGAACTTGCAATGTCAGCCGAATTCAGAAAGGCTAACAGTCAAACCACCATCTGAGTGACTGATCTGGGCTCCTAATGCTGCCAGGAGCCTGGGTCCAGCTTGGTGGTTCTGGACCGAGAGACTGGGAGCCTCAGGCCCGAAGTCTTCAATATCCAGGGATGGGCAGGTAGAGGCCAGGGAAATGTTTCCAGGCATACTATTTTATAGAAAAAACACTGAACATTTAATTTCTGAGGCATAGGACAGAAGAAAGAGGTTTAGACTGAAGCAAAGGGAGGTTAATAAAAACTAGATGACCTCCTCAATGGTAAGCTTACTTAAAGAGCAGAATATATAATCAAGGAAGTTGTAGATTCTCTAATCCTGGAGATTTTTACAGAATCCAAGAAAGAAAGATGGGACCCCTGAGGAAGCAAGGCAGTGAAAATAAGCCCTGGAGCCCCCTTCAAGTTCTCTGTACTCTATTTTTAAAAGCAACACCTCCTTAAAACACAGGGATAAAATACAAAAGAAAATCATTAGTGTTCCAATTGAATGCACTTTAACAATTTCTATGTAGGTCACATTTTGCTGAGAATTTTCTTAAAGTTAATTTCAGAGTTTTTATTTAGTATTCTTACAAACAGCAGCTATTACAGAGGACAGATAGTCTGTGCCTTTACTACAAAGTTGAAACTCTGATCAATGAGGGGAGATACCTATAAATCTAAATCCTGAATGTCCAACACTAAATATGGTACTGCTCAACTTCCATGCACTGAAAGCATATTTGTTAAGAACAGATCCTGAACATAGAGATTCTAGAAGTGGGAGTGGGAGACTGAGCCACGGGTAGGGGTATAGAGAGTTAGAAACCAAGGCATATACAAGGAGAAACTGAGAGACCCACGAGCCGAGGCCAAGTTAGGTCAATCCAAGTCTTCTCTAGGATGGCTTCAGGAGCTCTTAGTAAAAATGCTCTTTTTGTCTGGGATCAAATAATCCTGGGGCTGCTGGTGGCCAAGAATGTTACCACATGAAAAGGTCTTCCCTGAGATGAAATAAAGGGAATACAGCAAAAATAGAGAAAGTGGGAGAGGCAGGGCAGGCGCGTAAACAGGTCCGTTATGTACTGTTATCTTGTGAACCTCTGCATTCAGCCACATCTGAAGTCTCTGATTTACCGGTTTTATAAATCAAAGAATATTTTTTGTCCTTTAATTGGGCTGTGACTGTTACTGGGCTTCCCAGGTGGCTCAGCAGGAGAGAATCTGCCTGCAATACAGAAGATGCAGGAAACATGGGTTTGATCCCTGGGTCAAACCCTCCAGGGAAGATGCCCTGGAGGAGGGCGTGGCAATCCACTCCAGTCTTCTTACCTGGGAAATCCCATGGACAGAGGATCCTGGTGGGCTGCGGTCCATGGAGTCACAAAAAGTCAGACACGACTGAAGTAACTGAGCACTCAACAGAAAGGATTTTAAGTAGAATAAGTTTAAGGAAGACTGAGCAGGAGAATACTGGGAGACAAGGAGCAGGAACAAGGACTGTGGAAGGATGAAAAAAGAGCAGTGTCTCTGGTGCAGTTAGGATCTACATGAGGTAAGAAGACTCTCCTAAGTGTAAAGAAGACAGAAGGGTGTGGGTGCAAACACTAAAAGAAATGGAAAAACCATCTTTGAAAAAAGGGTCAACTCTTATTTCCTGGGCACATGGCCAGCCATGCTTTGCCATTCTCCTTTACTTGAAATATTTCATAAAGACATGAAATTTCATAAAGACATATTTCAAATGGAGGAGAATCCTGTTGTAATATCTAAAGAGATTTTTGTTTTTACTATGAAAATAATTTTCTGCAAACTTTCTCCATGTACCTTAATTATAATAAGGCACGGTATTACCATCCAAAATAGTTAAACAGATGTGGACAAAAAATAAACTTTTACACTTCTTTTCTTGACTTTTCTCCACCCTGAGTCTCTGGGAGTGCTAGATAAAAAGGCTGGCATTTTCTTCATGCTATCAAGTTTCCAGACTTGGCAATACTTTTGTTGAGGCAATCATGTGGTTCACTTTTCAAAAGAGTATAAAGAGCTGTCCCTGATTCCCTTTCTAAAGTCACACTGACATGGAACAATTAAGGTAACCCATTATCAGAGAATCCCTTGCTTTGTTCAAATTATAAACAGCAATGGGCATCTCTGCTGGGAATTCGAAGACTAGACGAGTGTGGGTGAGCAAGGCATGTTGCTAACAGAATAAACCAGGTTTGCGCGATGCTTTGTTTTAAGACAACATAACTAGCGATTACAGTTCACTTGGGTTTTGCGCTGATCGTCAAAATGCTGACAGTCACTTAAATCACTCACTGGGTGGAATAATCACCCTGAAAGGAACTGAGAGGGTACAACTTATATTATAAAATGGAATTGAGCATATGAGAGGTATTAACGGGCGTGGTACGAGAGATCTTTGTCAGAAAAACAGAGACGATAGAAGGCATGAATTAGACATCAACTGTACTGGGGACTCTTAGTGACATGAACACAACAGCAGGATGGTGCAATTACAGAGTTGAGCATAACTATGAGAGCATGTCTTTCTCTTCTGAGAACACCTGAAGCCAGGTTAGCCTGTGTGAATCACTTGGTGGCTTGCTGTAGAGGTTGTGTGTCCTATTTTGCCTTGTGGAACCCTTTTAGAATACAAATCTGGACTGCTGTGCCACCAAAGTAAGAGATTGCACTATTAACTATTAGACTTGGATGACCCACCAAACGAGAGAACTCCTTCCAGTTGTCACTAACACACCTGCCCAAGCAGCCCTACATTTCAAGAGTCAAAGGAAACTGGGACAGGAAGCATCTGGTTCATTTTCAGAGCTGTTTATTTGGCAAGGAACAAAAGGGGAAGTCAGCTCCTCCCTGATTTTTTTTGTTGGTGGTGGTGGAGTGGGGTGAGTCTGGGAGATAAAATAGCTAATTTCAACTACTACTTGTGACAGGTTCCTTGATCTGAAGAGATCACAAAGTTGAAAGCCTCCCAAGGCTATCTACTCAGGCAGAGTCTGCTCAGACCCGATACTGCACCCAAGCTAACCATAGTAGATGAATATACTTCTAAGAGTAAACATGTACAATTTTATTATCAGCTAAAAGCAATATTTTAAATAATAAAAGTATAAAAATAAAAGCATTATCAAAGAGTAGCATTTTAATGAGATTTCTAAAGCAGAATACCTAACATCAAAAGCCCCCTCCTTCCATCCTTCTTCCTCACCCACTGTTGACCCCCAGGACAGCTACACAACCTGCGGGAGATCGTAAGCAGTGAGCATTCAAAAGTCTCCTAGACTCTGCCCATGAGACTCATGTTTCAGGAAATAATTTACTCTAGTTTATTTCATCCACATCTTCTCCCTCTTGGGTCTTGAAATCATGGTTCATCAAGTAATAATAACTTTTCAAGAGACAGTGATAAAAAATAACTTTCTTTGAAGTTCACAGTCCAAATAATATAAGCTTTTCCTTCTAATAATCTTCTAACAGTTCAGTCTAATATTAACTTCAGAGCTGATTTAGTTTCTTTCATGTTCTTGCTGTTATTTTGCTTTTTTCTATCCTGTTTTCTGTCCTTCCATTCATGCATTCAAATCTGCCATCTCCTTTATTCCTTCTGCATATCACTTTTTTCTTTGCCTTTATTTTAACTGTTTGACACTTAACTAATGCTTTAAAAAAGTACTTATGCTATATTTAATGAATAAATTTTGTGTCCCAAAGTTTTCAAATTATTTTGAAATAACTGATCATTTGTCCTTGATAGAAAAACAGGTTTCCTATTTTTACTTCAGACCATATCCCTTAATTCCCCTGAAATGTATAATGAGGTTATCTTTTAGCCATCTCTTACCTAGAATAATTGTTTTTCTCGTTGTCTGTTTTCTAGCACCTTAACCATTTCTATTAATATAATTGTCTTTTTAGATATTTTTGATTTCTCTTCTATCAGCTGAAATGAAAACATCAACCAAATATACAACTTTGAGCTCCGAGACACAGTTTCTACCTTTAAGAAGTCATAAGGAGGACAAAGTATACTGCTTTTTGTTCTTGAGACATGGTGGTTCAATCTTGCATGATCCTGGGTTTCTAAGGTTTAACGTCAAGCTATGCTGACATGGACCTTTTTTGGCTTCCCACGCCCCAAAACACAGAAGTCAAGATTTCTTTGTTTCATAGAACTGCAAAGTACCCGAGGCTCAGCACAAGCAGAATCCCTGCACGGATCTTCTGACAACTTGGACATGGAGACGTGTAGACACTCTCTCATCTCAAATGAATGTACTCAGTCTAGTTTCTCAACTGGCCCCACAAGATCCACCCCGCCAATACTCACTCTGGGACGTAGAAAGACTGGAGAAGGCTGCCTTTGTTCGGCCTGCTAACCACTCCAAGCTCTCGTGCATGTTGGCCAAGGCTTTGAGGTCGCTGACGTCACAGAGGATGTCTTGTGGAGGGATTAATTTATCACCCAGGTTTCCAATAAGAACTTCCGACTCCTTGCCAAATGCTGCCCTGCAGAGCAAATCAGAAACACATTTTACTTACAGCCTCGAAAAGACAGAGGTGGCAAGACTTTCTAACGTTTGTCTAGCAAAGATGGCTGTTATCATTACTATCTTACAGCATGCTATTTTTCCTAGGTTCTATTTTGTGAGAACATTATCATATACATATACTGGCATTATCATATGCATATGTTTTCTCCTGTTATAAGAGAAAGAGTCATTGGAAGAATGAAGAAGAACAAAGTGACCCCGACGCTTGTACTCCAATCAGAGTGGGCCTGATTATACAGTGACAGTCCTTGAGGATGGCTTTGATACCTGCTCTTTTGTAGGTTTTCTTCTTGCCTCTTCTGCTATGGAAGTTGACTAATAGGTTAGGGTGTTAGGTATATACAATGTTTGAAGGTGAGTATAATATATGAAACAGCCATATTAACTTGGCAGCTAGAAAATGTTTTAAGCTGTTCAAAAGTAAAGAGGGTCCAATTTCTTTAAGAAAGCAGATTATAGTTGAAATGGATGACAGGCCTCATTCACTGATTCATTTTGTGGTTGTTGCTCAGCCGTGTCCAACTCTTTGCAGCCCCATGGACTGCCTCGTGCCAGGCTTCCCTGCCCTTCAACATCTCCCAGAGCTTGCTCAAACTCGTCTCCCTTGAGTTGGTGATGCCATCCAACCATCTCATCCTCTGTCATCCCCTTCTCCTCCTGCCTTCAATCTTTCCCAGCATCGGGGTCTTTCCCAATGAGTCAGCTCTTTGCAGCAGGTGGTCCAAGTAATGGAGTTTCAGCTTCAGCATCAGTCCTTCCAATGAATATTCAGGGTTGATTTCCTTTAGGGTTGACTGATTTGATCTCCTTGCTGTCCAAGGGACTTTGAAGAGTCTTCTCCTTGTTCTAAAAAGGATTGGAGGCAAGGAAGCTATAAAACATCTGTTTGGATAGAGAAACCAGTACAAATCAGTGAAGGATCCTTTAACTGGCTGGAAAATATAATCAAGTACATTTCCCATACAGTCCAGTATCTTCAAAATGTTTCTGTGGTTTTCTTTTGTGGGGAGGGGATGGGTTGAAAAATCAAGTTATATGAGGTTAGAGAAGAATGACATTGGAAGTGACCCAGCCACTGTACAAAAGGAGGGATGGAGGCTCAGAAGGTTAAGTGTTTCTCCTGCATGGTACATGAAAACTAATCCATATTTCTCTTTCTTTCAAAAACATGGCTGAAATGACACAAGATGACTGAAGATGCTATGGGGGAAAAAAACCACAACATTTCTTTTTGGGAAAAGTACACACAGGTAAATAGAGATGGTGAGAAGAACAGGTACCTGAAATTTTCTAGAAGTCCCAAAGCTTTTGAAACTCACAATACCTTAAGTGAACAGAGCAAGAGCATTATTTAAGAACAAACCAAAGTCAGTTTCAAGCAAGCAGTGATTATTAGCAGCTGACAATATGGTCAGAACAATGCTTAATTCACACATAGGCATGTAGTGCCCAGCAATAAAGGCGGGTGCTCAATGTTGAAAGAAGTAACTGCTCTGAATTAAATGCTTATTAAATTGTTTTTAAATGCTACCAAAGAGTGGCTCATGATAAAACTTATTGTTTCAAAAGAGGGTAACATTTTAAAAAATTAATTTGCTTGTAATTGAAGGGTAATTGCTTTATAGTATTGTGTTGGTTTCTGCCAAACATCAACATGAAATCAGTCATAGGTGCACCTACGTTCTCTCCCTAAAAGTGGGTAACATTTTTTTAAGGAAAAGTCACAGTTGATTGAGTTGGGTAAGCGGTGGCTACGGAGGCAATTAACACTGCCATGGACAGAGCATGGGAACGCTGGGTATGCACACAAAGCAAACGTAAGGGTCGTGTAATAGGTCTTGGTGGGACCCAAAAGTCTGAATTTCTCATAAGTTTCAGTCTCCTTCCCTGGGAGACACACTTTCTTTGAATAATCAGGGTTATAGCACAGGTTTCTAAGTCAGGCAAACCTGGGTCTGAGTCCTCGAACTGCCATTCATTTGCTCTGTGATGCTGCTTAACTGCCCTGAGCATGGTTAGCTAGGTATAATGGTACCGACCTCAGACGAAATCATGGAAGAAGCTGATGAAGTGATTTAAAGATCTTCACTGGGAAATTTTCCATTATTACAAAGTAGAGCAAAGGATATATATAATCACCTCCCCCGTAGCCACTGCTCAGCTTCAATTACTAGCAACCCATGGTGGTTCCTGGTGGCTCAGACAGTAAAGTATCTGCCAGCAATGCAGGAGACACCAATTCAATTCCTGGGTTGGGAAGATCCCCTGGAGAAGGGAATGGCTACCCACTCTAGTATTCTTGCCTGGAGAATCCCGTGGACAGAGAAGCCTGGCAGGCTGCAGTCCGTAGGACTGCCAAGAGTTGGACACGACTGAGTGACTAATTCTCACTTTCACATGGTGAGTATTGTTTCATTTATTCAGATCTACTCTCCATCCCCCTTGGAATATTTTGAAGCAAATCATTCAGGTGATGTTAAATGCATAACACAGTGCATGGAGCTGGATGAAAGCTAATAAGTTGTAGTCATTATTATTCTTTAGTCTGTTGAGATGACAGGTTTATTTACTGTCAACCCAGGGTACGCTGTGATGAATAAATTGAAATAGATGGGTGATCAGAAGTAAATAAATTAGATAGCTAGGGCTAGGTTTACAAATGGAACCTTGTAATATCATAGCAAACGTTGCCATGCCTCAGAGTCCAGACTTCTCAGAATCTTGAAGAGGTAAGTCACTGTGACAGAAACCACCAGCTGCCTACTAGATCTCCAGGCTGCCACACCTTCTCAGTCAAAGGATCTTGACTGCTGCAGTAAGCAACGTACCCAATGTAAAATCAAAATAAACCAAACCAAAACCCTGCTCACTTTCCCAGCCTCTCTTGTGGATGTGGCGGTCAATGGGATGTAAATTGGAATCAGGAAACGGACTGCTGAGAAAGTTCTTCCAAGCAGTCTTACTGGCAGGGACTTCTTTTGCCTCCCCCTTTCTGGAGTGCAGCCAGGATAAGTGAAGCTGCAGTAGCTCTTATTCAAACACCAGGTGACCTTGAGTATGAAAATCACCCTGAGAATAACGGAGCCAAAGGCAGGAGGACACAGAGGCACCGATGACCTCATAGAACTGCCATGCAGACCCAGATGATACATTTCTGGGCTTCATGTTATAATAGGAGAGAAAATGAAACCTTATTTGTCTAAGCCACTGCTATTGCAAGTTTCTGCTACTAGCAGTGAAATGTAATTTCAACTGACACAATTATCTAATTAGCATAAGTGATGTCATCTGCAGAAAACTTTCCCTGAATTTAGATATCCCTACAATCGAGTTACTGGGGAAGGCAAAACAATATCTCCTTCATGATTTGAGCCCAGCAGACAGTCATAATATCTTCCCCTTGGCTGTTACTCAGTCAAGTTGTAAATATTTAGTTTTCTCAATCCGTCCTTATACATCAACTCTCCCAGTCCCTTAATCATCTTTGATAGATATAACACACAAAAAATTGCCTCTGAGCTGGCTAGTTAAAAAGCAACAAGGGATGCAAACTGGCTTTGAAAAAATAGGCTTGGAGCCATTTTTATGCATGTAGGTGTAACCCTGGGTGGAAAGTGACAATCAAGACAAATGTATTTATGTAGCAGTCTAATCTGCTTATCTGGGGATCTCTGGGCTTAGGGCATGTCTGCTGTGCCTGCCAGCACTCTCGCCTATCCCATTCCCCTTTGGCTCACAGATTTGCTTAACTCCCTCCGACGGGAAAGCAACAGACGAAGAAGAATACTAACTGCCTCGTGTTGAATACATAGTAGACATCTCATTTGACAGGAATCCATAATCACCCCCTAACAACCTGGAGAGAGCACCACAACCATGACACGGAGAATAAATGATTGACAGCTAGAGCCATTTCACACGAAAAATCATACCTTCGAGGATTCGTGTGTGTCAAAGAGTTTGGTGGACGGTTTTTATGTGTTACAATAACCTTAAGGGGATGGCTCTAGCTGCTCAACTACAGATTTTTTCCTAAACCCTCTAATTTATTAAATAAATTATGGCATATCCACACTATGGAAAACTATGCAATCATTAGTAATTACTAATACATAGTAGAAAATACTTGGTACCAAGAAAAAAGCTTGATACTGTATACTTTTAGCCATAATATGCAATTGAGTCAAATAAACGGTTATAAAACTGCATGCACTGTATATAAAAAGAACAGAATTATGTATCTATATGAACTGAAATAAGATTGGATACGTATCTGTCAAAATGTTGCATGACTTGATTATGCTTTGTGCTTCTCTGTATTTTACATACTTTCTCCAAATGACATATTTACTTTATAATTAAAAATGAAAAATTGAAAACCCTACAACAAGTGAGAAAAACCTTTCAAACGTATGCATCAAGCATTTTAGCCTGGAAAATTAGAGGACTTGGGTATTGCAGTTATTTGAGCCAAACCAGAGGCAAGTTTGGTTGGTCTCAAGGCTGGTTTGGACCGTGGCTCCAGCAGCTTGCTCAACCTGCAATCAGTAGGGATCCTTTCCACACTGTAGGTGGGAATGTAATTTGGTCCAGCCACTGTGGAGAACAGTTTGGAGGTTCCTTAAAAAAAAAAAAATAGACGTATCATATGATCTAGTAATCCCACATCTGGGAACATACCCAGACAAAACTCTATTTGTGTATTTGAAAAGATACACGCACCCCAATGTTCATAGCAGCAGTATTTACAATAGCCAAGACATGGCAACAGCCTAAATGTCCACCAACAGTGGAATGGACGAAGATGTGGCGTGTGTGTGTGCATATCTATCTATCTATCTATATATATATCTGAATCTTACTCAGCCATAAAAAAGTAAAATAAAGCCATTTGCAGCAACATGGATGTCTCTAGAGATTATCATACTGAGTAAGTCAGAAAGACAAACATCATAAAATATCACTTATAAAAGTAATACAAATGAACTTATTTACATAAAAGAGAGACTCACAGACATAGAAAATAAACTTATGGTTACCAAAAGGGAAAGGGGGGTGGGGATAAATCAGGAATGTGGGATTAGCAGATACACACTACTGTATATAAAATTGATAAAGAAGGACCTACTGCATAGTACAGGGAACTGCATTCAGTATCTTGAAATAACCTATGATGGAAAAGAATCTAAGAATCATCTATATCTATACCTGAATCACTTTGCTGTACACTGAGACACTGTACATCAACTATACTTCAATTTTTAAAAAAATGTTAAAAAAAAAAAAAAAAGATGGTGGTCAGCGTCTACCTCGGAGGTCTCACTGTCAGGATGACTACCTGCCAGCATCCAGGTTAGCAGTGTCTCCTCTTTTTAGATCTGAATTTTTATTTAGCCTTCATCTTCTGCTTATTATGAAAGCACATTGTTTAATGAAGGTATTACATATGTTTTGTGTGAAATGGGCAGCAGAGTAATCATTACCTAGAGAAAATGAAGTAAGAAGAGTTCAGTTATGGCCCAAAGATTATCTGGCATACCCAGGAACAGACATCAGAACAACCCAACACTCATTGTTTCAGTCACTGAACCTTATCTAAGAAGTCACTTTTATCATCAGTAGGCCAACACACACACAGAAGCCTAAGAAACTGAAGGAAGAGTGTTAAACCTGTTAAGTTTTATTTTACCACACAATTATAATCTTTAAAGAGCCTGAATCTGACAAGAATTCATGTAAGAGAATTTTGCTGAGAGTGTAAAACCTGTTTAACTTAATCTTACCACATAATCATAATCTTTCAAGAGGTCTAGCTGACAAAAATTCGTTTAAGAGAAGTTTGCCAAAGATGCTGCAAACTGTCTCCATTTAGTCATTAAGTAATTCTGTTTTTCTCCCTGAAATCTTAGGGAGGAAAAAAAAGAAAGAGTACACTCTCAGAAGACTAAATGGTGCTGGAAAGAAATAGCGCAGTTTCAAAGTGATTTGCAGATCTAGGCTATAGTTGACCACATACCATATATGCTCAGACCCTCTCCACTCCCCAAGTCTTCTGTTAGTACCATTGCTTCCCTCTGCTGACTCTGTTGTAAGATAACTGCTCCCAGAAACAGGAAACACTGCCCAAAGTCCCCTGTGATCCAGAAGACAGCAAGAGGAAGACACAGCCAGGCTCAGATGGAAAAGCAGATCATCAGACTTCTTGTGTCCCGGAGGGGGCAATGCTGTACCCACACTGAGGGTGGAATTGCTTTCCTGACCTGAAATGCTTCTAGCAGCACCATTACCAGGAGATTCACTCAAGCTCTTATTTGTGATCACGATATCCTATTCAACAATGTTTCTGGCCAAGAAACTTGTTGGGTGAAAATGGCTGATGCAAGATTCAGCTATGGTTCGGTTGGGAGACAACTTTTACAAGGCTGCAGTGCTGGAGTTCCTGACCTAGAGATCAATATACAGTGCTGCTTTATACATACAAGAAAATATGTATCTGGAAACCCAAGGGCTAGATGTAGGAATGGTCCCTCTTCTTATTATTAAAACCATCCATGGAAGTTCTGTTACTGTTCTCACAGCTTTGGGCTAAACTGGTCTAGAGGCACTCAGAAAGGAATGCTTCCACCAGAAAATACAACAGTGACTAAATTACGTGGGAAAGAGAGACCGTCATCTGGCTATTTAAGGTTTCTCACACTACTGAACCAACAGGTGGAGAATGGGGTCACTCTGATGCCTGGAAGGACTGATCTCAATTGCCAAGGGCAAAGAGAGTTGCTTCTATGCAACAAAGGCAGACAGCACTACATCGGATTCTCTGGAACCCCTTTTAGCATTTCCAGGGCCATAGTAACAATAGTTCCTGGTGACTCAGACGGTAAAGAATCCGCCTGCAATGCAGGAGGGCCAGGTTTGACCCCTGGGTCAGGAAGATCCCCTGGAAAAGGAATGACTACCCACTCCACTATTCTTGCCTGGAGAATCCCCATGGACAGAGGAGCCTGGTGGGCTACAGTCCATGGGCTCGCAAAAGAGTAGGACATGACTGAGCGACTAAACAACAACATAAAACTTAGCATTTTAACCTTTTCTAGGTGTACAGTTTAACGGCATTAAGTACATTCACAATATTGTGCAACCAGTATCACTATTTCCAGAACTTTTCCATCCTCCCAAATTGAAACTCTGTACTCATTAAAGGGGAACTTCCCATTCTCTCTTCCCATTCCCCCCGGTCCCTGGTAACCACTATGCTACCTTTACCTCTATGAATCTGCCTATTCCAGGTACCTTATATAAGTGGATTAATATATGTCCCTTTGTGTCTGGCTTACTTCACTTACCATAACATTTCAAAGTTCACTCATGTTGTAATATGTATCAGAATTTCGCTCCTGTTTAAGGCTGTGTATTTCACTGTGTGCATGCCACATATTGTTTATCCTTTCATCCCAGGAGGGACATCTGGATTGTTTCCAGCTTTTGGCTATTGTGAATAATGCTTCTATGAACAGTGGTGTACAAGTATCTGTTTGAATCTCTGCTTTCAATCCCCTTGAGTATATGCAGAGAAACAGAATTGCTGGATTGTGTGGTAATTCTATGTTTACTATTTTGAGGGACCATCATACTGTTTTCCAGAGTGGTTGCACCATTTTACATTTCCACCAGCAATGCACAAGGTTTCCAACTTCTCCACATCCTCATCACAATTTGCTATTTACTGTTTTATTTTAACTTTTAAAATGATAGTCATCATAATGAATGTGAGGTTCATTGCAAACTATTTTACATGAGGAACTGGTGGCATTAACTTTTTTTCTACCTCAGAGGTCACCACATATAAAGACTCACTTCTGCCTTGACATGGGGGACTGCAGAGATACTAGTTCTGAGGAGAATTCAATGATGAATGAGGTGGACTCACTTTTGTTGGGGGGGGGGGGCATGCCCTTATATGATGAATTGTTAACCTTGTATTAGGCAGAAATACCAAGTTTTAATAGACACAGAATAAAAAAGGGGGTGAACCCTGAAAGCCCTAGGCTTGTTTTCCCTAAGACCCATTCCTCACTTTTGCTCTGCTCTATACCTGGAGTCAGGGGCTGACTCTGCAGGCTGTGTTCCAGGTTCTGACCATAGGGGACCCTGATGGGAAATTGAAGGCTAAAGGGAAAGGAGAATGCAGGGCTTTTCTGTTCTTTCCCTCCCCTCTGCCTCAGGTGATGTTTCCAGCAACAGACGCATCTCCTTCTTGGTTCTAGCTTCTACCATGCTCCGATTCCTTTGACTAATTTGTGTTCCAGTGAAAACCTCTTCCCCTTGGCCCCCCAGCTAAGCAGAGGCGGTGGCTTCTGAGAGAAGCAACCCCGTGGGTTCTCTTAATGTCCCCTGTTTGACACTCAGATCCTCATTGTCCTATGAAACCAGCTCTCTCCATTTAAACTCAACTTGAAGGAAATTCAGGGAATGTCATTGTTTAGTTGTTAAGTTGTGTCTGACTCTTGTGACACCACAGTCTGCCAGGCTCCTCTATCCATGGGATTTCTCAGGAAAGAATAGTGGGGTGGGTTGCCATTTCCTTCTCCAGGGGATCTTTCCAACTCAGGGATCAAACTCGCATCTCCTGTATTGACAGGCAGATTCTTTACTACTGAGCCACCAGGGAATTCCAAGTTAAGGGAATTTTGTTGGTGTCCAGTAGCTCGGTCGTGTCCAACTCTTTACGACCCCATGGACTGCGGGATGCCAGGCTTCCCTGTCCGTCACCATTTCCCATGAGTTTCCTCATGTCCACTGAGTCAGTGATGCCATCCAACCATCTCGTCCTCTGTCATCCCCTTCTCCTCTGGCCTTCAATCCTTCCCAGCATCAAGGTCTTTTCTAATGAAAAGAGATCACTTGAAGGGATTTCTGTTTTCTAGGAAAGACCTTGACTTATACTGGACCTAGTAGGATGTCTGGTCACATTCAAGGCAGCTGGAAGTTGATTAAATTCTTTGGCATGGGATTAATTAGTTCTGATGTATAGGTAGAGAAACTGAGACATGTTAAGATAACCTGTAAAGACCTCTTCACTATTATCTGTCAGAGCTTAAACTGATGAAGGCTATAAAAAGGTCAGGTCACCTACCTAAATTCCTAATAATACCGGGTAATTCTTATGAGATGTGACAATGACACTTCCATCTATCACTCCTGCTTTTTACAACTGCTCAATCTTCAACACTTTCAAAACCTGTCTAATTTGTCTGTGTCAAAAATAATGGAGGTGGTAACCATTCTGAAGAGTTCTTTCCTCAGGTCTTCAAAAACTACCTTTCTAAAATGATCCTGACTAAGCCCTCAAAAACAGGAAGGCATAAAACAGCTTAGTTATCTATTATAGTATTTTTTTCTTCCTAGAAACTGCTAAAAGTCATCACTAAGTCTATTCTTCAATGGTTTTCATTAGAGATGATCAAGTGAGTAGCTATTTTTCATATTTAATAAGCAATTGCTCCTCTTCAGAAATGTGTCTCCTCTTTCACTAATCACAATCAAGGATTTTTCATTTGCTTTCTTTGTTTACTGTCTGTCATGACTTAGAAACTTGCAATACTCTTGATACACTTGCCAAATAAATATATATACATATGTGTGTGTGTGTACACATACATACAAATATAAATATTTTTGGTTATAGGGAAATTGGAGTTTCTGGGTTGCTTACTCAAAGATGTCAGCCAAAGAAATTAATCATGACTGTTATTAAGGTGTGTTGAGGGGGTGACCACCAGTTCATTCCCTTGTGCTTTTAAATCCCCTTGTTCACTGGGACAGACATAAAACACCAGATTTAAGGAATCATGGTGCTTTAACACTGAGAAGGATCTTGGAAAATAGTCTAAAGCAGAAGCCATAATCCTGGCTAGACATTAAAAACTTAACCAGGGAAGCTTAAACCAAATACCTGATGCCAAATTTGACTTGTAGAAAGTTTTATTTAATTGGTCACAGGTGGGGCTCCGTCATGGGCATTGTTTTCTTTAATAAAATTTTTTAAAAACTCAACATTCAAAAAACAAAGATCATGGCATCTGGTCCCATCACTTCACAGCAAATAGATGGGAAAACAATGGAAACAGTGACAGACTTTATCTTCTAGGGCTCTAAAATCACTGTGGATGGTTACAGTAGCCATGAAATTAAAAGACGCTGGAAGAGCAACTATGACAAATCTAGACGACATATTAAAAAGCACAGACATCCCTTTGCTGACAGAGGTCCATCGAGTCAAAGCTATGGTTTTTCCAGTAGTCATGTATGGGTGTGAGAGTTGGACCATAAAGAAGACTGAGCGCTGAAGAATTGACGCCTTTGAGCTGTGGTGCTGGAGAAGACTCTTGAGAGTCCCTTGGACTGCAAGGAGATCAAACCAGTTAATCCTAAAGGAAATAAGTCCTGAGTATTCATTGGAAAGACTGATGCTGAAGCTGAAGCTCCAATACTTTGGCCACCTGATGCAAAGAACTGACTCATTAGAAAAGATCCTGATGCTGGGAAAGAGTGAGGGCAGGAGAAAAGGGGGATGACAGAGGATGAGGTTGGATGGTATCACTGACTCAATGGACATGAATTTGAGGAAACTCCAGGAGATGGTGAAGGGCAGGGGAGCCTGGCATGCTGCAGTCCATGGGGTCACAAAGAGTCAGACACAAGTGAGCGGCTGAACAACTGAGATAGAATTCACATACCACAACATTTACTCACAGTATCAGATAATCATACAATTAGAACATTTTTATCTCCTCCAAAAAAGAAATTCGACTTCTCATTTACCTCCAACTCCAGCCCGAGGTCACTACTAATCTACTTTTTGCCTTTATAGATCTCCCTATTCTGGACATTCATATATAATTCCTATTTATATAAATGAAATAATACAATGTATCATCTTTTGTGACTGGTTTCTTTTATTTAACATTGTTTCAAGGTTCATCCATATTGAAGCATGAAATAGTATTTCTTTTATTACCAAACATTGCATTGGGTATGTCACAGTTCTGTTCAATTTTATTTATTCTGTTCATCACTTGATGGATATTTGGGTTATTTCCATTATTTGGCTATTATGAATAATATTGCTCTAAACCTTCATGTCTAAATGTTTGAGTGGATGTATGTTTTCATTTCTCTTGGGTGCATACACTAGGAAAGGAATTGCTAGCTCATACACTAACTCTAACCTTCTGAGAATATGCCAGACTATTTTCCAAAATTTTATATTCTCATCAATAGCATATAATGGTTCCAATTTTTAACATCCTTGCCAATACTTGTGATTACCAATCTTTATAGTATAGTTATCTTAGTGGATGTGAAGCAGTATCTTTTGGTTTTGATTTGCATTTCCTTGATGGCTAACAATACTGAGCATCTTTTCATATGCTTATTGATCATTTGTGTTATCTCCTTTAGAGAAGTGGCAATTCTGACCCTTATTTTTCAATTGGGTTATTTATTTATTATCAGGCCATGCCTTCTTTATCAGATATTTACTAGGAATCTACTATTACTCAGGCTCTGTCCTAGTTTCTGTGGTGGGTTCAAAGTTCACTAGAAACATTTCACAGTTCCCTAATATGCCATGACCCAGAGTTTGAAAAATGCTGTGTTAAAATCTGGCTCTGTGAATGTGTTCCTTGACTGTGTCCCCCGAAGGTGGCAACCTTCTATGAACCATTTTATAGAGAAACTGAGGCCCGTGGCAGATGTGCTCACTTTGCACAGCTGCAGCCATGATGGAAGCAGAGTTGCTTTTTGTTCTTGGGCCACAAGCCATGCTGCCTCTTACAAGTTTCGGCCATTCTAGCATTTCCCTTTGCCCAGAGATTCACCAAGAGACAAAAATTGAACTCTTATCATGGAACTGAACTTTCTTGAAGACTCAACTCTCATGCTAGTTAAAGTATGTGTGCATACACATGTGTGCATACACACACACACACACACACACACACACACAATCAGCATATAGGTTCAAGAATCAAAGGTTGTTGTTTCTACAAGGGCTTAATTTCCAAAATACAGAAAGATTTCACACAATTCAATAACAAAAAAAAGTTTTTTAAATGGGCAGAAGACCTTAAATAGATATTTCTCCAAAGAAGATATACAGATGGCCAACAAGCACATTAAAAGATGCTTAACATCTCTAAGTATTAGAGAAATACAAATCAAAACTACAATGAGGTATCGCCTCACACATGTCAGAATGACCTGAATCATAAAAAGTTTACAAATAATAAGTGCTGGAGAAGTGTGGAGAAATGGAAGCCCTCCTATACTGTTGGTAGGAATGCAAACTGGTACAATCACTATAGAAAGCAGTATGGAGATTCCTCTCAAAATTAAAAATAGATCCAGAATATTTTAAAAATTAAAAATATGACCCAGAAATCCTACTCCTGGGCATATATCCAGACAAAGCTCTTAATTTGAAAAAATGCATGGACCCCAGTGCTCATTGCAGCTCTATCTGCAATAGCCAAGACATGGAAGCTACCTAACAATGATTGAATAAAGAAGATGTGGTGGATATATACAATGGGATACTCCTCATCCATAAAGAAGAATGAAACAATGCCATTTGCAGCAATCTGGATGGATCTAGAGTTTCGCATATTAAGTAAGTCAGAAAGAGAAAGACAAATATCATATGATAATATCACTTATATGTGGAAACTAAAGCATGACATAAATGGTGTATGAAACAAGACTTATAGAGAACAGAACTATGATTGCCAAGTGGAAGAGGGTGTTGGAGGAAGGATGGGTTGGGAATTTGGCATTAGTAGATGCAAACTATTATACATAGAATGGATAAACAAGGATCTAATGCATAGCATGGGGAGCTATATATTCAGTTCAATATCCTGTGACAAACCATAATGGAAAAGAATATGAAAAAGAATGTATATATAGCTGAAGCACTTTGTTGTAGAGCAGAAATTGACACAACATTGCCAACCAACTAAACTTCAATAAAATCATATTTTTTAAAAGTTGGCATCTATAGATGAGGGACGGAGTGAGAGAACCTGGCTAAAGACATATTGAGAATTAGGGGCAGGGTAGGGCAGGAAGTCAGGGCTCAGTCTCAGACTTTTCTCCACATTCTGTATCCCTGTTTTTGGTCCCAAGCAGATGAGGAAACTGATCTATCAGTGTGTGAAGTCAGTGAAAATTTCCATGAAAACTGATACTAGGTAACAATGAGAAAAGAATGAATTGCAAAGTAGCACATTATTTTCAAACTGGTGGCACCGCTCAGAGTTTTGATATAGACTCAACTTGGAATAAAGTTGCATGGGAAATGCTCTGTTAGCTTGGAACGTGAAAGCATCTTTCTTTAGCCAAGCCACTCAAATAAGCCTGGTTACTAAGTTTTTTTTGCAGGATGTTGTCAAGCAACATGGGATATACACAGTAAGGTACAGTTTGTTTTTTGTTTTTTTTTCTGTAGGTGCTGTGATTTCCAAAGGTGTAGTTTTCCCGCCAGGAGCCACTGTAAGTTATGCATCCCTATAAAAGACAATAGATGTCCATAGAACATCTCTCAGAAAATAATATTTTTTAAAGAATACATATATATGTATGTACAACTGAATCACTTTGCTCTACAACAGGAATCAACACTGTACCTCATACTTCAATAAAAATAAAGAAAAAGAACACTTCTTAAGCTTCAAAAAAGATGGTCAATACATAAGATTAAAATAACCAATAATTACTTATTGTTAATTGAACACATACTCTGGTTTTTCAACTACCAAGAATGATGACAGATTTAAAAATCAAAATGTATATAGTAGTGAACTTCCTCATCAACTATTTCAGTTTATTGATGATTCTGGCTATTTCTCAAATTCCCATACAATTTTCTTTGGAAAAAAAAATTTACATCTGTTCAGAGCAGAGACATTAAACAATTGATTTCAAGCAATGGTGATGACTCCAGAACTAAGCAACTAAGTGTCATGTCTTGAAGGTAGTTCCCTGGGGAAGAGATAAAGGAATTGCTGGGGGTTGGAGGAAGACAGAGAGAGAGGAACCTCAAGGTCAAAGTAAACTACTACAGAGAAGAGTAAAGCTTTGCATAAAATTAGCAGAAATATATAGACAGATTAAGTTTCTCTTTTTTTTCCCCCCTAGGGATAAAGAAAGGTTAGAATGACTGTATTTGTGGAGAACTGGTGAATTGGCAGTGAATAATAACAGGGTTTGAGGATGTGTGGAAAAAAAATTTTTAACCAATAAAAATTTAAAAGTTCAGTACTAATTACTCATGGTTAAATAGCCAATAATGATGAACAGTGATCCCCTGTCCCACCCCTTCTCACCTTATACATTTGTCCCAGAAAGAAGCACCTACAACTTAAAAAAAAAAGAATTCTGTTTCTAATTCTTTCAATGTTACCTCCATCTTTTCATATAATCTGTGGAAACCACTACTCACTGATATATACATTTTATGAATGTATGAGGTGAGGACATGAATGGTGAGGAATTAGCTTATTTATGTCCCAGTTAGTTATTATTTTTAGTTTTTCTATTGGTCTCTTTTACAATATATTTACATATCATCTTTGCCCCTAGCAGCTGCACTCACAATACTCTAAGTTCTTATTTAAGTCCTCCATAGACTGTGAGCTCCTAACCCAGGAGGGATGCAGGGTGGGATGAAGAAAGGGAGATGCTGGAGGAGTTCATACCCGAGCTGTATCTTGAGAGTTGGACGGGACAGGTACAGGAAGCAGGGCTGGAACGAGCAGGAAGAGGAATGGCCACGGGCAAAGACCCAGGGGGAGGAAAGAGCATGGTAGACTGGGAACCTGGAAAGGTTCAGTAAGACAGGGGTGAGAAGGCCAAGGGTCCTTCATCATCTGGCAGGGAATTAAGCCTGCAGCAGAGAGCAGCCACCAGTAGAGATGGTCCTGGGGAGAGAACAGCATGTTTGACCCTGTCTTAGGAACACCTCTTCCTGCTCCTGCCCCAGAGAGATAACAGGTATCCTGTCCACCAACACAATGGCACAGAACATCATTTTCAGCTTCACTTTCTGAAGGGGTGGGTAAGACTAAATTGGAAGGATTAACTTTTAAATTTTATTAAGACTCCAGATGAGAGAAAGAGGGATGTATTAAATGTGTATCTATGTTAAAAAAAAAAAGATAAATAATTCCATGATCTAAAATGAAACAAAAAATAAAATGTAGAAATACTGTATTAGTGACTTTTTAATGGTACTAATAGATAATCATAATCCTCGAATAATAGTCTCAATAGACTAGCATTTATGGACTGTATAGAGGAGATTTACATCTTTTTTCATTTACCGCCAATCTTATGCTAACAAGAGTCATATCATTTTGATAAAATAACTAAGTGCCTAATTCAATCATCTTGAATATTAATTGATATGTTTGTAGCTGAGTCTCCAGTTAATTACCTGTCTTTTTTGTTTAATTTTGAGATTTAAGTCTGCTTCTCATCCAGTCTTGTCTGTCTGTGTTCTACATACATCCATGACCTTCATCTTGTATTATCGAGAGAAAAAAAATTCTTGCAAAGCATTTTCTACTCCTGTACTTATTTAATATATTCACATTTTCTGATTCATCTTTCCTTTTATAATTATATTTTTAAAGTCATATTAAGTCTGCAGAGATAGTAGAATAAATGTCTCTCTTCTATCGAACATTTTGTTCGAGCTAAAGTCTTTTTTCCCCCCTGCGTCAGATCTTTTATTTATTTCTTCAAATTTATCTTTTAAGGTTCTAAAGAATAATCTTTTAATCAAGAACCTTTTAAGTCATTGTTTATATTATTTTGAGGACCTTGACATTTCCAAGTGGGATTTTTCTGGAACTTATTGGTGTTCTACTTTATTAATACTGATACTTGCTTACATCTAAACACATTCCTAGGCCTACAAGATTTCTACTTCTATTAATTGTTTAATCTCAGCAGGATGAAGAAAGTAAAGAGGTGTGAAGACCAAGACAAACCCCTAAATAAAACAAAAATGATTAATTAATGGCAGTGGTGAGGACTAGAACTCAGACCTGTGAGCTTCCAAAAGGAATAAGCCTTTGGGAGGCCGCTGAAAGCATTTTCTTGCAATTAAGGTGACTGGCTCACTATTCTTCACTTTTTATTTTGTTTTTTCACTTGAAGAGTGAATGAGGGCTTCCCCGGGGGCTTGCTGGTGAAGAATCCACCTGCCAATGCAGGAGACGCAGGTTCAATCCCTGGTCCGGGGAGATCCCACATGCCCCGGGGCAGATAAGCCTACGCACCACAACTTTTGAGCCTGTGCTCTGGAGTCTGGGAGCCCCAACTACTGAAGCCCACATGTTATAATTACTGAAGCCCGCGTGCCCTAGAGTCCATGCTCTGCAACAAGAGAAGGCGCTGCAATGAGAAGCCGGAGCGCCACAACTTGAGAGTAGCTCCTCACCGCAACTAGACAAGAGCCCATGCAGCAAGGGAGACCCAGCATGCCAGAAATAAATAAATAAACAGAATTATTTTTAAGAAAAGAGGGAGTGATCATTCCTATTTCTGAATTCAATTTCACTCATTCAACATTTATTGAGGGCCAATGAAGTACTAGCAGGGTCCATGGAAAGTAAAAGTACAAACCTGCTTTCTGCTTTTATTCTCTCATTAAACATTTAATATAGAACTCATGCCAAATAAGATCTTAGCAATTGCCTTGCTCTGTGGAAAGAATACTTGGAAACAAAATTGCTGTTCTTTAAGCACTGAGTTCACACAGCTCAAAACATAACAAGAATCAGTCTTAATAAACATATCACTCATTTGATTCTCCAGATGAAATGGCTATCTTCTAAATAAAAATAACTAAAAATCTTTAGTTTTCTCTTCCTTGTTCAGGTCTGTATTACACATTATCTGAAACCAACATAATTTGCTTTATATCATTTTAATAGTCATCCCATTTGTATCCTTTTTACCAGCAATGATTACTTTTCTTTTTTCTTTTCTTTGATTAGGCAAACATATAATTCATAGGGAAGTAAGACAATCAGTTTTAAAGCAAATACATTCCTGGTATCATTATCCTGTCTTTCCCTCAAACAGCTGGATATCCTGTTACCAACCTGTTACTGAAAGGGAAAAAATGGGCAAAAATATAATATACAAAATATAATTAATTCTAATAACGATGAAGGGTAAAAGTATCTGTATGATAAATTTCTGCAACAAAGTGTGTGTGTGAGTCACTCAGTCATGTCCAACTCTTTGCAACCCCATGAATTGTAGCCCAAGAGGCTCCTCTACATGGAATTCTCTAGGGAAGAATACTGGACTGGGTTGCTCTTCCTTGCTGCAGGAGATCTTCCCGACCTAGGGACTGAACCCAGGTCTCCTGCATTATAAGCAGATCTTTACCATCTGAGCCACTAGGAAAACCCATTAGCAAATAACTATTAAAATATCAGTCAAGATTATGATGGTCAATGAAAATGAAGGCATAACTCAAATGTCCAAAAGTAAAATTCCTAGCCAATATAAGACTAGATGATCACTGTGTGCTGGCTCTGGGAACCAGACTGCTGCTACTAAGTCGCTTCAGTCCTGTCTGACTGTGCGACCCCATAGACGGCAGCCCACCAGGCCCCGCCGTCCCTGGGATTCTCCAGGCAAGAACACTGGAGTGGGTTGCCATTTCCTTCTCCAAGGCATGAAAGTGAAAACTGAAAGTGAAGTCACTCAGTTGTGTCCGACTCTTCACAACCCCATGGACTTCAACCTACCAGGCTCCTCCATCCATGGGATTTTCCAGGCAAGAGTACTGCGAACCAGACTACCTGGGCTCAAATTCTAGCTCTGTCAACTTAGTGGCTCTGCAAATTTGGGGCAGTTATTATTTAAGTTCTCTGCACCTCAGTTTCCTTATCTGTTGAATGAGAGTAATAGTGCCTGTAAACACAGTCCATGGAATTCTCCAGGCCAGAACACTGGAGTGGGTAGCCTTTCCCTTCTCCAGGGGATCTTCCCAACCCAGGGATCAAACCCAGGTCTCCTGCATTGCAGGCGGATTCTTTACCAGCTGGGCCACCAGGGAAGCCCTATTCAGTGCCACACACTGTCAACTCTGATTGTTTTAATACATAAAACAATTTCATAGAAACTTAATGCTTAATCATTCATTTTGCTTCATGCTGGAGTTCCAGAACAATTTGTAGGTTTTATGTATTCTTTAACTTTTATCATTTGAATACTCTTTTCCTGGTCAAGTGGAGAAGGAAATGGCAATCCACTCCAGTATTCTTGCCTGGAGAATTCCATGGACAGAGGAGTCTGGTGGGTTACAGTTCATGGGGTCATAAAGAGTCTGACATGACTGAGTGACGAACACTTTCCTGGTCAAGACAAATGTCAATTATATCTTTCCACTTCAGGATTTTCACACCTAGCTCTAGGGAAATGATTCTTATTCTTTGAAGTTATGGGGCCCTGAGTGAAATGGGTGTAACAGATTATGGGGGACAGTCTCTAATACATAGGGCCTCCCCACCCCTTTACTTCTTCCAACACCTCATCTCTTCTGTTTATTACATTTCCAGAAAGCAGGACTGCTTTTATCAGTGGCTATCCACTGATATCAAAAGGATAGCTATATACATATATAAGACAGGTACAAAGACAATGGGTTAGAAAGCCTGCTTTCAGCTACTTTGGGAACAAAAGGGTATTTGCTATATTTCGTTTTTCTATTAAGGCCCTGGCCTGACCTATTTTTCCCCCTTTATTCAAAGTTAAGCCAGGAAATAATACATTTTATTATTTTTTTTTTAGTTAAAAAACGAGAATAGAAAAGGGCCTCATTTAGTAATGAAGGGAACATAACCTTTATTCAATGCAAAGGGCACCAGAGTCTATATTCATCCAGGCGCCAAAGAGCCCTCTAAGCTTTAAAAACTAATTACAGGAGGAGAGTGTGATTTTTCAGTCTTTCTGGCTCATGCCATGCTCCTGCGGCACTCTAACGTGCTAAATCAAGGCTCTGTCAACTCTACCACCTTGGAATATCAATGAAGAATGTCCCCTCCACTTACCTTTGGTTTCAGGATGGAGAATGTGATAGATTAAGAGACAAGAATCGATCACATACAAAGCAAAATAGACATAAAAGATTATTTTTCTTTTGTTAAAGCAAACAGAATGTGTTTTCAACCCATGTCTATTTGCATGCAGAAACATGAACAAATATCTAAGGCATCTCATTCAGCAAAACAAACCAGATAATATGGAAAAATTTATATAAAATTCAAGCGCAGGCAAAACTAAACAAGAGTGATGAAAGCCAGAACAGTGGTCACCTTGAGGGAACCTTCTGGGTATGAGAAAAGTTTCCTATTTTGACCTGGGAGGTGGTTACATGAGTTAAATAACATGTAACATTTCACCGAGTTATACACCTAAGATCAACATCTTGCTTCATGGATATAATAATTCACCAAAAAATTTAAAAATATGTATGATTTGTTTTGCCTTCAAATTTAAGATGGAATGTAACCATTCAAATCACATACAGAAAAGAACAAAGCCAAGAACTAAATTCTAGCTCTTTTAAATCAGACATATGAGGTGGTATACGGAGGCTCATCTCTTGATTAGCATTCTCTATTTCTAAATAGGGCTAGGGGCCCTTCCCTTTAACTCTAAACTTTTGAAGACAACGAATAAAACTGATTGGGGCGGAAAGAGGCTTCAGAGGGAGGGGATATATGTATACATAGAGCTTATTCACTTTGTTGCACAGCAGAAATTAACGTAACATTGTAAAGTAATTATACTCCAGTAAAAAAAAGTTGATTGAGAGGGCTAGCTCTTACTACCACTTTGGGAAAATATTTGGCAGTGTGCACTACAACTGAACATACGCATATGCGATGACCAGCAATTTGAATCCTACAATATAAGCAACAGAAACATGTACATATGATTACCAAGAGAGGCAGAGTAGAATATACAGAGTACTATTTGTAACAGTTTCAAATTAGAAACTGCCCAGGTGTACCTCACAGGAGTAAAATAAATGAGTGCCTATATACACACATACACATTCAAACGATACAACATTAAAAAAATACGTGTGGTGTATTCACATTCATTGTTGTTCAGCTGCTAAGTCATGTCTGACTTTTTGCAACCCCATGGGCTGCACATAATGAAATATGATATAGAGTACAGAGCAATAAGGAACTATACACAAGAATATGGATGAATCTTGTCAACATAATGTGGAACAAATGGAGCCAGTCATAAAATATATAACTGCACGCTTCCATTAAAAACAAAAATCCCCAAACAGATCAAACTAATCTAGGTACTTAAAGGTAAGATACAGGTAACTTTTAAAGAGGTGACTAGTGACCAGGAGGAAATATAAGGCTCATTATCGTTTTGTCCTGTTTTTTGTTGCTATTATTCTGTTTCTTGATCTGGATACTGGTTACACAATGAAAAGTATGAAAATTTGCCAAACTGTGCCTTTGGCATGTGCACATGTAAGCAGATAGAGGCAATATAAGCAGAGAGATGGAAACTCTAAGAAAGAATCGTAAGGAAATGCTAGAAATCAAACAAGCCATAACAGAAATGAAGAATGCTTTTGATGGTCTTATTTAATAGACTGGACATAACCAAGGAAAAACTCAATGAGCTTTAAGAAATGGCAATAAAAATTTCCAAAAGCCAAATCCAAAGACAAAGAATGAAAGGACAGAACAGAATATCCAAGAACAGAGGAACAATTTAAAAAGGTGTAATGTATGTTTGGGCATACTAGAAGAAGAAAGAGGAAAAAAAAAATTAAAACAATAATAACTGAGAATTTCCCCAAACCAATGACATCCATTAAATCACCATGATCCATGAAGGTCAGAGATCATCACCATGAAACACACACACACATACAAGATTTGAATAGTGCAAAATCAAAAACAAAGAAAGGAACTTTGCAAGAAGCCAGAGGAAAAAATTACCCTACACACAGAAAAACAAGGATAAAAATTACATTGGACTTTTTTTCGAAAACCATAAAGCAAGAATAGTGAAGTGAAATACTTAAAAGTGCTGGGAGAATTATCAACCTAGAAATTTGAACCCTGTGAAATTATTCTTCAAAAGTGAGGGAAAAAATAAACACTTTTCCCAACAAACATTGAAGGAATTTGTCTTCAATAGACCTGTTTTATAAGAAATGCTAAAAGAAGTTCTTTAGGAAGAAAGAAAATATAGGTGAGAAACTTGGACCTACATTTAAAAAGGAAGAGAATTAAAGAAGGAATAATTACAGGTAAATAAAACCTTTTACTTCTCTTATTCTTAATTGATCTATAGGTAACAGTTTGTTCAAAATAATAATAGCAACATTATATACAGTGATTATAGTTTATGGATAAATGGAATAAATGGCAGCAATGTTACAAGGGCTGGGAGGAAAGAATTAGGACTACTGTTATAATGTACTTTTATTAGTCACAAAAGTATGTTGCAAACTCTAGTGCAACCTCTAAAAAAGCAAAAAAGAAAAATATATATATACACTAAGGTGATACAGCAGAATTACACAAAAACACTCAAAACCAGACAGCAGAAAAGCACAGTCCATTTTAAAAAAATCATTAAGTTTGATTTTGTTAAAATTAAAAACTTCTGTTCTATGAAAGGCTCTATGAAGAGAATGAAAAGACAAGGCATAGACTGAAAGTTTTTGTAAACACCTGTCAACTAAAGAAGTGGTATCCAAAATATACAAAGGACTTTTAAAGCTCAACAGTAAGAAAATACACAACCTAATTGAAAAATGGGAAAACATCTAAACAGATATCTTACTCTCTCTCTCTCTCTATATATATATACACACACACACACATGTATATACATACATATATATGTGTACACACACACATGTATATACATGCATATATATGTGTACACACACACATACATAGGCTTCCCTGGTGGTTCAGTGGTAAAAAATCTGACTCAATGCAGGAGACTTTGGTTCGATTCCTTGGTTGGGAAGATCCCCTGGAGGAGGGCATGGCAACCCACTCCAGTATTCCTGCCTGGAGAATCCCATGGACAGAGGAGCCTGGCAGGCTACAGTCCATGGGGTCACACAGAGTCGAACACGACTGAAGTGACTAAGCAGCAGTCACTGCTTTAATAAATTCTTATTAAATAAAAAAAATGAGATGATGCTAAACATCATATGTCATTAAAGAAAGGAAAGAAAGTGAAGTCGCTCAGTCATATCCGACTCTTCGCAACCCATGGACTGTAGCCTACTGGGCTCCTCCATCCATGGGATTTTCCGGGCAAGAATACTGGAGTGGGTTACCATTTCCTTCTCCAGCAGATCTTTCCGACCCAGGGATTGGACCTGGGTCTCCCACATTGTAGGCAGATGCTTTACCGTCTGAGTCACTAGGGAAGTCTGACATATGTCATTAGGGAAATGCAAATGAAAACAATGAGATCACCAGACACCGGTAAGAACGTACCAAATCTGAAACGCTGATACCACCATATGCTAGCAAGGATATGGAGCATCGGGAACCCCCATTCCCTGTCGGGGGGAATGCAGAATGGGACTGCCACTTTGGAACAGTTTTGCAATTTCTTACAAAACTAAACAGACTCTTGTCATACAATCTAACAGCCATATTCTTCAGTATTTACCCAAATGAGCTGAAAACTTATATCCACAAAGAAACCTGCACATGAAGGCTTATAGCAGCTTTATGGATAACTGCCAAAACTTGAAAGCAATCAAGAAACCTGACAGTAGGTGAACAGAAAAACAAATTCCGGTATGTCCATACAATGAAATGTTATTCAGACATCTCAAAAAAAAAAAAAAAAAAAAAAAAAAGAGCTGTTAAGCCACACAGTGACAGAGAAGAACCTTAAGTGCATAGGGCTAAGCAAAAGAAGCGAATATGAAAAGGCTACATACTGTATGATTCCAACTATATGACATTCTGGAAAAAGGCAAAACTACAGAGACAGAAGAGAAAACAGGGGTTGCTAGGGGTTGGAGGAGAGAAGGGCTGGATGAACAGGAAGAGCATAGAGGATTTTTAGGGCAGAGAAACTATTATTCTTAGTGATACTGAAATGGTTACATTTACTTTAACCGGTGAATGGGTGCATCACTAGACATTTCTCAAAACACATAAAATGTACAAGACAAAGAGTGAACCCCAATGTGAACTACAGACTTCAGCTGATAATAATGTCGGTATCAGCTTACCAGTTTTAACAAATGTACCTCATTGCTGCAAGGTATTAAAAGTAGAGGAAACTGGGGGGTAAGGGTGGGTGAGGGGTCACATGGGAACTATGCATCTTCTACTCAATATTTTTGACAAACCTAAACTGCTCCCTTATACAAATAAAAATCTATTAATTAAAAAATTACATATATATTCATATATATGTGTATTTTCTTACATATATATGTTTTCTTATATCAATGTAACTAGCCGACAAGTTTTTCTGAGATAATGTGAAACGTAAGGAAGAAAACATAAATTGTTGTTGTTCAGTCGCTAAGTTGTGTCCAGCTCTTTGCAACCCCGTGAACTATAGCACACCAGACTTGACTATAAGAACCTTTGTTGGCAAAGTGATGACTCTGCTTTTTAATACTGTCTAGCTTTGTTATAGCTATTCTTCCAAAGAGCAAGCATCTTTTAATTTCTTGGCTGCAGTCACCATGAGCATTGATTTTGGGGCCCCAGAAAATGAAATCTGACACTGCTTCCACATTTTCCCCATCCCTTTGCCACGAAGTGATGGGACTGGATGCTATGATCTTAGTTTTCTGAATGCTGAGTTTTAAGTCAGCTTTTTCACTCTCCTCTTTCACCTTCATCAAGAGGCATTATGTTAAATTATGGATGAACTTTTGAGTCTCATGATTTTGAGGAAGTTTTAAATGGCACTATAGCAATTTTTCATAATAAAATAGTAAAGATATGGCACCACAGTATACAAATACAGTTAACTTCGTGAACAGTAAAGGTCTATTTATCTAGAGTTGCAGCCCACATTCTGAGAAGGAGACGAGCTCACAGCTCTGTGATGAATTAAAAGTAAAATACTGGACACTACTTTTTTATTCCTTTTCTGCTCTTTGCTTCTTCAAAGTGCTTTTACTTTATTTTATTAATATTTATTCATTCACTTGGATAGGCAGAAAGACAATAAGAATAAACCTAATTTTAAAGTGACAAAATATTACCTCCACTTCTCCCCTACCTGACCACCAATTTACACAGCTCTAAAATGACAGAGGTGAAAATATTTCACTGTGCCAGGCCAGCCACATGAAATTTAAGAGCATCAACAGATTAGGCCACGTTTTCACTGATAAAGAAATAAATTGTACAAAGGTAAATATTGCGTGATAAAGTTGAGAGACTTCATTTTTGTCAAAGCATGCAGGAAACAACCGGAAATAAAGCACTGTATATGCACAAATGTGGGAAGCACATCTGCATTTCCACAAGGCTCACCTAAGTTCTATGAACTGGACAGCATGTTAAGAACAACTGCAACATATAACATATACGTACGAGGGCAAGGACTTTTTAAATGCTTTTACCTTATGAAATCTTCTTCCTCTTCTCTCTTTGACCTCAGCTGTTTGGGTTGAGCCATATTCATCCAGTTTGGTAGAGATTTCAAGAGCCTGCTGATATCATCATCTTTTGCCCAAGACGCACTGATGACAAGCTTTTCTTCAGACTGGACGATACCCCTGAACACAACCAACAGAAAAGAGACACTTCAGGACACTGCCTGGCTTCATCAGCATTTTCCATCTACCTTTGTTGCTGGAAAAAGATGCCGTGCTCATCTCTCTTATTAACCTAACCCATTATCCAGCTGGAGGCATGACATCCACTAATAGGTCACCTTTGTGGGAAACATCATTTCTAGATTCCATTCTTAGTTTCTTCATTGTTGAGTAATTGTGAAACTACTAATATTAATTAGCTCCCCTTATCCTAGTTAATCCCTAAGGATAAATAAAAGTGTATGGTAGGTCTTTTGGGGGTGGGGGGTGGGAAGGGATTCGTTCAAGAAAGATGTTGAACAAACAAAAACTGGGTTAACCATAAAGACAGTGCAATTAAACAACAACATAAATGACATCTGAACGTTGATGGAAGTGTTACAAAGGGTTGTTCTCTGACTTCTTGGTTTAAACTACCAGTTAGCTCTACTTGAAGGTGTTTTTTGAACCATGGACATCCCTCTATTCAAAGCAAATCCACCATCAGAGAGAAACCTTCTGCCCTTCATGTCAGGCAGAAAAAGTCTTTGATTACTGTTCTCTCCAGTGGGCTCTGACAAGTGACCTGGAGTGACAGACTTCAAGTCCTTTAATAGGGCCCATGGATGAGCTATTAACACTGCTCTTACCAAAACATACCTGGAAAGTCATCGTGAACACTCAGGTCCAACTTAATTAAAAAGCTTCCCTTTCCGTTCAACATTTCTGTCACTGTAACTAATTTCA
This sequence comes from Muntiacus reevesi, assembly GCF_963930625.1. Taxonomy (NCBI): domain Eukaryota; kingdom Metazoa; phylum Chordata; class Mammalia; order Artiodactyla; family Cervidae; genus Muntiacus; species Muntiacus reevesi. The sequence continues at coordinate 92,622,998 of NC_089254.1, read as the reverse complement.
ATGGTCTAAAAATCCTCCTCAGCAATTCTAGGTGACAGAATGGCATTTATTTATGAAAGGACTGCTAATTAGCTGGCGAGCCCTCTGAAGCTGAGAAGTTCTCTCCTCCATCACAGGCAGGAATTTATGTTGGTATAATGGTTATACTGAAGAACATGATGTCCTTCTAAATACAATACATACATAGTGTATATGCTTGGATGTATGACAAAACCTCCTTTACCCAACAGACAATGTACGTAGACAGAAGCTGCTGACACCTAAAAACTTTGACTTATGACAAACCTAACTTGAGGTGACAAAATTCTATGTTGCAGGGAGCAATACTGCCCTGGTTCTCTGAAAATAAACTAGAATAAATAAGAGAACCATAGTCGATTTCTAGAATTCTTCTCACTCACCACAAGCAAAAGGTTTCTAACAGTAACTGTGGTCAGCAATACAAAACTTAGATTACAGAATCTTCTTCCCTGAGACCTCTCAAATTACTCTGGCTGGTATCTTTTGTTTTTTTGTTATTTTCATGCATCTTTCTGCAATCTACATGCATTGATCCCACAAGATAACTTTATACTTTTATACATGGGGTGCTGTATTCAGTCTTACAGAATACAAATCTATGCTACTGCATGTCAGAAGAATCCTCAACATTCTTTGGCATTGTTTTTACCTATCTCTGATCAACTTCCTCTCTCCTTCCCTCTATGGCTGTCTTTTAAACCTTTGTCTTCTATCTCCTCATTGCTTGAACCCCACAGTCTTCCCATCTGTCAAAGAAAGGAGGGGACTGAAGGATATACTTTCAAACAGCTCACCTCTTATCCTCCATAGAAATACATTCAAATCTGTTTCATCCCCACTGACTTGCAATAATTCCTCTATCTAGGCTCTTGGGGCTCCTTTCTCTGCCCTTCCTTCCAATGACCCCGCCTTTCCTGCATATCTGGGATCTCTCTCAATATATTCCTCAATCCCCTATGTTATATCTTTTAAATGAATGAATAACTGAATCTCTTTCCTGATGTAGTATTTCTATCTAAGAAAGCTTCTCTCCCTCCACATACACAAGTATCAAATGAATGTGGCCTTCACCCAGTCACTTCATTCTCTCACCTCTCATTTACCTTTTCAATTCCTGAAGTCTCCCTATAGGATCTACTCTATGGTTTAACCCATCTGTTCCTTCTTGCAACTTTTTCAATGAATTTTACTTCTAGATTTTCTATTTAGCTCTTTTACAAATCCACTGGCTTCTTTCCTCTAAAATGTTCTATACATGTATTATGGATTCTATCCTTCCTTTATTTCTCTGAATCATTTTTAAGCAGAGATTTTAAAGTTTTTCTTATATAACTCTGTATTTTTAGAAAGTTCTTTGGGATTTCCCTGGTGACTCAGATGGTAAGTAATCTGCCTGCAATGTGGGAGACCTGGGTTTGATCTCTCGGTCAGGAAGATCCCCTGGAGAAGGAAATGGCAACCTATTTCAGTATTCTTGTCTGGAGAATCCCATGGACGGAGGAGCCTGGCTGGCTACTGTCCACGGGGTCTCAAAGAGTTGGTCACGACTGAGCCACTGACCCTTTCACTTTGGATGTCAAATGTCCTATTAGTTGCATTTTCCTCCTTTTTTCATGACACTGGTTTGCTATTCAGGTCTGCAAGTTCTACCTGACAGGGACTTGACATTTGCACGAATCCCACATTTTGCCCTGTGCTTTGGAGATGTCACTATTAGATGAGCTGCGTTAGCCTCTCCTGGATACTATGTTTCACTACTTTCAAATAAGTTTTTAAGTTTTTTTTTCCTTCCTTACTCTGGCTTACAACTTTCTCTCCCTACATCAGTGGTACAAATTGAGGTCCTTACTTGCACACATCACACGTGTAGGATTCTGATTTCTTTTAGAGGCCACTTTTTCCCTTGGACTGAAAGGAGATCAAACCAGTCAATCCTAAAGGAAATCAGTCCTGAATATTCACTGGAAGGACTGATGTTGAAGCTGAAGTTCCAATGCTTTGGCCACCTGATGCAAAGAACTGACTTATTGGAAAAGACCCTGATGCTGGGAAAGACTGAAGGCAGGAGGAGAAGGGGACAACAGAGGGTGAGATGGTTGGATGGTATCACTGGCTCGATGGACATGAGTCTGACCAAGTTCCACGAGTTGGTGATGGACAAGGAGGTCTGGCGTGCTGCAGTCCATGGGGTCACAAAGAGTCAGACACAACTGAGCGACTGAACTGAACTGAGGGAAGTCTGGCATGCTACAATCCAAGGGGGTCAAAGAGTCAGACATGACTGAGCAACTGAACTGAACTTTTCTCCTGGGAGTAGGGTGGCTTATTCCCAAGCACAGAGTTTTCCTAGTCTCATTTATGGGTGGAAATACCCCATGTATAACTTCTGCACAGATAAACTTCCAGGCCATATAGGTGTTAATATGCTAGCCCCTATTGGGTTTTCACCTCTGCAATGATCTGAATGTTTGTGTCCCCCTGGAATTTATATGTTGAAATCCTACCACCACTGTCACAGTATTAGGAGACAAGGCTTTTAGGAAGTGATTAGGTCATGAGGGTGCAGCCCTCATAACTGGGATTAGTGGCTTACGAAAGAGATCCCACAGAGTTCGGTAGCCCCTTCCTCCAGGTGGTAATACAATAAACAGGCTGCAACCCAGAAGACAGCCTCCCCTGACGCTTCCAGCACTTTGATCTTAAACTACAGCCTCCCGGACTGTGAGAAATACATTTCTGTTGTTTATAAGACACCAAGTCTGTGGTATTTTATTACAGCAGACCAAACAGACAAAGACTACCTCTAGATGTGGTCCTCATACATTGATGGGATTACCAACTGCAACATTTGCTTGTTGTGACAGCTTTTAGTTTCTCTTTCATTTGAGGCCTGTGGAGAATTCTTTCTTTTGAATTTGGATATATATTTAAAATATATTTTTAAAGTCATATATTTTTATCTGGACTTTCTATGTGTTGGAGTAGGAAAGGGGTTTCCTAAATATACCCACTCCACACTTCTAAGCAAAGTCAAAATTCAGTATTAAATCAGTTGAAGTCAGGGTTCTAAAACTACTGTTACCCTGGAACTGTTCTACCAACCCATGGGCATGTTCTACCTTACACCATGATTATTGGGACGCATCTGATACTTTTGACTATTGCTTTTTAGAAATAATACTCCTTTGGTATCCACATCATTATGCCTCCTAAGTTCATTCTCAGCCAAACCAAGGGCTCTTTTCCTCTTTTCCTACTTTAAATATTGGATTCCATAGCATTCTGCTTGTTTCACTTGGGCAATCTCATCTTCTTGGCAGACCCAACCCACAAGTATTCTGGGGACTCCCAAATTAATATTTTCAGGGCTGCCCTCTCTTCTAAGTCTTGGATCAGCATATACAAAGGCTAACTGGAGAACTCTACTTTAAAATCCTACAAGCAATTTAGATTAAACTGAGTCAAAAGAGCTCATTTATTATTCGCCCTTCCCTGTCCCACTGAACATCTAGTATTCCCTAGTTTGATCGACAGACCAACCATACATCCTGCTATTTAAGTCAGAAACTTGGAGTCATCCTCATTACCCATAGACACCATATCCTGCTGATTTCATGTTCTTAGTATCTTGTAAGTCTGTTGTTTCTTGACTAGGTTCACTGCCCTTCACCTAGATGCAGACCCTCATCACTTTTCACTTGGACTTGGCTGTAACCTTATAACTGGGTGTCTTGCCTGGAACTTCAAGACCATTGGTCCAATTCACCACTTTCATTGGAAGGGTCGTTTCTCTAAAACTGTACAAATGCAATCCTGTTTTCTCCTTCTTAGAAGTCTTCACTGATTCCTAGTTCTAATACCAAGACCAAACTTAGCAAGTCATCTTTTCAACTTAATCTCCGACTACTGCTTTCCTCTTTTGTATATGCACTACTCCCAGCCACAGCTTCCCTGGTGGCTCAGATGGTAAAGAATCTCTCTGCAATGCAGGAGACCTGGGTTTGATCCCTGGGTTGGAAAGATCCCCTAAAGAAGGGGATGGCCACCCACTCCAGTATTCTTGCCTGGAGAATCCCCATGGACAGAGAAGCCTGGTGGGCCACAGTCCATTGAGTTGCAAAGAGTCAGACACGATTGAGTGACTAACACACACGCACGCACACACACACACAGACACACACACACACAGTCAAATCCCTGCCCGTGTTGGCTGAACAGCCCATCCACAGTCAGAATTCTAATGTTTCCTGAATGCTTCCTGCTTATGTGTATCATCTCTGCCTAGAGAACTTTTTTCCATCTTACTTTTTAGCCTCTACTGATCAAACATTACATCAGCTCTTCCCTTGAGACAATTGAGTCCTTTCATTTGTGCCTATCACCCTTTACCAGGGCTTTCAATCTTGACTACATCTGTGCGTGCATGCTAAGTTACTTCAGCCATGCCCAACTCTTTGCAAACCTTAGGACTATAACCGCCAGGCTCCTCTGTGCATGAGATTTTCCAGGCAAGAATACTGGAGTGGGTTGCCATGCCCTCCTCCAGAGGATTTTCCCAACCCAAGAATTGGACCCTTGTCTCTTTTGTTTCCTGCACTGGTAGGAGGGTTCTTCACCACTAGCGAGCGCCATATGGGATGCCCTGGGGAGCTTTAAAAAAATTACTAGATGTCCGGGCCACATCTAAAACCTAGTAAACTAGAATCTCTGGGGATGGCATGTGGGCATCAAACTTTTTAAAAGTGTCCCAGGTAATTGCAGTGGGCATTCCAAGGTGAGAACCACTACCTCCCACATAGCTCCGCTCTCACTGGTCCTACCACACTTCTTTCTAAGCCAGTATCCCTGACTAGATGATGACCTCTCTGAGGACAGAGTTGATTTCTCATTAGTTGTTGTGCACCCAGTGCCGTGCACAATACCTGGTATTTGGCAAGTGTGTAAGAACTGAACTGGACATAAAAATAAGCCCTTTTCAGTTCTAGGAATCTTGGGTAACTGATTAAGCAAAACCCATGTTAGTGGTTTTCCTTTACTCCTTCTCTGCACCAAATGACTCAGGTGAGCCATCAAACCATCTGGCATTTTGACCAAAGTATATATCATTCTGCCATGCTCTCACTATACCTCTATGAATTCAACAAAAATTAGAATAATGAATAGAAGTATATCCCCCTCTGGAAAGAAAAAAAAAGTCCAGCATTAAAAAGTCCTGACTCACAAGACAAACAAGCCAAGGAGTAATTACTGTCAAGCCTTCCCTTTCCACTCCACTTACTCATACATGGCTTATTACTGGAAAGTCTCCTCAAAGCCTCACTTTCTCTGGGAGGACCTTGTTAACTATGTCAGGCTACAGTATTTTCCCCTTTGGAAAGCAAATGAACAAAACCCCTCCTTTTATACTTACAATTTATAACCTCATAGCTAGGACTTTGTCCTCTACAATGGGTTGGTCAAATTATATGATCTGCATGTCAGATCTGCTTCACCTGCTAATTTCGTATGTGTTACAAAAGCTGTGAATAGTGCTGATATTTTCAATGTCTTTTTAAAATCTAAAGACAACTATTTTGTGACATATGGAAATTGCATAAAGGTTAACTTTCAGATTTATTTAACCTTTACATAATTTCTATGGAATCTAGAAAGATGGTACCGATTAATTTATTTGCAGGCAGCAATGGAGAAACAGACATAGAGAACAGATTTATGAATTCAGGGAGAGGGGAGGAGAGGGTGGGATGTATAGAGAGTCACGTGGAAATGTACATTACCATATGTAAAACAGACAGCCAACAGGAATTTGCTATATGATTCAGGGAACTCAAATAGCAGCTCTGTATCAACCGAGAGGGGTGGGGTGGGAAGGGAGAGGGGAGGGAGGGGATATATGCATACCTATGGCTGATTCATGTTGCTGTCTGACAGAAAACAACAGAATTCTGTAAAGCAATTATCCTTCAATTAAAAAATAAAATTTTTTAAAAAGTTAAATTTCAGTGTCCATATATTAAGAGCTATGGCCGAGTGGTTCAATTCCTCTCATGCCCACAGTACAAATCAAAATTCTGTTCCATGGAGTTAGAAGCCCAAACCCAACACAGTTTTCCAGCATGCAAATCTTTGAGCCCATCCATGCTGGCCCCCATCTGTTCCCGGGTTCAGGGAAAAGGCTGGGTCTACAGGCATGAGATAGCACCGTACATTTTTCAAGATCTAGAATTTTTCATTTTAGCACTGGTTGGATACTATGTTAAAAGTACTCATACTATTTACTTATGTATTTTTTAAAGCCTGGTTTAATTCAATAGTACAGTATTACATTACTGTCTCCACTAATATTCATAGATCCTGTCTTATTAAAAAGCAGTAATCCAAATTAACGAGCATGCTACCCACCTATATAATGCCCTCAACTATAAATTATTAATTCATATTGTAATGAACATCAATCCCAAAAGCAATTCCAAATATCCTAATTTGAAATATTAGCATTGATTAGCAACATACAATTACCCTAAGGAGAATTTTTCATTCAAATGGCAAAGTTCCCATCTTGATCAACCGTATTACTTTATAATTCTGTGAAAAATGGTACTATGTGGGTGACATAATTCTAGGACATATCCAAACAGCCTCCAAAGAGGAGAACTAAATTTACAACAATTATTTCACAAGGGGGGTAGGGTTAATCACCACTACCAGAACTATAATCTACTGATTAATTCACAGCTCAATGGGCCACAGACACAGCCATCTGTGTAGTTATTTGTACCTGTTCCCAGGAGGAAGAGGAAAAGAGGTATACCTCTTGGAACAGGTGAGGAGGCTGCCATGGGAAGAGTCCACCCTCTAGACACAGCTGAGTGAATTTCATTCAGAAAACATCTGCTGGTGTCGACAGGCCCCGACGTGCACCGCTTCCTTGCTGGTACAGTTGGGAAGTACACGGTGCCTGGTCCCCGGACACAGCTGGGTGCCGAGCCTTTCATTAGGTAAACAACCAGGGGCAGGTGGGGCTAATTGGATTCAACTGTTTGGTGACAGCCTGGGTATGATGTTTGCTTTCCCAGACTGAATCTTTCAGACACTTTAAAAAAAACTAGGAGCCAAGTTAGAGAAAGGAACCCCATCAAAGCTGGTCCAAATGAAGCCACTAGAGTCGATTTTCGACCATGAACGACTGGACCTGTCAAACTGCAGTGCAACATCCAGCAACTTGGTGATCATGACAATGAACGCAGAATGCAGAACTGGTACTATGCCGCTGATTGAAATCAAGCACACACAAAAGCAGATGCAAGACTAAAGATTCTCTCAAGAAAAGATGGAGCAGAATAAATAGGAAAAGAGCAGAGAAACATCAGGTTGTTTTTCACATCACATGCAATGCTGCTCAGAGAGCTTTACGATGGTGTGTATCTCCACCTTGGAATCGTAACTCAAGGAACATCTGATAACTCTAGAGATGGGTGATGGGACAGAGAAACAATCTTAAGAGGACCCAGGGAAAAAGACCTGAAATTTCAGAGCTTACCGAACGTAATTATGGGGGATAATTTAATAACAACCTTTAAATAGATAAGCTCTCACATGAAGGGTTACAACTGTGTGATATTTTAAAAACCAAGAAAAATAATTATATGGACCAAGAATACAAAATTTTCCTCAACTGTCGGGGCTCAGATTTTTTTTTAAATGACAATCCAATTTAAATATAAATATCATTAAGATGGTGACTGCAGCTGTGAAATTAAAAGACGCTTGCTCCTTGGAAGGAAAGTTATGGCCAACCTAGGCAGCATATTAAAAAGAAGAGACATTACTTTGTCAACAAAGGTCCGTCTAGTCAAGGCTATGGTTTTTCCAGTAGCCATGTATGATGTGAGAGTTGGACTATAAAGAAAGCTGAGCGCCGAAGAATTGATGCTTTTAAACTGTGGTGTTGGAGAAGACTCTTGAGAGTCTCTTGGACTGCAATGAGATCCAACCAGTCCATCCTAAAGGAGATCAGTCCTGGGTGTTCACTGGAAGGACTGATGTTGAAGCTGAAACTCCAATACTTTGGCCACCTGGTGTGAAGAACTGACTCATTGGAAAAGACTGTGATGGTGGGAAAGATTGAAGGCGGGAAGAGAAGGGATCGACAGAGGGTGAGACGGTTGGATGGCATCACCAACTCAATGGGCATGAGTTTGGGTGAACTCCGGGAGTTGGTGATGGACAGGGAGGCCTGGCGTGCTGCAGTCCTTGGAGTCACAAAGAGTCGGACACAACTGAGCGAGTGAACTGAACGGAACTGAACTGAAGAACTTTGTAAACAGATCTCAGACCAGGTAACTCCCAGTTTCCACCCTAAATGAACATGTCTCTGAACTGAAACACTATTTGAGTTTCCCATTTCCTCTTCTTTGGGCTGTAAAGCCAGACTTAGCTTCTCACGCATATACAACCATTTGCTTACTCTGACCTTAGCCATGGTATGAAACTTTCTGAACCTGTTTTTTTTTTCATTTGTAAGGTTGGGAGAATCTAATCTAGACTCAAACTCAAATCCCCTGGACTTGATATCCCTCATCAAAGGTCTTTAATCCTGTCTGTACATTAAAACCCTTTGGAAGCATGTTAAAAAATGTAGCAATTTCACATTCTGAAGTGGGACTCCGGCACAAGTATTCTTTAAGCTCTCAAGTGATTCCAGCCTGTAGTCAGGAATAACCCAAATGATGTGACACCTCCACTTGTAGAGCCTCACTCAGTCTTCAGTTTCTTTGCCCTCAGTTCTGGTTACAGAGACCTCAATATGGTTAAGCTTGAAGCCTGCTGCCATCTTCATACCTGCCCCCTCCCCTTCTTGGAACGCTCTTCCCCATGTCTCCAAGGTGATCACTCCTCATCCTCCAGAATCGATCTCAAACGTCATGATTTCAGTGAGGTCTTTCCCATTGCTGCACCTCATCCTGAATCTTTTTCTGGCAGGGAGAAAGGGTTGTTAATCACATCACCCTTATTTCAAGAAATTTTTTTGCTTGATTATTTTCTATGTCCCTCCATTAATGAGAGTAAAAATTCATTAAGGTGGGACCTTGCCTAGTTTATTCACTTCTCCTCTTAGTTCTAGAGTAATGATGGACTCCAGAAATGCTTAATCAATAATTACCAAATGGATAAAGTAACGGATTGAATGAATGATATCACTGAAGCCCAAAAGGTCAGGGATATAACAAATGTCATGAAATTATTTTTTGGCATCTAAATAGAAGATATCAACAATATTATCAATGAATTAATTTAAAAGTAAATAATAACAAGACCAACAAACAGCAGCAATAATAAATAACATTGACTCAGACTTATTCATAAGGCTTCCCTGGTGGCTCAGATGGTAAAGAATTTGCCTGCAATGCGAGAGACCTCAGATCGATCCCTGAGTTAGGAAGATCCCCTGGAGAAGGGAATGGCTAACCACTCCAGTATTCTTGCCTGGAGAATTCCACAGAGGAGTCTGGGGTCTCAAAGAGTTATACACGACTGAGCAACTAACACTTTCCCTTCCAGACTTATTTAGTAGGCATAAGCCACTAGGGATTCTTCTAAGCACTTTACATATATCAACACTAATTTTTTTGATCCTGGTAACAACCCTATGGTAGACACTGTTATATTCCCATTTCATAGATGATATACCAAGGTACACAGATAAGGACTTGTCCATGTCTAAGTGGCTGATGAGCGTAGAGCCTGAATTGAGCCCATAGTGACTGTTCTGGAGTCTGTGCTCCAATTATAATGTCTCTCTGATCTGAAACATTGTTTGAGTTTCCCATTTCCTCTTCTTTGGGCTTTAGAGCCAGGCTTAGCTTCTCACACATACACAACTACTTGCTTACTCTGTGACCTTAACCATGGTATGAGCCTTTCTGAACCTCTGTGTTTTCATCTGTAAGGTTGGGAGTATCTAATCATGGAACCGCTGTGACTCAAGAAATGAGTAGATGACTATGGAGTCCTTGCACAAAGACCATGTACCTTCCCAAGTGTATATTTCCATTCCAGTCCAGGTCCTTCTTACTTTGCTTCAAACTGACTGCAACTGACTCCTCACTCATCGTGGGAGACTGAGTTAGGTGGGTAACTCCTGGGACATCTGGTTGGAAGGGCAGTGTCTGTACTTGGCAGGAAGGCAGTTGATGGGCATTAGAATATGGGGCTTCCCAGGTGGCATGAGTGATAAAGAATCCGCCTGCCAATGCAGGAGACATAAGAGATGCATGTTCGATCCCTGGGTGGGGAAGATCCTCTGGAGGAGGACATGGCACCCCACTCCAATACTCTTGCCTGGAGAATGACAGAAGAACCTGGTGGGCTACAGTCTACAGTCCATGGTGTTGCAGTCGGACACGACTGAAGTGATTTAACTTGCACACAGAAAAGTAAAGTTATTCACTTGATCAACAGACATGGGAGAAAGGCCTATATGCAGATATCATGCTAAATGTGGGGACTATTATGTGGAAAAAAAGACATAGTAACTTGCTTCTAGAACTCCAGAGTTCAGATTAGTAACACATATAAGAATCAGTTTGGGGACATTTTTAAACTACTCTTGCCCAGGCCCAGGATTCTGTGAGCCTTATGTGAGAAATCCAGGTGGTGTGTTTTAAAATCTCCTCAAATAACTTGTGAGTCCACAGTGTTTGGGAGAGAAAGACATGTAAACCAATAATACATCAAATAACACATGATAAAAGTCTTAAATTATAATACAGTTGGATAAATATTGAAATTGTTATGCCTAATAAGTTATAGGAGCACATAACAAAAGCTCTCATTTGTTGACTGTGCTCTGTGAATCAGATACTATACATATTTTTATAAGTGTCTTTATGATCTCTTCACTATTTAATAAAAATGAATGTTATCAATGGTAGGTGAGCCAAGAGTAGGGGACAAAGCATAGGTTTAAGAGGCAAACCAGAAGACAGGCTAGCATGGAGCTTCACTAGAGTTCCCTGGCATAGCCCTTGGCTCTTCTGAGGTTCAGAGTTAGTTAGCTGGCAAAGACAGTGAGACCAGCTCAATTAGACTCTCATTCCTGTGGGACCCTGGCCTCTTTCTGCACAGGAAACCCACGGGGTTTCACAAGACATGGTGTCTAGTCTCTGCTATTTGGCACAATGACGTCACTGAGAGCTTCTGAAGACAATACTTTGATCAGGGGGGATAGGTCACCCTCTTTCCGAATACCCATGATGGTGTTCCTGTACTTAACATGGGAAATTTAAAAGAAAAAAAAACCTTTTCTGCTCATACTTAACTATACTGACCACCCCAGTCATTTTCATTTCTCAACCTCTCCCCCATGCATCATGTCCATCCATGCTACCCTACTGCTTGCTCATCCTCTTCGGTCTGTCAGGAACTTACTCCTTCATGCAATAAACATCTTGAAGCCCCACAGGCTTGTGCCAGACCTGGCTTCTGCCATTGGTGATGGTATGTGTACCTCCATGTCATGCATGCCTTGGCATGAGTTCTCAGGCCTCCAAGGAGAAGAAGTGAAAGGTGGGCTCTGGGGTTGGTTCCACTTTCTCCTAATAAAAACATGCCTGTGTCCTGTATCAACTGATTCTTCAAGATTAGAAAATGTTTTATTTGTATTTTCTACCAGGCCCAACACAATGCAGGAAGGCTCAGAAATTTGATTAATGAGCTGATGCTCAACTGGAACAGACAGAAACTTTACAAAAATGATTTTCCATCTTCAAGTGACTATTTGGGGGCACATAAGCGGTTGCTTGTACCTTAGGACAAAGAGGATGATAAAGCGAGAGAAACCACTCAGCTTGCAAGTAGCAGATCAACAGACTGGCTGCCTGTTGCTAATGCAGCATACATACGTGCTCAGTTGCTCAGTCGTGTCTGACTCTTTGCAATCCCATGGGATCCGGTAAGTTCCTCTGTCTGTGGGATTTCCCAGCAAGAATACAGGAGGGGGTTGCCATTTCCTCCTCCAGGGGATCTTCTCAACCCAGGGATCAAACCCGGGTCTCCTGGGATCGAAACCTTGTCTCCAGTGACTCCTGATTGACAGGTGGATTCTTTACCACTGAGCCACCTGGGAAGCCCCTCACTAATGCAGAGGACCCAAGAATTCACAACTGAGTTCTCTTTTAAGACTCAAGAGTTGTGACTAATTAAGAAGTAAACTTCTAGTCCTCATCTCCCTTATAGGAAACCTTTTTATCCAAAGCATATAACATGGCATCAGTATACATAACAGGCTTTCTCTCCAGAGTGAAGGGCTCAGAGAAAGGTGAGATGTTTTTGACCCTTCCTTAGATCTCCTAACTCCCAGTAGGATGCTTGGGTTCTCAGGGCAAACTTGGAAAACACGCCAGCTCTCAGCAGAGGGCATTGTGAGCTTATGGATCAGATTCTTTCTGTAAAAGATATCTGCTGAGAAAGAATCCGATTGCGATATTTCCCTGCTCCCTTCCTCCTTCCCCGATGTTATATCATTTTGGATCATTTGAATTGTATATGGCTTTCTATTTAAGTCAGTCATTTGCTGGCTGCAAAACTAGAACATTTCCTGTTTTTCCTCTCACTGTAATCAGGATTTGGCTGTCCAAATTAGGACTGCCCTAATTACTCCTCAGCAGGTGCCAGTCTGGGGGAGGGCAACACATGGGAAGAGAGGAAGTAAGGACACTTTACATCTTCAGACTCACACAATAAGGAAACACTTTCTTCCAAGCCTCGAAAGCCTGCTTAAGTGACAGGTAACAGGTTCTATGTTGTGTGCGTGAGCGCGCTGTTGTGTAACAACCACGTAAGCGATTTTCTATTTAATCTCCATCAAAGCTTCACAGAAGTACTTTTCCCAACCCTGAGATAAATTCAGCAACTGTGGTAGACCATGACAGAGAAGACTGAAGAAGGAACGATGTGATCGTGGGCACCAGTAAGTGGACATCATTCCAGAGAACTGGGCCAGGTAGGACGCCAAAATGATATAGCCCTTCAGGAGAAGGAATCATGATACCTGTTGATCACAAGATATCAAGAACCAAAAGTAATGGGTATTTTCCAAAAGAAGAGTATTGGGTTGGCCAAAAAGTGAATTCGGAGTTTTCCACAGGATGGCATGGAAACATCCGAATGAACTTTCTGGCCAACCCAGTAGTATAACAGATTGGTGCATTGTTTGGACGCAATGGTGAACTATAAATGACAGAAATAATTCCTGTGAGAAGGTTGGAGCGTGGTGAACAAAACTATCTGTGTGCTTGCCTAAAGCCTGTTACTATATTTGTTGCACTGAATCCAACCCCCAAACACAATTTTAGCAATGTTCATTCTTTCTCTCCTGCATTGATAATTTTCCCTTTGTCCTAAATAATTTTCTTAAAATATAAACATGCACTTATTTCTATTTAAAATAACAGCTAAAACAATTAAAAAACCCTTCATGTGGTCTCAGTTCCCCAGATATTACTCCATTTCTGTGTTCCCTTTCACAGCAGAACTCACTGTGAAAGTTCTGCCTGTATTTACAAGCTCTCTACTCCCAGATTCTTTTTTAAGTCCTTATCAATCCAGGTTTTCCATCTACGAGTCCAGAGAAACAACTCTTGTGACAATTGGGAATACCCCCATGTTCCATTTATCATTCAATCAAAGATGAGTTCTAACACGATCCTATAGCAGCACCGGGACCACGGATCCCTGCATCCCTTTGCTTGGTTTCCTGGGCCCCACGTTGTCTTCATCTTCCTCCTACTTCACTGATGGTCACCTCTCGGTCTCCTTTGCTGGTTTCTCCTCATCTTACAAACTTCTTAAATTCCACAGTCCTTTTCTCTATCATAGTAATACTCAATCCCCTAGAGACTGCATGTAGTCCATAGTTTTAAATACCATTTATATACACTATTTATATGTCGGTGGCTGAGAATACCTATCTCCAGGGCAGACTTCTTTCCTTTTAATACATATACCCAACTGCCCATCCCATATCTCCATGTGGTTGCCTAATACACACTCCAAATTAGAATCTTATCTACTGCCCCCAAACCTGCCATGTTCTTCATCTCAATACTGGCAACTCTGACTTTTCACCATTTAAATGAAAAATCCTGAGTCATTTTGATACCTTTCTTTCTCTCACACTATATCCAGTCTGGCAGGGAGTTCTTTTGGCTGGCCCTTACAAAATACAGTCGATCTTTGAGCAACGCAGGGGTTAGGGGCACTGACTTCCCACACAGTTAAAAATCCACATACTATTTCTGCCTCAAAAACCAAAGATTGATTAGTGACTCACCCAGGGGCAGGAAACTGAAACAGTCTGGACAGAATCAGGACCCAAACCCTAAGTCTTTTGATTCCACATGCTGTAATCAAACACCAACTTTCCCCCCACACTTAAAGATGTGCAGAATGGAAATCCAGGTACTATATTTATTGGAAAAAATGTGCATATTAGTAGCAGACCCATGCAGTAGAAACTTGGGCTGTTCAAAGATCAACCATGTATTCAGAATTCAACCAGTTCTCACCCCCTGTGCTGCTGCCAACCAGTATGAGCTGCAATTCTCACCTGGATGACCACAACAGGCCCTCGTCAGCCTCCCTGCTTCCATCTGTGTCCCCCCTACAGCCTACTCTCAATACTTATGGTTTAAAATAAAAATCAGACTGTATCTGCTTGTAGACACAATTCTTGCAATGGCTCCTGTTTTAATCAGAATAGAAGTCAACAGCCCTAAAGTGGCCTACAAGGCCCTATGCGGCCTGGCCCTCTGCTCCCTTTGGGATATCTTTCTAGTTCCCACCTGCTCAGTTTACCCCAGACATGCTGGTCTCCCCGATGGTTCTGAAAAGTGTCAAGTGCAGTCATGCCTGAGGCCCTCTGTCCTTAGCCAGGGCATTCTTTCCATAAAATCTTCTCTAACTCCCCAAACTCCTTCTAGTCTTTTATCAAACTTCAACATGACAGGACCTACTGGGACACCCTACTGCAAACTGCAACCTTCTTCTCCTACATCCCAGGGTCTGCTGATTCTACTCCATTTCCCCCCGAAGGATTTACTATTTTCTAAAATTCTTTATGGATTTATGCATTCTATTTATTGTATATCTCCTCCCTCCCATCTCCAATAGAGTGTAAACCCTATGAAAGCAGTATATTTTCTGTTTGGTTCACTGTTGTTATCTACAAATCCTGGGATAAGTACTTAGTAAACATTCATTAAATGAATGAAATTCTAGAGACCAAGCAAATGAACTGTTTCAAGGAGCAAGTAATTAGCTGTGTCAAAAGTTACTGAAATTAAACAACAAAACAATACTTTGATAGGTTTAATAAATTTAGGCAAGAACCTTGGGGCACAGAAATAATTCAAAGCATAGAATCATAGAACCACTGCTGATAATCTCAGATGTATCCTGGCAGATAGAAAAAATGCCTGAGAACAAATGCCCTGATGTTCATAGAAGAAGGTAAATTACAGAAATTGGCTAAGTTTGGAACTATAGGCAAAAATTCTAGAATAGATTATTAATGATGGTTTGTGAACAATTAGGAGGTGGTACTCACTAGGAGACAGGAAGATCTCACAATTAAAACAAGTAACATGACTTTGTTCCTTTCTTAACTGGGTACGTCACGACTTGAATGAAAAAATGGTAAAATTTGGCTCAAGGTCAAGAGACTTTGTTTCTAAGATGGAGAGTTCTTAACAAAAATTCTGGCAAAGCAGGAGGCGATGAATCCTAAAAGTGAAGCAATGAGAGGATTCCAGAACAAAGAACTAGGTATTGTCTACCACTGTCTTCCAATGCCCATCATGGGGATACAGAAGGAAGGGTTAGCTGCATTATAAGGATCAGAACTGGGTGGACACTAGTAAGAAATCTCTTATAGGATGCATGATGAAATACACAGACATTGATCACAGATGGTAGTAAAGGTAATCTTTGTCATCATCATCATTGTTATTGTCAAAATAATATGAATAAACTCATCACTTGGGAGGGGGCTTATTATTTTGCTAAGACAGTTCTAAAAAGTTGACACTTTCAAAACAATCCTATGAGAGAAGAACTATTATTTTCTTTCTGTAGATGAGAAAAGTAAGGCACAGAGAGGCTGAGTAACTCTGTTCAAGGTCAAAGCTAATAGGTGACAAAAATGGTATTGAAATTTAGGCCCCAGAGACTGCTCTTGAGCTATAGTCCAGGGTTTATAGTGAGAAAAACATATGAACCCCTGAAGTACTGAGTAGTATATGGATGTCAATCTCAACAGAAGTCTTGAAAGGTATACACCCCAAAGTTCTTAATTTAGCCCTGTCCCGTCGAACATTTTTTAAATGACATAAGCAAAGAAACCAAAAGATTGCTTATGAAATCAAGAATGACATGGAATTTGGGAGAATAGCTATGATTTTTTTGATGACAGAATGAGGATTCAAAAATATCTCAATAGACTGAAATGACGAGCTAAAAATAACATTAAGTCCAAAGGCTACATGTGAGATCTTGAATTTAAGTTAAAAAAAAAATGTCTTCAAAGACAGCTTAGAAAAGATAAAGCCAATTTCAGCTAGTATTTCTTCTTACACTTTCCTACCCTCTACAGCCAGACAGTGACCATGTCCTACAAATTCACCCCCTCGTGTCTCTTGGTCTGCCCCTTCCCCTCCATTTCCCCCATGTCTCCTCTAATTCAGGAGCTCTGCCTCTCTCCACTACACCTCCACACTCTTGCGTCTCCAATCCATCTTCCTCAAGCTCAGAAACATCTCCCTAAAGCACAGGTCTGCCCTGGCACTGCTTACTCATCCTCAGTGGTTCCCACTACCCAACTTCAAAAGGTCAAGTTCCTTGAACCTGATATTCAACAGCCTCTATTTTGGCTTGGCCATCTTTTCTAAAACCCAAATAACCATCATTTGTTCATCCTTTTCCTGCTCTTCCCCACCTTCTTGACATTGTTCTGGTTCCTTCATTCCTTCAGCTTAACTTCTGTCTGAATCCTCCTTGTTTTAGGAACTTCCCTGGTGGTCTAGCGGCTAAGACTCTGCGCATCCAATGCAGGGGCCCCAGGTTTGATTCCTGGTCAGAGAACTGCATCCTGCATGCCACAACTAAGAGTGTGCGTGCTGCAACTAAAGATGCAGCCAAATAAACAAATATTGTTAAAATCCTACTCATTCTTCACAAGTCCAAGTTTGTCTCTTTCACCAAGTCTTTCTTATCCTCTGTAATTTCTTCTTCCTAGAGCATGTCATCATTGCCTAACTTACCATATTTTCTATCATAAGTTAATGCTGTGGGTATACATGCCTGCTTTCTTTGTCTCCTATTTTCCTTTCTATGCTTTACCAAGAATGTAAGCTCACTAAAGATATCATCTGTAACTGACTACTTTAGTCCTACACATTCACATGCAATGAAGGATGTGTTTCGGCACTGGGTCCTGCAAAAAGAAGGCAGGGGTTCTGCTGAAGTATTAGAGCACATCTGGAACACTGGGCTCAGAGTGGAGGGCTCCATTTTTAAGACAGACACTGTCAGGCTAATGGCAATGAAGAAGAGTGGGATGGTTTGTGGGCCCAGGATGCATCAGAAACCAAGGATGTTCAATCTAGAGTGAAAAAACCAAAACTACTAAATGGACCATGACAGACATCTTCACATATCTGAAGAGCTGTTCACTGTAAGGTTGAAACTGATTTGGAAACACTCCAGGAAAAAGAACTATACTCAATCTGAGTATCATTTCAAAACAAGAATGCTCAACAATGATCACTGCACTCTGTGGATTTAGTAAGCTATACAATCTCCATTATAATTAATACTCACTGCATTATTATGTGTTAGAAATTATGGGCTTACCCTTGAACTTCCCTGCTGGCTCAGACGGTAAAGCGTCTGCCTATAATGAGGGAGACCTGGGTTCAATCCCTGGGTTGGGAAGATCTCCTAGAGAAGGAAATGGTAACCCCACTCCAGTATTATTGCCTGGAAAATCTCATGGGTGGGGAGCCAGGTAGGCTAAAGTACATGGGGTTGCAAAGAGTCAGACAAGACTGAGCAACGTCACTTCACTTCACTTAATGAAATATAAAAAAGAGAAGACATACCTTGCTTTAAAAAAAAAAATCTTAAAATTCAATGCCACTTAAAGGTAAAAATAGATTTTTAAAATATGTTTTTTGACTATCATTTGGTAAATGTGACATTGGTACAACCATTATGGAATTTGGTTTTGTAAAGTTAAAAATACAGCTTTGATCCAGAAATTCTACTCTCAGACAACTAACTAACCAAGGGCAATGGCTTTTAAAATTTTTATATGTATCTCTTAAAGGAATTTTGAAAAACTGTATTCTCTTTCCCAAATTTTAAAATTGAAATTTAGGGTGTTTTTTCTTTTTTTTAAGCATGAGTTCAATGGTTATAAAATACATAATTTTTGGCACATTATAAATATTGATACTTTAAATCACTATTTTAAGTGTAACCAATAGAATCTCAGTACCTTAGGGATTTGATATCCACCACAATATATTTAAAATATATGAAAATAAGCTTGTAGTTCAGCTGGTAAAGAATTTGTCTGCAATGCAGAAGACCCTGGTTTGATCCCTTGGTTGGGAAGATCCCCTGAAGAAGGGAACAGCTACCCACTCCAGTATTATGGCCTGCAGAATTCCATGGACAGAGGAGCCTGTCAAGTTACAGTCCATGGGATCACAAAGAGTTGGATACAACTAAGTGACTTCATTAATTATTATTAATGGTTAAATATTTTTCATTTTTCTCTTTGAGGTATTATTTCTATTTCATTTCCTCACCAAGTTTAATCCTAATGGAATATATCTTAATGCTCAAAAGTATTTTATTATTAATCTATTTATAGTTTTCTGCAAAAAATTCATCTAACTAAAATCTAAAAATTTAAAATTAAAATTTTCTTTATCAAAATACTAAATGTTAACATATTTTTGTTTGGTGTGCCATTAGAATTTTCACTTATGTATCACAATTACACAATTGAGTATACCATTATGTTCATTATATGTATGATTTTAACTTAAATGTATTAACATTTTTGATGAATAATTACTGAACAAAAAAAATATTATTGGGAGTGCATCTTTCAGTGAAATGACTGCTTTTGTTTTTTTTTTTTTTTTTGGTTCATGTAACTGTGGATAAATATTACTTATTGTTGGAGTTAAGGAGGTTAAGCATCAATCTATGTTACATCCTTGGCCAGATTGATCTTCCCTAAACACTGCTTCCTGGCTTACCTATAATGGTTGCTTATCATCTACTATTCAACATCTAAATTTCCAAGTCTTATTTTTTAAGACCCTTTGTTATATGGTCTGTCTTTTCCTGTTCAACATTATTTCCTTCTATCTTCTCTTAGGAACTCTGCTCCATTCAAACCTCTCCCTCCTCAACCATCCATCTAAATATCAGATAACTGTGCTTTTGCTGATTCTTTATCCCTGCGATGCTCCTATTTCTTCTTTCTACCTCCCTAAATCTCATCCATCTTTCTAAGGTTCTGAACCTATCTCACCTTCTGTGAGATTTCTCTTGACTCCAGCCTGTCACTCTCTTTCATGTTTCATTCCTTCTGCTTTTACAGTCCGCAGTGCACAAGTAGGATCTGATCCTGGCTATACTGCCTATCCTTAATTATATATCACATACAATTTTTCTTCCCTAATTGTTTCAGGTCTTGTCAACTAGACCATAATTTGTTCCTATTATTAGCTTTTTACAAGAAGTGCTATGATCTTTTCCACAAGCTCAAAGATAATTTTGAACTCAGAGAAAAGAAATCAGGAGGAAAACGAAAGGTTTTCAAGTTTATAACAATGACCTTTCATGTCCACTGATGCTGAAAACAGGGTAACCATCCTTTCATGACAGTAGGAATGCTATAGATCAACTATCAGGAGGAATACATCTGTACTAATTAAAAGGAAATCATATAGACTATTAAGGGTTGCTGAGAGTTCAAAATTGCTTTCTTTAAAGATCTTTTAGAATCACAAGAGGGGTTAATCAAGATCTGGAATTTCCTTGAGGAAGACACACCTTGTGATTCTAGATGTTCATAAAAATCAAGGCTGACACTTCATCTAAGCCCCTCAGTGGCAGTCTGAAGTGGTTCTGTCCCTTTGTCCCTTCCATTCTGTTGATATACATGTATGTGTCTAGCAGACTATTGCTTTCGTCTATGTTCTCATCAGGCTTCTTGATAAACTGAAGGATGGTCCTCTTCTATAATGGTGGAAATTTAGGCCATGAAGGCATTACCAACCACCCCAGTGGTCAAGGTCTAAACTGACTTTGCTTCGCTCGCACCAGACGCTCTACCTGTAGGCTGCGGTGCAGGTGTCCTTGTACTCCTGGAGCTTCACGCACACCATGTTGAGGAACTGATCCGAGTAGGCACTCAAGTCGTGCATCAGGTTCATGAGGTCTTGCACTGTCTTCTCCACAATGATTGTGCTCTGGAAAAGAACACGAGAGGACACAGAAGCTCATGAGGGTTCGGACTCAGGTAATGTATAGGACAAGGAAGGACAATTGAAGGATGTAATCACTTAAGACACCTGAACTTTCCTAGAAGGACATGACATCTAAAAATACTCAATGAAAAAAGAATTAACTATCTTACATAGTGCTGATCCTCCCAAGACCTGAGAAGGTGTTTTTTATGGAAGGACACAGCACAGGGAATTTCAAATTGATTTCACCAAATTCTTGGCATTCACAAGATATCTCTCTGTGGCTTTTATGAAAGGAAATACATATTCAGTTGCAGTCAGATTTATCACCCTCAGGGTTCTACTTTCAGATGAGGGATTCATGACAGGCAGCTTGAAGAAAAAGCCTTCCAGGAGTTGTTTTCAAAAGTTTCAAAACCATCAATCTATTAAGGATACCAAATAACATTTGTATTGTGTCTTACAGCTTACAGAATGTTTTCACATATACAGCATATGTTACCCTCACTTGAAACGCACATAATAATGATAATCATGAACACTTACGGATTCTTACAAGTGCAGAGTATGGAGCTAGACACTGTACATGCTTTATCTCATTTAATCCTCTCAACAAACCTACCTATCAACTGAATCCCTTAACCATCCCCAGGGTAAAAAGGAGGAAACAGGCTTAGAGAAATAAAAGGCAAAGCAGGGACTCCAGACTGCAATCTTTTCACTACACCATTGCGCTTTAGAAACATTTCTCACGAGATCATCATACTTCTTGTTTTTGTCACTGTAGAAGCAGCGTCCAAATAGATGTGTTTTAAAAGTGAATTAAAGGAATATCCAAGGGAAAAAATAAACCCATCTTTAGAGACCAATAATACTGTGTGGTGAAACAATGCTATATCTAAACAGAGGCATTTTCAATGAATTCTAAATGTTTGCTTAAGAAAAAAAAAAGAAGGTGGCAAGTCATGCCAGAAAAAAAGAAAAGGTATAATTGTTCAAACCATTTATTTGTGTCTCTTTCCCAAAGAGCACAATTACACAGGAGTAAATATTAATTGCATGCTTAGCATTTTGGAATCCTTCGGTCAATAATTGGTTTGATGAATATGTACTTATTTATATAGAATTCCAGACTGAGCCAGAAAAGTAAACACCAAATTTTTTTTTTTCCGGTCTGACAGTGACATTTGAAATAATCAAAGGCATTTAATTATGCTTAAATACAGACTCTAGGGTACAGGGTTTTGGTTTTCTTTCTTCTACAGAAAAAAAGAATGGACAAAAGTCTACAACTTTTCTCAACACAGTGGAGGACCAGCTTAAGTATGAGTTTACACGTATGCACTTATTTAGGCTTATTTGGTTCTAGAGGTTTCTCCTTTGCCTCTCCTCTCCCCACACCCCAAGTAAAATAATCAGAAGATGAAAAGGAAGGAGCAGTTACATCACGTAGGGAAAACTCCATGGGAAACCAAATTACAGTCTCTATAGAATCCCCACAAATTCAACTTCCTTTTCTGTATTGATTTTAAGATTAAAGCACTGCAGCTTCCCCCTGATCCATAATTCTGTTCCTTGGTGTTTGTGTGTGAGTGACAGGAATTGATTCTGCTCAGCTACATGTCCCTATGCTGCTATGAAGAATCAAAAATCCTCAGCCTGATTAAGGGCACAGGATATCCTACCACACGTGGACAGCAATTAACAAAGGAGAGTGGACTCCAGTCATCCTAACAAAGGCCATTTAAAATCTGAAACACTGCAGGGAAGATGAGCACAAGCAGATGGCTCAGATCACTGAGAGAAAGGCCTGGTTCTATTTCCAACTATGCTACTGATAATCCACTCTGGGACAGTTTTGGGGAGCACCAGCCTTTCTGATGGCTCCATCTAGCCTTCTGGACACCAAGGATGACTTGATGGTCCTCTGCTGGCCTTCATCACTCAATTGGTACCCTGGTGCTTGCAGACTTGGACAGTTCCAGGTCATCTCAGGTGTGTTTGTTCCTCCTGATTAGACTATCGACTTCTCAAAAGTGACACCAGTATTCTTCTTTTCTAAAACCTTCCCTGTGTTACACAGTAGCTTCCCTCCAGCTATCTATCTTACACATGGCAGTGTTTGTCAGGGCTACTCTCACAGGTGGGATGCAGGTGGGTGGGAGGGAGGCTTACGGGGGAGTGGATATGTGTACACTTAGAGCTGATTCACACTCTTGTACAGAAGAAACGAACACAACATTGTAAAGCAATTATCCTCCAACTAAAAATTCAGCCAACTTAAATAAAAAAACAAAACAAAAATAAAATATAACCTTCCCACCCTTCCCTTTCCTCATGTGTTCTGTAATTTCTTAGGATCTTCAGCACAGTACTACTAATCAAAGAAACAGGACTAATACTGTTAACTCATACAATTAATGCGAGGGATGTCATATATGTGAAGGATGCTAGACACACACATCTTGGCATTTTGAAGTCTCTCTGGGTGGATTCGGTTTGGTCTATACTTATCTCAGGGCTTTTGGGTGACTAGAATTATGCTGATGTCAGTTGGAGGGGAAGGGGAGGTTGGAAGCACATAGAAATATCCCCTGGAGATAAAGGTTTTGGGGTAAACAGCAAGTACCTGCAGGGAATGATTAGAATGCCATGGTTTAATTCTAATGGTTGTGCTCAACACAGGGCCTATGTGATGCTATATGATTATATACAATTTTCCAGCTATTTGCTTGGTTTACCTTGTCATGGTAGCACTCTGGATAATCAATCACTACATTCTCTTCAAGGAAAATGACACTGTAGTTTGCCAAACGATGGGCATTTTTACAGACGAAAAAGATTCCATTTTCCAAGAATTTATAACAATTTCCAAATCAGTGGCTCTGACAGATAAATACTGAAAATATCAAATGTCTAACAAGGTCAATCCTGTTTTTATTTATTTGATCCCTTTGGCATCACAAATGATTTATTGTCTCATTATTAATTTGGCAATTTGCCAGTGGTGACTATAATGACTTCATCATAAGTAAAACCTTGATTTTATTCATTAAAATTGCCATTAAACATATCACACATGATTGATATTTGTTTAAAAATAACTCAATTCTCATTTCTTGCAACCTATTACCAGGTAATAAGTCTGAGCTTGACATGAAAAATGAGAAAAGGAAAAAAAAAAAAAAAAATCCCAGGATAGCTGAGGTTAAAAAAAAAAATTGCTATGAAGAATAAACAACTAAAGTTTCTTACAGGGATATATCAGCAATGTAAAATAAGAAGATGGTATATAAGGATCAGCTCTTTGGTTCTGCACTTAAAATTTTTAATGAATGTATAACTGAATAAACATGATTGGACATTAAAGACCTTGTCCACTTAGCCCAAGTCCTAGTGGGGTACAGCAACCAGTGGTAAACTTTTTCTTTTAAACAGGAGTATAGCTGATTTACATTGCTGTGTTAGGTTCAGGTGTATGGCAATGTGAATCAGTTATATATATACACACACATATAGCTGCTCTTTTTTAGATTATTTTCCCATATAGTTCATTACAGAGTATTGAGTAGAGTTCCTTGTGCTACACAGCAGGTTCTTATTAGTTACCTGTTTTATATATAGTAGTGTGTAGATGTCAATCCCGATCTTCCAATTTATTCCTCCCCCATTTAACCCCTAAATAACCATAAGCTTGTTTTCTGTACCTGTAACTCTATTTTTGTTTTATAGATAAGCTCATGTGTACCCTTTTAAAAGATTCCATGTATAAATAATATTATGATGTTTGTCACTTCCTTACTTATAGTCTCTTCCATCACATTACAAAATCCTTTTGATGGGTGACTATACCTTCATATCTCTACTGCCTAGGAGAAGGTATCTGGCACATTGCAGGTGCTCAACAGATGTTTATCAGATGAACTGATGCACATTCAGAACAAAGGGGGTGAAAAGACAGAATAGAATTATAAAGCAGGGTAATGGTTCAAAAGCCTGATTTGGTAACGCTGAATCAGAATATGGTCTCTTTATTACTACATCACTATGTCTTATTCTCATGGTTCTAAAGACTGAAGATCTTAGACTTCTCTATAAAAACACTCCTAATTTCACCTAATTGCTTTATTTTTCTTTAATGACAATAAATACATATACACACACACAACTAAATTGCTAATTTAAAGCTTTAAGATCTATAAATAAATTCTCAACTCAGGAAAAAACAAAAAACTTCAGTGTGGAGAATGTGGTCTCTGTATGTGTGCTGTTTTAGCCCTTGGATCAGGGATGGTTCAGAGATGCTGCAAATAGCCTAGGGTCCTGAGAAACTGCTTTAGGAAGAATTTGAAAGAAAACAGTAAATCCATCTATCACTTCAGACATGCCCCACCACACCCCCTCAGCAAGACACACAGCAATAACTGTGGAGGGAGGGGTTTTTTCTAATATTTAATGATGACAATGTTTCTGTTTAGGAGGATATATCCAACTACAAGTTGCCAGATCTCATCATTGCATATTGTCCTTCCAGTTACTATCAGCTCCGAGTTGTTGTTGGCTGTAAACAATAACGACAATAATGACAGAAATCTTCTTTCTGGTTTATAATCTATATTTTGACTTTTAAATAATGATAATATTTTGATAAATATTTTGATAATATTTTGATAAATATTGATAATAAACATCAATAATATTGATGTCTAAAATAATCTGAAATCTTCTTTCTGGTTTATAATCTATATTTTGACTTTTAAATAATGATAATATTTTGATAAATATTTTGATAATATTTTGATAAATATTGATAACAAACATCAATAATATTGATGTCTAAAATAATCTGAAATCTTCTTTCTGGTTTATAATCTATATTTTGACTTTTAAATAATGATAATATTTTGATAAATATTTTGATAATATTTTGATAAATATTGATAATAAACATCAATAATATTGATGTCTAAAATAATCTGAAATGGTTTGCTCCTTTAATAAGCTAACTGGTGAAAGACTGTGCAGCCAAGGAGCTGGTGACTAAGGAAACTGCCACTTCTACACTCTTCCCGATCATGCTTCTATAACCAGTCATCCTTATATAACCCATGGGGCCCTTCATGGCATGGCTTCTGTCTACCCCTCCAGCCTCAATACTGCCATTTCCCCCTTGCACTCTAAGATCTGGCTACATGAGGCTGCTTCCATTTTTCCTTCTCATTTCAAGGCTTTGCACTTGCCTATAAGGTTCAGTCCCTTGCCTTCCGTTCCTAGAGCACTTCCTCCTATCCTTCAGGTCTTAGATAAGAACTTTCTGTAGGAAGATTCTTCCTCACCTTCATTAGGTTCTCCTGCTACAAGCACTTAGAACATATTCATCTATATAGCCATCTCTCCTTCCTCTTCTTTTGGTTCTGTTTCTCTGGGGAGCCCAGATTAATACCCACTGCAAGGGAGGAGGGGGTACTGATTGGGAGGGACATCTGCTCGGTGGTTACACGCACACATGTTATATCTCAACTCTGAACAATTTATATCCAGCCATTACACAAATGAATAGGCATCCCTTCAAAACTTTGTCTGAGAATACCATATGTAAGCATATAAGGCTTCTATTATAATGATTTTCACTTAGGGTGTATTTTTAAAATGTGAAGATGCAGCAGTATTGTTGGCAATATTATTATAGACCACTGTTATAAATGAGAACTGTTCAGAAGGAACAGAAGTTTTGCGGAGAAAGAGCAGAGAATTTAACAAATTGATTAAATAGATACATATTTATTAAGTAAATATTTCTTGTATGCCAAATACTAACCTAACTGTAGGAGATAAAGATCCAGAAGAGACAAATTTCCTGACTCCAGTAATCTTAGATAGGAGGAAGAGACATCAGTTCAGTTCAGTTCAGTCACTCAGTCGTGTCCGACTCTTTGCAACCCCATGGACTGCAGCATGCCAGGTCTCCCTGTCCATGATCAACTCAGAGTTTACTCAAACTCAGGTCCATTGAGTCAGTGATGCCATCCAACCATCTCACCCTCTGTCGTCCCCTTCTGCCTTCAATCTTTCCCAGCATCAGGGTCTTTTCAAATAAGTCAGCTCTTCACATCAGGTGGCCAAAGTATTGGAGTTTCAGCTTCAACATCAGTCCTTCCAATGAATATTCAGGATTGATTTATTTTAGGATGGACAGGTTGGATCTCCTTGCAGTCCAAGGGACTCTCAAGAGTCTTCTCCAACACCACAGTTCAAAAGCATCAATTTTTCGGCACTCGGCTTTCTTCACAGTCTGACTCTCACATCCATACATGACCACTGGAAAAACTATAGCCTTGACTAGATGGATCTTTGTTGGCAAAGTAATGTCTCTGCTTTTTAATGTGTTATCTAGGTTGGTCATAACTTTCCTTCCAAGGAGTAAGCATCCTTTAATTTCATGGCTGCAGTCACCATCTGCAGTGATTTTGGAGTCCCTCAAAATATAGTCTGCCACTGTTTCCCCATCTATTTGCCATGAAGTGATGGGACCGGATGACATGATCTTAGTTTTCTGAATGTTGAGCTTTAAGCCAACTTTTTCATTCTCCTCTTTCACTTTCATCAAGAGACTTTTTAGTTCCTCTTCACTTTCTGCCATAAGGGTGGTGTCATCTGCATATCTGAGGTTATTGATATTTCTCCTGGCAATCTTGATTCCAGCTTGTGCTTCCTCCAGCCCAGTGTTCCTCATGATGTACTCTGCATATAAGTTAAATAAGCAGGGTGACAATATACAGCCTTGACGTACTCCTTTTCCTATTTGGAACCAGTCTGTTGTTCCATGTCCAGTTCTATCTGTTGCTTCCTGACCTGCACACAGGTTTCTCAGGAGGCAGGTCTGGTGGTCTGGTATTCCCATCTCTTTCAGAGTCTTCCACAGGAGGAGACATACAAGGTCACAAATATGGACAATACAGTGTCATAGACACTGCTACCCTGGGCATCTGTATAAAGGGTAGCAGAGGCACAGAGAAGGAACGAGTTCACTGGACTAGGGTGGAAGAAATCCTGAGAAAGAGAAAGTTAAAATTGAACTGAGTCCAGAAAGATACATAGCAACTTGTCAATTGACAAAGAAGGCAGGGGAAACACTTAGGGTAGACGCAATAGCATAAACAGGAAATGGTGTGGAATTCTGAGAACTGCACGTGGTTCCTCACGGCTGGGATGAGAGTGTGTCGTGTTTATGCAGGCTGGGAAGGCAGGCAGAGAGAGGACCCAGAAGCTAGATCCTGGAGGTCTTTTTACAACACATACAAACATGGTATCTAAATATTTTGAATATTCCTTCTCCAGCAGGAAAATACAACAAATTAATCCCAATTGATGTCACTAGTCACTAGATGATCCACTTCAAGTGTAGGAAGACAATTTCAAAATGCTCCATTCCACTGTTCAGAAAAGAAAAACATATAACCAAAAGGGAAATATGTTCTGAGTTCTGGCACAGCCTCCAGAGTCAGGTAGAATTTATAAGTAGGCTTAAACAAAGAAAATATAAGGTTAAATTCTGGGCAATCGAAAATACCATATCCCTGTAGAAGTCACAAAAGTGCTCATAAAATTTATCTGCCAAGTAAAAACTTGAAATACATATGATGTAAATTACTAATAATACTTATTTTTTAACATTTTGAATAGAGGATCATTTATGGTTGAATACAATCTGTGCCTAACATTATAAGCACAGCTGGCTTTTTATGAGGTTTATTTAGGGGGTTGTGATTTCATATTCAGAACAAAACAAATAGCAGGCAAGGGGAAAGAAGTGTGGAATAGTTGTGCTTAATTAGACTGTGAGATCCCAGGGGGCATCTTTGTTTCCTGAGCTAACACTAGATAACAAAGGAATACTTGTTGACTTACATACTTCAAATCAATGTAACTCTGTGGCCTGGTTATCAATTCCCCTTGGTGTGTAATGGAACCCACAGAGGCAAAATAATCAACAACAGGTGAGCATGAGCACTTGCAAGAAGTATCCCTAAGTCTGCCCTCCCCTCTAAACACAAACATATTTCAGAGATTACTATTCTGCCAACTACCTAGTGCTACATGTTAGGATGGTCACAGAACTATCATAGTAACAAAATTAGCAGCTACAGTACTTCATTTTTGTCAGGCAATGTTCTTGGTATAAAGCATGGTCTCTTTTCAAAGGGGTGATGACTGTCTACTTGGGATAATATCATTCAGAAGAAGAAACGACTGGCATTCCAAGAGATGAAATTAAGTGTGAAAGACAATGGAGGAGGAGTCAGGGAGCCTGAACTGGGGCCTGGAGGATGGGTCAGGTTGAATATATGGAAAGGAGGAGGTGAGATATTTCAGGCTGGAGAAACGGGGTTGCAAAGGCGGGGAAGGAGGACTGAGCTGGTCTCAAATAGCAAAGAGAAGTCAAGGGTGGTTGGAGAAAGGTTGACCAGACAGGGGAGAACCAGTTTGTGGAAAGCCTGAATGACAAGCTGAAGGCCTTTTCCTGCAGATGGAGAGAAAGAGGGCAGTGTATTAGACAATGAAGCCCAGAAACTTAATTATAGTGCCAAAAGCAACTTGCTGTCCACAGTCTAATTCTCCTTGGTGGCTCAGATGGTAAAGGGTCTGTCTACAATGCGGGAGACCTGGGTTCGATCCCTGGGTGAGGAAGATCTCCTGGAGAAGGAAATGGCAACCCACTCCAGTATTCTTGCCTGGAAAATCTCATGGATGGAGGAGCCTGGTAGGCTACAGTCCAGGGGGTCACAAACAGTAGGACACGACTGAGCGACTTCACTGACTTGCTTACTTAAGCTACATTACAATTATGGTCCTAGATGGAATCTTAGTTTGGAAAAGCCAGTTGTGAAGAACAGCTTTGTAACATTTGGGAAATTTAAAAACAGACTAGATATTAAATGACACTAAGAATTTACTGCTAATGTTGAAAACAGTGACAATGTTATTTTGATAAGAAAATGCTCTTGCTCTGTAAAGTAGTATTAAAGTATTTTGGTATAAAACAGCTTGAAATCTTGGCTTACACAACTAGAAAACCAGATGAGACACATGAAGCAATAGCTTTCAGATGCCGGAGAAGGAAAATGCATGAAGTGAGCCCTATGGCCACCCCAGCTGGTATTTCCAGGCCATAATGCAGGAAGGTGGTACATAAACAGAGCCTGGAAGTCTTGCTGAGTTGAGGAGACAGAACTTGGAGGTTTAGAACATCAAGGAAGCTTGATGGGGCAAAATACCAGGAAGGCAGGGGCTGCACAGAGAAAGAGGGGAAGGAGGGAGGAGGGAAGAAAAGAGAAAGAGAGAGGGAGAAAGTTGGAAGGGAGAGGAAGGGAGAAACAGAGAGAGATCTCTGTAGATCATCAAGAAAAGTCCCCTCAGTGTGGGGAAAAAGGAACCCTCCTACACTGTTGATGGGAATGTAAGGTGGTGTAACCACTATGGAAAACAGGGACTTATCCAATGAGTTGTCTGTGGCATCAGATGACCAAAATACTGGAGCTTCAGCATCAGTCCTTCCAATGAGTATTCAGGGTTGATCTCCCGTAAGATTGACTGGTTTGATTTCCTTGCTGTCCAAGCGACTTTCAGGAGTCTTCTCCAGCAACTCAGTTCAAAGGCATCAATTCTTTGGTGCTCTGCCTTCTTTATGGTCCAGCTCTCACAACCGTACGTGACCACTGGGAAGACCATAACTTTGTCTATACGGACGTTTGTTGGCACACAAACTGTGCTTTTTAACACACTGTCTAGGTTTGTCATAGCTTTCCTGCCAACAAGTTGTCTTCTTCTTCTTTTTTTTTTCTTAGCAGCTGTCTTCCAATTTCATCGCTGCAGTCACCATCCACAGTGATTTTAGAGCCCAAGAAGAGGAAATCTGTCACTACTTCCACCTTTTCCCCTTCTATTTACCATGAACTAATGGAGCCAGATGCCATGATATTAGTTTTTTTTTTAATTAAATTTTAAGCCAACTTTTTCACTCTCCTCCTTCACCTCATCAAGAGACTCTTTAGCTCCTCTTCACTTTCTGCCATTAGAGTGGTATCACCTAATACCACTGGAGGAAATAGCAAAACACCCCAGTATACTTGCAGTGAGAACCTCATGACTTGTATAAAAGGACAAAAAGATATGACACTGAAAGATGAGTCCCGCAGGTCGGAAGGTGTCCAATACGCTACTGCGGAAGAGAGGAGGAGAACTACTAGTAGACCAAGAAAGAATGACGTGGCCAGGCCCAAGTGGAAATGACGCTCAGTTGTGGATGTGTCTGGTAATGAAAGCGAAATCTGATGCTGCAAAGAACAGTATTGCATAGGAACCTGGAATGTTAGGTCCATGAATCAAGGTAAATTGGACTTGGTCAAGCATGAGATGCTAAGAATAAACATCGGCATCATAGGAATCAGTGAACTAAAATGGACAGGAATGGGTGAATTTAATTCAGATGACCATTATATCTACTACTGTGGGCAAGAATCTCAAAGAAGAAACGGAGTAGCCCTCATAATTAACAAAAGAGTTCAAAATGCAGTACTTGGGTTCAACCTCAAAAATGATAGAATGATCTTGTTTCGTTTCCAAGGCAAGCCATTCAATATCACTGTAATTCAAGTCTATCCCCCTACCACTGATGCTGAGGAACTACCATATAATCCAGCAATCCCACTCCTGGCATACCCCCAGACAAAAATATTATTCAAAAAGATATATGCACCCCTATGTTCATAGCAGCACTAGTCACAATAGCCAAGACATAGAAACAACCTAAGCAGTCTACAAATGAATGGATAAAGAAGATGTGGTACATATATACAAATGGAATACTATTCAGCCATAAAAACTTATGAAATAATGCCATTTGCAGCACGGCAAATGGACCTAGAGATTGCCATACTAAATGAAGTAAGTCAGGCAGAGAAAGGCACATATCACATGATATCCCTTATATGTGGAATCTAAAACACGGCACAAATGCACCTACCTTAAAGAAAAAACAGACTCATAAACTCAGAGAACAGATTTGTGGATGCCAAGGACTGGGAGGAGTGAGAGAGATGGACTGGGAGTTTGGAGTTAGCTGATGCAAACTATTAGGAAGGAAAAACAAGAAAATCCTACTGTATAGCACACAGAACTATTCAGTCTGCTAGGATAAACAATAATCAAAAAGAATATAAAGAATGCATGCATGTATATAACTGAGTCACTTTGCTGTATAACAGAAATTAGGACAACATTGTAAATCAACTATACTTCAATAAAAATTTTAAAAATTTTCAAAAAAAATAAAGGGGGAAAAAAGAAAGAGTCCCCTCAAATTTTTCAGTTGAATTCAGTTCAGTTGCTCAGTTGTGTCCGACTCTTTGCGACTCCATGGACTGTAGTAGGCCAGGCTTCCCTCTCCATCACCAAATCCCTGAGCTTACTCAAACTCATGTCCATCGAGTCGGTGATGCCATCCAACCATCTAATCCTCTGTTGTCCCCTTCTCCTCCTGCTTTCAATCTTTCCCATAATCAGGGTCTTCCAATGAGTCAGTTCTGCACATCAGGTGGCCAAAGTATTGGAAGTGAAGCTGATTCAGCTTCAGCATCAGTCCTTCCAATGAATACGCAGGACTCATTTCCTTTAGGATTGACTGGTTGGATCTCCCTGCAGTCCAAGGGACTCTCAAAAGAGTCTTCTTCAACACCACAGTTCAAAAGCATCAATTCTTCAGCGCTCAACTTTCTCTATAGTCCAACTCTCACATTCATACATGACTACTGGAAAAACCATGGCTTTGACTAGACAGACCTTTGTCAGCAAAGTAATGTCTCTGCTTTTTAATATGCTGTCTCGGTTGGTCATAACTTTTCTTCCAAGGAGCAAGTGTTTTTTTTTAATTTCATGGCTGCAGTCACCATCTGCAGTGACTTTGGAGCCCAAAAAAATAAAGTCTATCACTGTTTCCATTGTTTCCCCATCTGTTTGCCATGAAGTGATGGGACCAGACGCCATGATCTTAGTTTTCTGAATCTTTGGCTGAGTACTAATCTTTGCCTGTGTGGCTGGAACTCCCAAGGTTGGTGAACAAACTACCTGTAAAGAGCAGGTAGAACTCCCAGAGTTCACACAGCAGCAGGAATGGTTCATGTTCTCACCAGCTAGAGTGGAAGGATCTCCCTATAGATAGGGAATCTGTTTGAATTCTCAGAAAGGTACTGCCACAGTAGTGAGACAAGTTAGTTTTAGACTAAAGATTGCCGTGGACATGTATAACAAAGCCTAAAAGTAAAGCTTGAAATAACTGATTAATTCTATGTCACTAAAATGTGTCTTAAACAAAGCTCAATAATATTTAAAAGACTACAGCAAAATCTATCATCCAATGATGTATAGATGATAGATGCTGGGAAAGATTAAAAGTGGGAGGAGAAGGGGACAACAGAGGATAAGATGGTTGGATGGCATCACTGACTCAATGGATATGAGTTTGAGTAAACTCTGGGCGTTGGTGATGGACAGGGAGGCCTCGTGTGCTGCAGTCCATAGAGTCGCAAAGACTCGGACATGACTGAGTGACTGAACTGAACTGAATGATGTATCAAAATTACATGTCCAGCATCCAATCATTTCCCAGGTGGCACTAGTGGTAAAGAATAAACCTACCAATGGAGGAGACACACGAGATGCAGGTTTGATCTCTGGCTCAGGAAGATCCCCTGCAGGAGGGTATGGCATCCCCTTCTAGTATTTTTGCCTGGAGAATCTCACGGACAGAGGAGCCTGGTGGGCTATACTTCATAGGGTCGCAAAGAGTCAGACACAACTGAAGTGACTTAGCACAGATGTACACATCTAATAAAAAATTACCTGGCTTGCAAAAAAGTGGGAAAATACATATGAGGGGAAAAGTAAGAGAAACAGAACCGGAAAGAACATAGATAACAGAATAAGCAGACAAGGAAAAAGATACAATAGCCATTATAAATATGCTCCTATGCGCAAGAGCATAAAAGAAAAATATGAACATGACAAGGAGAGAAATGGAAGACATGGCAATAGAAACTATCCAAAATAAAACACAGAAGGAAAAAAGATGAAAACAAGATCAAGCATAACCTAATATACATGCAACTGAAGTTCCCAAAGGAGGTGGC
The DNA here is from genome assembly GCF_963930625.1 of Muntiacus reevesi. Taxonomy (NCBI): domain Eukaryota; kingdom Metazoa; phylum Chordata; class Mammalia; order Artiodactyla; family Cervidae; genus Muntiacus; species Muntiacus reevesi. Next base: position 92,589,244 of record NC_089254.1, on the reverse strand, counting down.
AGGGCAGAAAAAAATAATGGCTGAAAAATTTCCAAATTTGATGTAAACTACAAGCCCACAGATCCAAGAAGCTCAACAAACATAAAAGAGAAGATGACAAAAGGTATAGGGGGGCCCTTTACAATCAAATTACTGAATATTAAGGATAAATAGAAAAATCTTAAAAACATCAAGAAAAAAAAGGAAATGAGATTTGCAAGGAAGTCTTTGGATTCCCATTTCAATGTTCTCTTTACCACCCCACACACTGACTTCTCCTGGGGGAAATGGTGTTAGATGAAGATGGACTTGACTGGCACATGGGACTGACTGAAGCTCTGGTGGTAGTGTAGGGGGGCTTGGGCAGTGGTGGTAAGAGGAAAAGAAGATTCAGCATAGAAGAAGAGAGGGACAAAGACAAAATAATCAAGAAAACAAGCATGAGGAAAGCTAAGGTAGAAGAATTTCAAAGAAGAGGAGTAGTGTAAGGGCGTCCGACTTTTAAGAAACCAACCACTCACAAATCCTCCAATGCAGCAGAGAAAGTGAAAGTCGCTCAGTCATGTCCAACTCATTGCGACCCCAAGGACTATACAGTCCATGGAACTGTCCAGGCCAGAATACTTGAGTGGGTAGCCTCTCCCTTCTCCAGGGGATCTTCCCAACCCAGGGACTGAACCCAGGTCTCCCACATTGCAGGCAGATTCTTTACCAGCTGAGCCACAAGGGAAGCCCAAGAATACTGGAGTGGGTAGCCGATCCCTTCTCCAGTGGATCTTCCTGACCCAGGAATCGAACTGGGGTCTCCCGCATTGCAGGCATATTCTTTACCAACTGAACTATCAGGGAAGCTCTAATGAAGCAGTAAGAACCTTCAATGGAAGGCTTAATCTGGTAATAGTCTTCCCAGGAATTTTATTTCCCCACTGTACATTTCTAAATGTTCTCTTTCTGTTCAGAGGGCCCAATATGATTCTATGCTCTCTACACTCTAGTTATATATACTTTAAAAAAAAATCAAAACATTCTTCTCCTTAATGCAACTAATACAAGTTCTTTTTTTTTTTTTAGAGGTAATTTACTCAAAGAAAAAATGAATAACAGGAAGCCACATAAAAGTAAAAAGGCATGAAAAAGAACAAAAATAGACAAGACTACAGAAAACACATACTCAAAGATAATAAAATTCTAGCCACTACTTGACTAGATTAATGAAGATAAAATATATCTGTTTCCTTTTTATTTTGGATACACTGGCAAAGATAAGCAGCATGTATATTATAATATAAAAGAAATGTTAGAATGAGCACCTACTCATCATCCATCAACCTATCCAACACTTAATGAGCACTACTATGCATCACCTCATTTAACTCTCTATATATTTTATTTATATAATATGTATTTACTATCTATAGGAAGAGTACTATTATCTCTATTTGGTAATTGTGTGCTGTGGTCAATTGCTCAGTTGTGTCTAACTCTTTGAGACCCCACAGGCTATAGCCCACCAGGCTCCTCTGTCCATGGGACTTTCCAGGCAAGAACACTGGAGCGGGTTGCCATTTCCTCCTACAGGGGATTTTGCCCACCCAGGGATCAAAACTTCATCTTCTGCATTCGCAGGCAAATACTTTGCCCACTGTGCCTGGGAAGCCCATTTGATAGTTGGGGAAACCAAATACTAAGAGGTCAAATTGTTTAAGGTCACACAACTAGAAAGATGTAGTTCCAGCCAGGCAGCCTGAATCTGTAGTTGCTTCTAGAAAGAAATACAGATACAGTCAGGGATGAGTTAATCTTTCCAGGCAGTCCATGGTGTCCAGCACAAGCATGGTCAAGGTGCATGAGGACTGATTATGGAAGGTTCTTATGACCTTCAGATGACAGACCATAACTGGTCTACAGGAAGCTGTGAAGGAGCTCAGCAAGCAGACAGGATGGAGTCAGGGCGGGAAGTGAAGACTGGAGACTCCTGGTCCCAGACTCTCCTGGCTAACCTGTCATCTGGAAGGACAGGCCACTCCAGTGCCAGCAGCCAAGAGACACTTCGGGGACAATGCTAAGCCAGCAAGAGGTCTAAGCTTTCAATGCTTTCCTTATGCCCCACCCTCTTACATCACCCAGAACTGATAACTGAGACAAAAGGTTTAGACAGAAGGACACAAGACTGCCAGACAGGCTCAGACTAGTAATTCAAACTGTCTCAAACTTATCTTTCTGGAGATTATATTGTCACATAATTTTCCATGCCCTGCCAACATCATCGCTGTCGCATTTTCCAACACCCCTTTTCCTGAGAACTCGGAGTACTGCATAAATATCTTAATCAATATCCCAACAGATTGTGAGAAAGTAGAGCAGTCGTGACCATCCCTATGTTTTAGCAAGTCTAACACTTAAAGCAGTTTCAAGGAACAAGTGTAACAGTTCGAAAGAGGTTTGTAAAGAACTCTAGAACACCAAAGTTGCCAGCAAAGGTGGTCCTAAATGCTTGAATGTGGCTATGTTTTTCAAATTCTTTTTCGACTCAGACTACTTTCTGTCAAGTTGCAAAGCATCTGTATTCACAGAAACCCCTTTCTTGATGCAGTGGTACCATTCAAGTGTATTATGTGATTATTCTGTCCTCTTGAAGATTACATGTCCTCAGTCACTCCATTTAGTGCCAACACACGCAAACCTGGATGTTCACAGAGCAGAACCTTTATAATTCTTTTTTCTAGTTAAGGCAAGGCCTCTGCAGCAGGAAGTTCCAATGACCCACGGTGGGGCACAATTCATTAGGGAAGAGCTACAAACTTATAAATCAACATGTCAGAGGAGGAAGTCCGGCTGAACCCAGTGGGAAATGCATGCTACACACATTTGTTCCACTCTCTGCAGGCTCACCTGTCTTCGGTGGCTCACACCATATAATCATCAATTATGCTGACAAGTTTCCCTCCAAATCATTTCAGCCTCAGTTACTCAGGCCCCTCAGAGGTGAGAGCTGGAGCCCTCCGAGGAGGAGAATGAGAAGGGAGCTCAGCTTTCAGGAAAATAGAACATATGGGATTATTTGGGGGGAGAGAGTGTGCGAGGAAGCATGTGAATGTGCACACGCAAGGGGAAATCTGTTCAAGGGTAAAGACCCAACTTGGTTATGACTCATACTGGGAGGGCCAATACAATTTGAGAAGAGCTCATGAATTTAAAAAACTAGATCTGGTTTTTGACAAAAACTGGCTGTTTTATGTCCAGCATTCTAGCTCATTCTATAAAGTGAACTGCTCTACGTGACCTGTGCATGCTGAACAAAAGAGTATGAAGGTCTTCCCTGGTGGCTCAGTTGGTAAAGAATCCACCTCCTACGCAGGAGATGCAGGTTTAATCCCTGGGTTGGGAAGTCCCTGGAGAAGGAAATGGCAACCCACTCCAGTATTCTTGCCTGGGAAATCCCATGGACAGAGGAGCCTGGTGGGCTACAGTCCATGGGGTCACAGGAGTTGGGCATTAGCAACTAAATCACCATCACCAGAACAACATGAACCACTGGGCAAAAATCAAATCACTAGAAATCAGGAGACCTGAGTTCCTGATTCCCTTTGGGAAGTTGAACAAGATACTCGCTCTTTCTTCATTGGCAAAGGCTGTGATAATCTTCATGACCCATGGTGACATCTTCAGCCTGCCCACCATAAAGCTGATTTCAGCTTTACCTCTTTCCCCCAAGTTTAGGAGGTGACTCATACACATTTATCCTAGATTTTAGTTATCAAGGCACATGATCTGTGCCTATATGAGATGAGAAATTTCACAATGCATCTGATGAACTCAACTCATGGCATCCTGCCAAAGTCTGCATGGAAGGAGCAATAACAGAATCACCCACACACACTGCCCAGGGAAGCAGCTTTCTCCTGAGTCCAAAAACAATTAGTGGCTAGAAATCGGATTACGTGTCTCCTTCTATGAGAATTTCTTCACACAGGAAACACCCACATCACTGGCAAAGATGCAGCCAGTACTTAAGTACATGATAATTTATAGACTTTAGGATATCCCCAGCCAGGAAACATAAATGGACCGACATAGATTCAACTTTTGATGGTGCCAAGCTATGCGGCTTTAAACAGAACCAAAAGAGATCATCTACACTACCACTGTTTTTACAGAAGTATGATAAAAGTACGAATGCTTTAACAGCAAAAAAATAGAGGAGGAAAAAAATATCAGAAAAAAGGACAGTTCTTTCCCCAAAAGTAAACTTAAAAATCTCTCTCTCTCTTGCACCTACCCACATCACACCCACCTACACCCACCTTTACCCCCACCCCCATCACCACCCCCACTATGCTGACTTGACTTTATCCATTCTCTGTGGATCCCACTTTGGGCTGACTCAGCCAGGTTGGTAGATTGGGCTTTGGAACCACAGCTCTGTGAGGGAGGGGTTAGGTATCATTAACAGCGTCCATGTTTTACAGATCACTATGCCTGGTGAGACAAAAGTGCCAAGGACAACGTTCAACTGCTGTGACTGTTTTCATCTGTAGGGGAGAGGGGGTGGGTGGTCATCATTCCACCAAAACAGGATTTTGTCTTTACCCTGGAGTCTCTTATTAGATGAAGAAGAACAGAGACAGGTTCACATGTTTTAAAAATTAAGAGAAATTAAGCACACAAAGATTCAGCTGTCAAGATTTTATCTTCAAGTTGTAAGCATAAAATTTTTTACAATACGAAATTAACACAAAACTCAAATGTACTAAATAGAATAATAAATTTGTTCAATAGCCTCTTATTGTGGGTAACTCAGGAGGTACTTTAAGAACAGGCAGATATAATTTGGAAAGAAAACTCTAATGATTCATAAAATTACCACCGTTTCCATGTAACTGAAAACAACAGAGCCTACCACAAAATATAGAGCATTCAAATCATTTTAATGGTTTCTCTTTTTTTTCTTTTAAACTCTCTGCTCCTTTTATCTCTAAGATTTTTTTTTTTTTAATGAAAAGTGGAAGGTCCCTGCTGCCCATTTTCTTCCTTTATTATTTCCTTTTTGTTCTAAAAAATGAGGGTAAAATTAAGTGCTTAGATCACTCGAGATTTCCAGATGGTCAGACAAACGAGTATGGGGCTTCTGGGCTTGCGTTTTTCACAAGATACGGACGGACATCTCCCATTCAGGCTCCAAGGCTCTTGTTCAATACAAATCTGATTTAGCCTAAGTACCTTCAGTGTGCGACAACCAAATTTCCACACAGGATGAGGGGGCAAAATTGGTTTCACTGCTTAAATTAAAATGGGAAATTCCTATGCATTACACAGTATCCCTTAATTTTCTTGGTGTGTATATCTAAAATAGACATTTGTATACTTTAATCTTTGCATATTATTCTGAAATGTGACTGTTTTTCTTCCTATTTGTCTCCCCTCTCGAGCACCACCTTTTCTCCAGGTTGTTTCATTAAAGTGAAAGACACTCAGTCATGTCCAACTCTTTGTGACCCCATGGACTAAGTTCTCCAAGCCAGAATACCGGAGTGGGTAGCCATTCCCTTCTCCAGGGGATCTTCCCAACTCAGGAATTGAACCAGGGTCTCCTGCAGTGCAGGCAGATTCTTTACTAGTTGAGCTACAAGGGAAGCCCTTATCATTAAGGCTTTTCCTAGTTCCCTGGAGCTACTAATCCTGTGTTACAACCCCAGGCCATTCTTCTTCTTTTACTCTTGGATGTTTCTTTTGCTATTCTCTTCTCTGTCTTAAACTATCTACCATACAATAAGCCTATGGGTTAAGGATGGAGAGCAACTGAAGTGTTTAGTTTCTTAAATAAATATGCATAGATTGTTTACAATATGCCAGGCATTATTCTAGGTGCTTTAAAAAGTATTAACTCATTTAATCCCCAGAGTAACTCTACGAGGCAGATACTACTATGAATTCCACTTGACAGATGATGAAATCGAGGCACAAAGCCCAGGGTAACACAACCAGTGAACGGTGGAGCCTGATTGGAAGGACTGATGCTGAAGCTGAAGCTCCAATAATTTGGCCACCTGATGGAAAAACTGGCTCACTGGAAAAGACCTTGATGCTGGGAAAGACTGAAGGCAGGAGGAGAAGACGACAGAGGAATAGATGGTTGGATGGCATCACCGACTCAGTGGACATGAGTTTGGGTAAACTCTGGGAGTTAGTGATGGACAGGGAGGCCTGGCGTGCTCCAGTCCTTGGGGTCACAAAGAGTCGGACACGGCTGAGCGACTGAACTGAACTGATGTGGAGCCAGTCAGTCTGGCACCAGAGCCCTTGCTCATAAGAATAAGGAGGAGGAAGAAGAAGGGGGAAGGATAGAAGGAGGAAGGATGCTGGAAAACAGGAAGAATGAGAGAAATGAACGACTGATTCATTGGGAATGAGAAGGAAGGAGGGAAGGGCAGCTTAGAAGTAGCCATGGAGTCACTCTAAAAATCAGGCTTGATGTTCTCAGGAACCTGGAGCAAAGACATGTAAGGTAGGCATGACCACGTTGGTGGAGGAGTGTTGCCATCGTGAAGATAAATGGTAATTGAAGTGGCTCAAGATCATCAGTGTCCGGAATGCTGGCAGCAGTGGACAAGAACAGCATGAGTGGTCATGTGCTGGCAAGAGGGTAATAGCCTGATGGCTCAGATGGTAAAGTGTCTGTCTGCAATGCAGGAGACACGGGTTCAATCCCTGGGTTGGGAAGATCCCCTGGAGAAGGAAATGGCAGCCCAGTCCAGTACTCTTGCCTGGAAAATCCCATGGATGGAGGAGCCTGGTAGGCTAGAGTCCATGGGCTCGCAAAGAGCCAGACATGACTGAGTGACTTCACTTTCACTTTTTCTTTCTTTAGGGAGCTGAGGGAGTCCTGATTTGTAATGTTTGATGGTTTCCACTTGTAGACACTCCCGCCACAGCATATCTCAAGCTTCCAATGTGATGTCTCTGAACTCAGAGTTGGGAAGAGATGCACAGTAACACACCTGGTAATACAGTGCTGCTGCCAGAGCTATAGTAGGGGCAAAAAGTAAGAACAGAGACACTAGTAAAACGCGAAATAATCAAGTGATGAGTTTAGTATTTATTACCTTTTTAAAAAAATATTATACGACTTACTTTTTAGTAATGGCTGTGTTTACTAACTGGCTCACACAACTTCTGAAAATTTTAACAGCCAGTTCCTGGGAGCCTGTGGAAGCCAGCTGTACATCAATGAGTGTGAGTATCCAAACACATTCATTCTCAAATAAGTGGGGGGATCACGGGGTGGAAACTTGACCTTCACAATGTTCAGAATTCGCCACACCAGGAAATAAATTCAGGAAGAGGCAATCAAAGAAAAATGATGGAACTTACATATATATATAAACAAGCCAAATAGCCACTCTAATCTGATGAAAGGAGATGACCAAGAGGTCAAGTGTGAAAAGGGGAGTTTGAGAAGGTAAGTTCAGAGAAGGCCTGAGTCTACGTTTTCTAACATGCCATAGGTCCTGAGCATCAAACAAAAGACCATTGCACACACCTACCACCTAGCGTCACATTCTCTAAATGAGGGCCTGCCTCTCCACTCTGTTCTAGGTAGGTTCTTTATTCACAGGAAACAGAAGTAAAGAAATAGACTAGGACATTTATGAAATAAAAGGCCTTAGGTGAGCAGTAATGATAAACTGTATAAAAAGAGGATTCAGGAACATCACGAGTACTATTTTAGTGTTAGTATCTGACATGGCAAGGAGAAAAATGTAAAGCTCTGATACAGAGAGAAGAAAACATCAAATATCACAGGGAACTAGTAACCTTTGGAGAAAGTCAGTCCATTTCACTCATCAAGGTTTCTCCATAGTCAAGCACAGAGTACTACAGTCATATTCAGTAATTTTTTGTCCACTAAATGAGTTGCCATTCTATCTGTTCCATGAGGTCTTTGAAATTCTTGTCACTTTGTATACAAATCAATGCTTCTGTGTGTTTGAGTGTGAAACTGTTTACGGAAAACTTTCTGCTTATTTGTTACTCAAGATTCTAGTAATATTTGAAAATTCATGAGCTCCCAAAGGAATTCACATTGAAAATTTTGACCTCCAGCTCTTCAGATAACCTCACTAGGTCCGGTACAATAAAGAATTTTATGGCTAAAGCATTTATCAACTGCTTGTAGAATTGAAATATTACTGCAAGATCCATCTCATTACTTCAAGCTGCCAAATAATGGGCTGTTTTGCTAATTGACATCTGAACATATAATTATAACTGGCAACCCTACATAGCAGAGCACCTTAGGTCAAAAAATCAGCTAGCTTCCAGATCCCAAGTGGCAAACTGAGGATTGAACTGGAAGTTAGCTAACACAGTTCTCACTTTTATAATTGCTAAGAGGAAGCACAGCTGTAAGCCCCTGGTTGGCTTTGGTAAAGCTAATACCGAGATTAAGACCCTTTCAGCTGTATTGAATACTGTATTTCTAGCTCCTCCCGGATAGCTTCTCTCAAGTGATAAGGATTTCCTGCCATAAAATTCTAGTTTAGAGGACAGATCCTATCTTCCTGCTATAGCTAATGTGGTATAGCTTGGATACAGAAAAACAGAATAACTATGTTTAGTGAAGATGAGAAAGATGTACTTAGGGGAGAATTTACCTCTGGGTAAAGAACATACACCTCTTTTCACTCTCTCCACCCCCAAATCTCAAGAAATGACAGTAAGGAGACTATTTTTGGCCAAGACAGAAATCTATAGGATAAAGAAAACAGGAGGGAGAAGACAAAGACAATGCAATATTGGAAGCAAGAAAGCAGATCAGATTGGTAAATGCTTCTAACGGGCTCAGGAGAGTGGAATCTTATGTCAGTAGTAGGAAAAGCAGAGAGACAGTCCACTCTCCACTGCAAGTTCCAGACAGCCCCAGGTTTATCTGGATGTGAGGGCAAAACAAGAGGAGTGACTAATATAAGGAGTGGCTAAAACAAGGAGGATTAGTTGAAAGTCTATTATTTTAAAAAAGTAGATCCACAGACTACACTCCCTGTTGGGTAACTGTCTCTCCTCGACTCTGGTAAAAATTTGAAGGTTTATTCCTTGGAAAGAGTGAAACAGAAGGTCTCTGGGCTCAGAGACAGAATGAACAACTAAAGATGGGGGAAAACAGAGGAGTTAAGTGAATTTATGCATATCCCTGGCCTTCTTTCATCTTCTTCCCACTTGGTTCCCTGGATGATAGCAGTGAGGCCTTCAACCTCCAGGCAGCAGATGAGGGAATCTTTCTCTGGGAAGTCTGGTCCAAGAGAAATGACTTGAAGATAATGATATTGGAGGTCTCTCAAACAAATAACCCAGTCAAATCTTCAGGGTTCCGTGACACCAGCCCAAGCCAGGAAGTGAGTTAAAAGAACAAATAAAAGCTAAACAGCCCTCACCCTTAATATTTGAAAACTACAAAGAATCTCTTTGCAGCAACCTCCATACAGAACTCTTACTACAGAGGGTTTCAAGTCCTTTAATTTACTTACTAGAGAAAATTCTTGTTTTTTTACCTTCTGTGTTCTTGGCAATTATTTGATTACCAAATTGATGAAATAACCTCCGATTCATGCTGCTTTAAATGAGAAGACCATTAGCACACATGCTTTCAAGATCCCTGGGAACCATACAGTCAGATAACACACAGAGGGCAGTGCACAAGTCATAATCTTCCTTTAATTAAGTCAATCAATACACATTTGCTCAGGTTCTACTGAAAGGACCCAGTCTCTTTTAATATGCACACCCACCTCTGAGGTTTCTAAAAATTAGTCTTTGGCAGGCTTAAGTAAGTGATTAGAGTTTTCCACTGTTATCCTACAGGTCAGACCATGTATCACATTTAAGTGAATGTGGCAGGATAATTTTCTGGAGGCTCATTTCTGTTCTCACTGCCACAGGAACCTTGGCGGGACAGAGGGGGGCAGGGACACTCTATAAGAATATTCTTCTCCTTTTCTGCTCCCACTTGTAAAAGAAAAAGCAAACCTTTGGTTCCCCAGGAAAGGAGTAACAGCTGCCTTTTGCCTCAAGCAGTTCCCAAAAAGAAAATCTATCATCCAGGTCTCCGAAAAGAGCTAGATTGCCTCGGGGAAAAGGGCAGGAGGTTTTGCATGCTTTGGAAGTACTGGGACAGTGATGGTAATGACCACAGTGAACTTTCACTGAGTTCTGACAGTTCTAACACCTTAGACAGTGTTCACATTAGTATGTAAGTTAGAAGTTTACACAGTAATTTCTTTCATCCTTGCAACAACCCTGTGAAGAAGGTGATGTTATCGCCATTTTTCAATGGGAGGAATGGGGGGAAGAGATAGGGAGTCTGGGATAGACATGGACACACTACTATATTAAAGATGGATAGCCAACAAGGACCTACTGTATAGCATGGGGAACTCTGCTCAATGTTATGTGGTAGCCTGGATAGGAGGAGATTTTGGGGGAGAGTGGATACATGTCATCCAAGATAAAGAGCAGTGGCTATGCTTTGCTGGAGCAGCTGTGAAGAGATACCCAACGTCCAAGGTAAGAGAAACCCAAGTAAGACGGTAGGTGTTGCAAGAGGGCATCAGAGGGCAGACACACTAAAGTCATAATCACAGAAAACCAGCCAATCTGATTACAGGACCACAGTCATGTCTAACTCAATGAAACAAAGCCATGCTGTGTGAGGCCACCCAAGACAGACGGGTCATGGTGGAGAGGTCTGACAGAATGTGGTTCACTGGAGAAGGGAATGGCAAACCACTTCAGTATTCTTGCCTTGAGAACCCCATGAACAGTAGGAAAAGGCAAATTGATAGGACACTGAAAGAGGAACTCCCCAGGTCGGTAGGTGCCCAATATGCTACTGGAGATCAGTGGAAAAATAACTCCAGAAAGAATGAAGGGATGGAGCCAAAGCAAAAACAATACCCAGTTGTGGATGTGACGGGTGATAGAATCAAGGCCCGATGCTGTAAAGAGCAATATTGCATAGGAACCTGGAATGTTAGCCATGAATCAAGGCAAACTGGAAGTGGTGAAACAGGAGATGGCAAGAGTGAATGTCGACATTCTAGGAATCAGCAAACTAAAATGGACTGGAATGGGTGAATTTAACTCAGATGACCATTATATCTACTACTGTGGGCAGGAATCCCTTAGAAGAAATGGGATAGCCATCATGATCAACAAAAGAGTCTGAAATGCAGTACTTGGATGCAATCTCAGAAATGACAGAATGATCTCTGTTTGTTTCCAAGGCAAACCATTCAATACCACAGTAATCCAAGCCTGTGCCCCAACCAGTAACACTGAAGAAGCTGAAGTTGAATGGTTCTATGAAGACCTACAAGACCTTTTAGAACTAACACCCCCAAAAGATGTCCTCATTATAGGGGACTAGAATGCAAAAGTAGGGAGTCAAGAAACACCTGGAGTAACAGGCAAATCTGGCCTTGGAGTACAGAATGAAGCCGGGCAAAGGCTAATAGAGTTTTGCCAAGAGAACGCACTAGTCATAGCAAACACCCTCTTCCAACAACACAAGAGAAGACTCTACACATGGACATCACCAGATGGTCGACACTAAAATCAGATTGATCATATTCTTTGCAGCCAAAGATGGAGAAGCTCTATACAGTCAGCAAAAGCAAGACTTGGAGCTGACTGTGGCTCAGATCATGAACTCCTTATTGCCAAATTCAGACTTAAACTGAAGAAAGTAGGGAAAACCACTCGACCATTCAGGTAAGACCCAAATCAAATCCCTTATGACTATACAGTGGAAGTGAAAAATAGACTTAAGGGACTAGATCTGATAGACAGAGAGTCCGATGAACCATGGATGGAGGTTCGTGACATTGTACAGGAGACAGGGATCAAGATCATCCCCATGGAAAAGAAATGCAAAAAGGTGAAATGGTTGTCTGAGGAGGCCTTACAAATAGCTGTGAAAAGAAGAGAAGCGAAAAGCAAAGGAGAAAAGGAAAGACAGATTCATTTGAATGCAGAGTTCCAAAGAATAGCCAGGAGAGATAAGAAAGCCTTCCTCAGCGATCAATGCAAAGAAATAGAGGAAAACGACAGAATGGGAAAGACTAGAGATCTCTTCAAGAAAATGAGAGATACCAAGGGAACATTTCATGCAAAGATGGGTTCCATAAAGGACAGAAATGGTATGGACCTAACAGAAGCAGAAGATATTAAGAAGAGGTGGCAGGAATACACAGAAGAACTATACAAAAAAGATCTTCGCAACCCAGATAATCACAATGGTGTGATCAGTCACCTAGAGCGAGACATCCTGGAATGTGAAGTCAAGTGGGTCTTAGAAAGCATCACTATGAACAAAGCTAGTGGAGGTGATGAAATTCCAGTTGAGCTATTTCACATCCTGAAAGATGATGCTGTGAAAGTGCTGCACTCAATATGCCAGCAAATTTGGAAAAATCAGCAGTGGCACAGGACTGAAAAAGGTCAGTTGTCATTCCAATCCCTAAGAAAGGCAATCCCAAAGAATGCTCAAACTACCGCACAATTGCACTCATCTCACACGCTAGTAAAGTAATGCTCAACATTCTCCAAGCCAGGCTTCAGCAATACATGAACAGTGAACTTCCAGATGATCAAGCTGGTTTTAGAAAAGGCAGAGGAACCACAGATCAAATTGCCAACATCCACTGGATCATCGAAAAAGCAAGAGAGTTCCAGAAAAACATCTTATTTCTGCTTTATGGACTACGCCAAAGCCTTCGACTGTGTGGATCACAATAAACTGTGGAACATTCTGAAAGAGATGGGAATACCAGACAACCTGACCTGCCTCTTGAGAAACCTGTATGCAGGTCAGGAAGCAACAGTTAGAACTGGACATGGAACAACAGACTGATACCAAATAGGAAAAGGAGTACATCACGGCTGTATATTGTCACCTTGCTTACTTAACTTACATGCAGAGTACATCATGAGAAACGCTGGGCTGGAAGAAGCACAAGCTGGAATCAAGATTGTTGGGAGAAATATCAATAACCTCAGATATGCAGATGACACTACCCTTATGGCAGAAAGTGAAGATGAACTAAAAAGTCTCTTGATGAAAGTGAAAGAGGAGAGTGAAAAAGTTGGCTTAAAACTCAACATTCAGAAAACTAAGATCATGGCATCTGGTCCCATCACCTCATGGGAAATAGATGGGGAGAGAGTGGAAACAGTGTCAGACTTTATTTTGGGGGGCTCCAAAATCACTGCAGATGGTGATTGCAGCCATGAAATTAAAAGACGCTTACTCCTTGGAAGGAAAGTTATGACCAACCTAGATAGCATATTAAAAAGCAGAGACATGACTTTGTCAACAAAGGTCCATCTGGTCAAGGCTATGGTACTTCCAGTGGTCATGTATGGATGTGACAGTTGGACTGTGAGGAAAGCTGAGCACCAAAACATTGATACTTTTGAACTATGGTGTTAGAGAAGACTCTTTGAGAGTCTCTTGGACTGCAAGGAGATCCAACCAGCCCATCCTAAAGGTGATCAGTCCTGGGTGTTCATTGGAAGGTCTGATGCTGAAGCTGAAACTCCAATACTTTGGCCACCTCATGAGAAGAGTTGACTCATTGGAAAAGACCCTGATGCTGGGAGGGATTGGGGGCAGAAGGAGAAGGGGATGATAGAGAATGAGGTGGCTGGATGGCATCACCGAGTAATGGGCATGAGTTTGAGTAAACTCTGGGAGTTGGTGATGGACAGGGAGGCCTGGCATGCTGCGATCCATGGGTCGCAAAGAGTCGGACACAACTGAGCGACTGAACTGAACTGAACTGGATACATGTATATGTGTGGCTGAGTCCCTTTGCTGTTCACTTGTAACCATCACAACATTGTTAACTGGCTACACGTCAACATAAAATTTAAAGTTTAAAAATAAATAAGTAAGTAAAACAAAGGGGAAACCTGAGGCACAGAGAGGGCGGGAAATGTGCCCAAGGCCACGCAGGCAGTAGAACAGGGAAATCAGATAATTAAATTGGAAGGTACTGGTCAGAGCTGAGTCTTAGTGGAAGAAGGGAGTGGCAATGCCCTAGATGAACCAAGCCCACTGCCCACCCTACACCTCCTCACCAAGAAAGGCCCAGCGGTCTCACCAGCACAGCCTGTCTAGCTGGCATTATCTCCTACCTTCTTCCCCCATGATCCACGGCTGTCCTGAACTACACAATTCCTGCCACACTGGGGCCTTAGGACCTTCTCTTTCTAACAAATGAAATGGCCACTCCTTTTTTCTCTGCTTGGTACTCCCCTGCTCAATCTGCAAGCTCAAATGTTAGCCTTCTCTGTGAAGCTTTTCCTCATTTTTCCCGAATTGGTCACTTATCCCTTTGTGTTCCCACAGTGCTCTGGACAAATCATGACCACAAAATTATGTGTTTTCCCAACTTCCGACCATTCAATGAAGCTAGAGTTTGAGACACACAAGGCCCTGAATATTCTGAGTGGCCGGTCGGCATCTGGTACCCACCAAGCCCCATGCCCGAGGGAGGCAGTAGACATCGTACAGTCAGAGGCAAGAGTTAGAAAGACTGGGATTCACCACAGACTCTGTCAGTGACTTGCCCTGTAACCTCAAAAAGTCACACTTAATTTCTCTCAACCTCATGACTCTTGCAAAGATTAAATGAGATCACACGTATGAAAAACATATTGCTTTCTTCATAAATGACAGTTTAATGAATGCAATTTTCCTGAGAAAATACTGAGAAATAAATATAGTCTTTACTAAGAAAATACACACAGCAAAATAGATGTCTCCAAGTTCACAATGAGTGGACAATAATAAAGGTACTGTAATGAAGCAATTAGGGCTTCTCTGGTGGCTCAGTGGTAAAGAATCCGCCTGCAATGCAGGAGATGTGGGTTCAATCCCTGGCTCAGGCAGATTGCCTGGAGAAGGAAATGGCAACCTACGCCAGTATACTTGCCTGGGAGATCCCATGGACAGAGGAGCCTGGTGGGCTACAGTCCCTGGGGTCGGGGAAAAGTAGGACACAAGTTAGCAACTAAACAATTGAGAAATTAACTAGGATACAAGTATTTCTACAGAGGAATGAGTGAAAATGAAAATGCAAAAGATGCAAAGATACTCTGGCCCCAAAACAAGCTGGCAATGTTAACATAATTTAAAAGAACTGCTAATGCACTGAATTTATACACATTTCTACACATAAGTAAACCACATAAGAGGACTCTCAAGGTTTGCATCATAAACAAGCTATACTTTTGTTTTCATCTGTTTCTTTCAATGCACTGTCAAAGAATTTCTTAATCTTCATTTCTACAAATAAAAGGTTTCCACTTTTTTTTTAAGGGAACGAAAACAAGAAATTCACTAAAAATAAAAATCTTAGAATCATCTCACATCTGATCAGGCAAATGGAACTAGGGAAGATAACAACTTTGTCCCATGAAATTTATCTAGGAAAAATGCTAAAGTATTACACTAATACAATGTTAAACATCTTTTAAATTATATACATAATAATCCTTCACTATTCACTTTCATTTTACAGGCAAAGATTTTCAAAATCCTAATCCCCTAACAGGTGGCTTACTTATTTCAAAATAATACTTAATAAGACAAATGTCCCATACAACCATATACTTTATATAATTTCTTACATACCCATCTGTGATGTTTTCTGAAAAATATATTCATACATTTCCACTTGTTGGAGAAGACTTCACAGGTCTTAATGTAACTCCACAATGATTCATTACAAATTAATGATTCATCATTATCAATATCAACCTATTTAGTAACACAGTCATGCTTTTAAAGGCTATTAAGGCAAGCAAAGCAGTTTGCACCCCATTTAAATAGCTCCAAACCAGCATGTCATTTTATGGTTTTATAAAGTTTTTCCTATAGGGACTAACAGCTATAAAATTTCATTACACTGAACAAAAAAATAACAGTATATTCTTACTCTCGGTTTCTGCAACTACTAATTTTGCTGCTTCTTAAAGTAAGGTGAATCAGAAAATCAGATAGACAAACTTTTCTAGAATAAATAGGCTTTGACTAAGGGTGAAGCACAAGGGGTTTGGTACCCAGTTTAATTATGAATGCTGTTCATGTAACTCAGAAGCAATCAGTTTTGCTTGTATTAACCAACTTCCAGTACTTAACTTTCTTAATCAGTCAAGTATCCAGAGGAAACTAAATGCAAGCTTTACTATCCTCTCCAACAACAGTAACTCAGATGTGTGAAAAGTACAATACTGTGAGAACTGATAAATAAGAGATGATTTACGAGAGAGACGTATTTTTCATATACGGACCTGTATTTACATTTCTTGAATGCAAGCTAGGTCCTATCCACTTTTGTATATCTCAGAGCACCTAATGGTGTAGTTTGTATGTATATAGTTAGCTATCAATGATTATTTGCTTCTTGAAATAACCATAGGAGTTAGAGAAAAGGAACCTCTGGCATTTTCACCAAATGCACCAATGGCTTCCGGAGACCATGAGAGCAACCATGTGGGCATATCTCCCTATCAGAGCACCGAATGGGGAAGATGGGTACAAGGACAATGTAACCGGATTGAGGAACCACTGGAGGAGCTCAGGGCTGGGGAGATAGTGTTCAGAGAGGCTCTGTCCCTTTACTGGCCCTGGGCCATCAAGTATTATCACAGTATATGAGGACTAACTTCTCATTATAGGGGACTGGAATGCAAAGTACGAAGTCAAGAAACACCTGGAGTAACAGGCAAATTTGGCCTTGGAGTACAGAATGAAGCAGGGCAAAGGCTAATAGAGTTCTTCCAAGAGAACACACTGCTTATAGCAAACAACCTCGTCCAACAACACAAGAGAAGACTCTACACATGGACATCACCAGATGGTCAATACCGAAGTCAGACTGATTATATTCTTTGCAGTCAAAGATGGAGAAGCTCTACAAGTCAGCAAAAACAAGGCCAGGAGCAGGCTGTGGCTCAAATCATGAACTCCTTATTGCCAAATGCAGACACAAATTGAAGAAAGTAGGGAAAACCACTAGACCATTCAGGTATGACCTAAATCAAATCCCTTACGATTATACAGTGGAAGTGAGAAATAGATTTAAGGGATTAGATCTGATAATCCATGCCTGAAGAACTATGGACAGAGGTTTGTGACATTGTACAGGAGGTCCCTAGGGATCAAGACCATCCCCAAGAAAAAGAAATGCAAAAAAGGCAAAATGGTTGTTTGAGGAGGCCTTACAAATAGTTGTGAAAAGAAGAGCAGTGAAAGGCAAAGGAGATAAGGAAAGATACATCCATTCGAATGCAGAGTTCCAAAGAATAGCAAGGAGAGATAAGAAAGCCTTCCTCAGTGATCAATGCAAAGAAAGATGAAAACAACAGACTGGGAAAGACTAGAGATCTCTTCAAGAAAAATGAGAGATATCAAGGGAACATTTCATGCAAAGACGGGCACAATAAAAGACAGAAATGGTATGGACCTAACAGAAGCAGAACATATTAAGAAGAGGTGGCAAGAATACACAGAACTGTACAAAAAAGATCTTCATGACCCAGATAATCACGATGGTGTGAGCACTCACCTAGAACCATGCATCCTGGAATGTGAAGTCAAGTGAGCCTTAGGAAGCATCACTATGAACAAAGCTAGTGGAGGTGATGGAATTCCAGTTGAGCTATTTCAAATCCTAAACGTTGATGCTGTGAAAGTGCTGCACTCAATATGCCAGCAAATTTGGAAAACTCAGCAGTGGCCACAGGACTGGAAAAGGTCAGTTTTCATTCCAATCCCAAATAAAGGCAATGCCAAAGAATGCTCAAACTACTGAACAATTGCACTCATCTCACATGCTAGTAAAGTAATGCTCAAAATTCTCCCAAGTCAGGCTTCAACTACATGAACCATGAACTTCCAGATGTTCAAGCTGGTTTTAGAAAAGGCAGAAGAACCAGAGATCAAATTGCCAACATCCACTGGATCATCGAGAAAGCAAGAGAGTTCCAGAAAAACATATACTTCTGCTTTATGGACTATGCCAAAGCCTTTGACTGTGTAGTCACAAGAAACTGTGGAAAATTCTTCAAGAGATGAGAATACCAGACCACCTGACCTGCCTCTTGAGAAACCTGTGTGCAGGTCAGGAAGCCTGGACATGGAAAAACAGACTGGTTCCAAATAGGAAAAGGCTGTATATTGTTACCTGGCTTATTTAACTTATATGCAGAGTACATCATGAGAAACATTGGGCTGGATGGAACACAAGCTGGAATCAAGATTCCCAGGAGAAATATCAATAACCTCAGGTATGCAGATGACACCACTGTTGTGGCAGAAAGTGAAGAAGAACGAAAGAGCCTCTTAATGAAAGTGAAAGAGGAGAGTGAAAAAGCTGGCTTAAAATTCAACATTCAGAAAACTAAGATCATGGCATCTGGTCCCATCACTTCATGGCAAATAGATGGGGAAACAGTGGAAACAGTGAGAGACTATCCCTTTGGGCTCCAAAATAACTGCAGATGGTGACTGCAGTCATGAAATTAAAAGATCCTTGCTCCTTGGAAGAAAGTTATGACCAACCTAGACAGCATACTAAAAAGCAGAGACATTACTTTTCTGCAAAAGGTCTGTCCAGTCAAAGCTATGGTTTTTCCAGTAGTCATGTATGGATGTGAGAAGTGGACTATAAAGAAAGCTGAGTGCTGAAGAATTGATGCTTTTGAACTGTGGTGTTGGTGAAGACTCTTGAGAGTCTCTTGGACTGCAAGGAAATCCAACCAGTCCATCCTACAGGAAATTAGTCCTGAATATTCATTGGAAGGACTGATGTTGAAGCTTAAACTCCAATACTTTGGTCACCTGATGGAAAGAACTGACTCACTGTAAAAGACCCTGATGCTGGGAAGGTGGGAGGAGAAGAGGACGACAGAAGATGAGATGGTTGGATGGCATCACCAACTCGATGGACATGAGTTTGAGTAAACTCCGGGAGTTGGTGATAGACAGGGAGGCCTGGCATGCTGCAGTCCATGGGTTCGCAAAGAGTCTGACACGACTGAGAGACTGAACTGAACTGGACTGATGAGGACTAGTAGACCAATCCTTGGGTCTATCCTCTAAGAGTTCCTATTCTGAGGAATCCCATCAGGTAGCCTCACTTCTATATCTTTACCTCTTACCATGTCAGGCTAGATCCAAATACACCATGGCATGCCAATATTTAGCTTTCCACAACTGGTATATGTAATTTACTTACAAAATCCCAAAATTTGAGTGGCAGGAAAGCTATCTCTTGTTCTAGAATTACCTATATTAACCACACCCCGCTGCCTTTTCTAATTTGAATACAAATGTCTGAAAGGCTGGAAGAAAAGGATTTGACAATTTACTGCTTATCAATATGTTATTGATTGATGTTTGGCAAGTTACTAAATACTAATATTTATGGGAAAAAATACTAGTATTTACAGGAAAACTTTGGGAGCAGGTAGAAATACCTAACAGTCTCATCAACTTTTATAAATTAACATGACCCCCTAAAACTTTCCTGATTCAGAAGAGGCAGTGAAGTCAAGAGAGAACATGGAGTCAGGGTTAGAAGATCTGGATATTAGATCCTGATCTACCACTGACTAGTTGTGCTACAGTAACTAAGTCACAAGCTTCCTTCTCTATCAAATGGAAGAAATAATCTACCTTACAAGGTTGTTGTGCACATGATACCACAGTTGTAGTTAAGATGCTGTCCAAATATTCACTGATTTCATCAATTTCCATTTAGAAACAAATTTTGTTGTAGCTTACTTGTTAAGTTGTGTCTGACTCTTATGACTCCATGGACTGTAGCCCGTCAGGCTCCTCAGTCCATGGGATATCCAAGGCAAGAACCGGGGTGGGTTGCCATTTCCTTCTCCAGGGGATCTTTCTGATCCAGGGATCAAACATGTGTCTACCGTGTAGAAGGCAGATTTTTTTTTTTTTTTTTTTTAATTGCTGAGCTACCAGGGAAGTAGTAACTACGGACCTAGTCAAATCAAGTTTCAGAAACCCATGAACAAATAATCACAGTGGCTACACAATGCTCTGTACCATTTCACTGGGGCTATTTATAAGCAGCCATCAGAGAGTATAGCCGAGATTGTCAGCCATTATCAAAAGAAGAACTGATGATGGTGAAAGCAGTAAGTCCTAGACAAGTAAAGGAGAAATTCCACACACAACATGAGAAGATATAGTTGTTATGGCTGCTAATATCATCCTAAACATATATAAACAGAAAATAACTCAACAGCCACCTAATTCCTATGGTGAAATTTGTTTACTCATAAAGCTCTGTTTGGCCAGTAGATCCCCGTAGAACTGTTAATTGTCACAACTGTCAGTCACTAGTACATCAGAGCGTCATAGCTGGGCATTTTTTCAAAAAAGAAAGCCATCCCAAACTAGATGGTATCCTCTAACACTGCCTTTATTTTCTTGGCAAAATGTTTAGAGGAAATAGAAAACACAAATAGAAAAGTGCATTAAGAAGAAGCATAAAGCTCAACACATTTTTATGAAGTTAATCCATCCATATAATGACTACCTAATCAATAGGAAACAGTGGCTGACTTTGTTTTTTTGGGTTCCAAAATCACTGCAGATGGTGACTGTAGCTAGGAAATTAAAAGATGCTTACTCCTTGGAAGGAAAGTTATGACCAATGTAGACAGCATATTAAAAAGCAGAGACATTACTTTGCCAACAAAGGTCCATCTAGTCAAGGCTATGGTTTTTCTAGTAGTCATGTATGGATATGAGAGCTGGACTACAAAGAAAGCTGAGTGCCAAAGAATTGATGCTTTTGAACTGTGGTGTTGGAGAAGATTCTTGAGAGTCCCTTGGACTGCAAAGAGATCCAACCTGTCCATCCTAAAGGAGATCAATCCTGGGTGTTCTTTGGAAGGACTGATGTTGAAGCTGAAACTCCAATATTTTGGCCACCTGATACAAAGCGCTGTCTCATTTGAAAAGACCCTGATGCTGGGAAAGATTGAAGGCAGGAGGAGGAGGGGACGACAGAGGATGAGATGGTTAGATGGCATCACTGACTCAATGGACATGAGTTTTGGTAAACTCTGGGAGTTGGTGACAGACAGGGAGGTCTGGTGTGCTGCGGTCCATGGGGTCACAAAGAGTCAGACATGACTGAGTGACTAGACTGAACTGAATCAATAGGATAGCACTGTCTGCATTCCAGAAGCCTGTTATTCACTCTGGCAGCTGCTCTCCTTGCCCCAAATTTACCACTGTCCTGACTTGGATCTCTTTGATTCCTCCAACCTGTTTTTGAACTGATAAAAACTTTTGTGTATAGTTTTCTGGCTCAATACTATATCTGTAAGATTCATCCATGTTGTGGTATTTAGCAAGAGGTTGTTCTTTTTCATTGCATTATAGTATTCCTCTAAGTAGACATACTATAAATTATCTATTGTTTATAGACATTGGGCTGCTTCCAGTT
This sequence comes from Muntiacus reevesi, assembly GCF_963930625.1. Classification (NCBI taxonomy): domain Eukaryota; kingdom Metazoa; phylum Chordata; class Mammalia; order Artiodactyla; family Cervidae; genus Muntiacus; species Muntiacus reevesi. The sequence goes on along the minus strand of NC_089254.1, from coordinate 92,567,717 downwards.
ATGCTATGAACATTCTAGTTCATGCTTTTTGGTGAATATATGTACATAGTTTCATTGGGTTTATACCTGCTGCTGATAGCAGGATATTTATTAATATGATCATCTTTAACAGATACTGCCAAAGAGTTTCCAAAGTAGTGTGAGAATTCTACTTCCTCCATTCTTACTGCACATGGTATGGCAATGTTTTTGAAGCCATTTTGCTAGTGGTATCTCAATTGGTTGTTGTTCGGTTGCTAAGTCGCGTCTGATTCTTTGTGACCCCGTGGACTGCAGTACTCCATGCTCCTCTGTCCTCCACTATCTCCCAGAGTTTGCTCAGATTCATGTCCATTGAGTTGGTGATGCTATATGACCATCTCAGTATATCAATATGGTATTCTATATTTCCCTTAAGACTAATGATGCTGAATATCTTTTCTTATGTGTACTGAAAGAGTTTATTTTCATAGCTTCCTATTCAAGTCTTTTGCCCATTGTTAAATTGGGTTGTGTGTCTTTTATTACTAGTTTGTAGAAGTTCTAGATCTATTCTGGACACATATCTTTTGTTGGAAGTATGTAGTACAAATCCCACTCTAGGGTTTGCTTTTTTACTCCCTCTTAAGATGGCTTTTAGTGAACAGAAGATCTTAATGAAGCTCAAAATTATCCATCTTTTCTTTCATTATGTGCTTTTTATGTCTTGTTTGAAAAGTCTTTGCCTAAGTCATGAAGATATTCTCCTACAAAAGCCTTATTTTGAAATTCCAGTTGGATATCTAGGTGATCCAGCACCCACTACTGAAATGATCACCCTTCACTTACGGCCCTCCAAGGGCACTTCTGTTGTAAATAATCTGTTGTCTGTTTTTGACCCTCTATTCTGCTTCACTGATTTGTCTTTAATGTGAAAAACTGTGCTGACCTCCTCCTGGTGGTATTTGTACTTTCAATATTCACTGATAAAGCAACTATATAATGAACCAAAGTACTATGAATTCAGTAATGTTTATACATCATATTATAGTGCATTGTTATTATAACTTCTATCTGTATTGATGGAGTCCATTTATGTATGATATATAATTATTCAGATTCATGAATCTTGCAAAAACTCAGGCACTCTTAGCCTTGTAAATGTTGCTTTAGAAGTAATTTTTAAAAGCTTTTACTCACAAATCTTTGCCCTAATATAAATTCTCACCATTAACAAAAATCTATCACCAATACCAAATGTAAAAAGAAACATGTATGTATATATGTATGTATACATGTGTCTGTATTTGCTTTAAAGAACAACCTTGGCTTCTTGTAGAGAGCTTTGAAAAATCTTAGGAGCAGCCATCAGTTTCACAGCTGAAAGCAATGATTTAGCTTACCTAAAGGTCATCTTTTGTGCCGTAACTAGGATTTCAGTTAATCAATCAATAAATCAATTGAGCAGCCCAAGAAATAAAATGTCTCAGTTAATGAAGTCTCCAGGAATAAAACTCTTTTTAATGAAGCAAAACAAAGGGGAAAAAAAGAGGATAAAGAAAACTAAAGATATGAACCATGTGGATCAGTTTTGGTGTGTGCCTTATGGCTTTATCGGAATGTTTCTAAAGTTATGCATGTAAACAGCTGATCAAGTACCCTGTTTCATGACTTTTATTTGTAGTCACCAAGGAAAATGGGTCTGATCTTAGAACTGTGAATGCATCCTTCTGACATTTCCAGTCTTGCCTCCTCCACCTTTCATTATCTTGACATGTGAGCTACTTACTTCCAAACCAGTGTTTCTCAAAGTATGGTCCAGAAACAACTTCATGAGCATCACCCTGGAGTGCCTGTTAAAGCTGGCAATTCTCAAGCCCCAGCCCAGATCCAGAGAATCAGAATCTGTGTGGAGGGACCTGGGAATTTGCATTTTAAAACAGAGTCCGCAGGCAATTTTTTACACACTCAGATTTGAGAACCACTGTTTCTGGTCCTATCGTAAGTTTTTCTCATTTCCTGACAACCACTGGGGATCTCTTCTATAACTTAGTGCCTGCCCTGCCTGATCACAGGTCTGCTTTAAAGGAATCCTCCCTTCTCATGCTTCAATTTCTTTTTTGACTTGAGAATAGATGAAGAGAATTACTTTATGCTGAAGAGAATTAGGAGTTGCTTTGTAAAGGAGATGGCAGTTAACCTATTAAATAGTAATATCTGGATAGTTGAAAATGGATGGAAAGACATTCCCAATAGAGAAAAGTGAAGGAATAAGAAGGCCCTCATCATGTAAGGGTGACAAGGAGCCACTGAGCTGAATTATTTCTAGGTATATAGTATGCATGCATGAGGGTTAAGTTGCTTCAGTCATGTTGACTCTTTGCGACCCCATGGGCTGTAGCCCGCCAGGCTCCTCTGTCCATGGGGTTCTTCAGGCAAGAATACTGAAGTGGGTTGCCATACCCTTCTCCAGGGGATATTCTCGACCTAGGGATCAAACCCATGTCTCATGTCTCCTGCATTGGCAGGCAGCTTCTTTACCATTAGTACCACCTGGGAAGCCCAGTACAGAGAAACATATAAACGCTGACCTGGGTACTATGCATATGATAACATTTAGGTAGATCATGAGATTATACATATGTATAGATTCTTTTAAAAGTTTATAGTGTTTTCTAGAGGGTATCATTATTGCATGGATATAAAAAATTTAAACTCCAGGTCAACATGTATCCATTCTCTCCCTTTGCTGTTCACCTAAAATTATCACATTATTAATCAGCTATACCGCAATACAAAATAAAAGACCTAAAAAATAAGAGGAAGAAATCAATGGATATTAAAAACAAACAAACAAAATAAATAAATTCCAGGTCTTAAACCTGGAAACAAACAGAGTAAGACCAGAAGTAACATCCATAAGTACTAAAGTATTTTGGCTCTATACTAGATTCTTCACTATTTGAGCTTCAATTCGCCATTTCTCTGAAGTATATTTTCCTCCTTATGAAACCCAAACTAGTAGACATTAAGAGATTTTCCCTAAGTCACACAGCAGCTATAAGGGCAGGAGTGAGGGAGGTATGGAGGAAAGGAGGAGACTTGCTTTTAATTTATTTTGTGTAGTTCCTTCTTCTCTCTCACAAATGGCCAGAATTAAAGTTTTTCATTGTAAGTGACAGGTTTTGGAATGAGGAATTGCTGACTCTTTTCCTTTCTTCCTCAGAACTTGAAGTTTGACGATTTGTCAAGCTCAGTTAGCTTGACTATGTCATATGTAGAAACGCTGAGGAAAATGAGGCTCAGAAAGGCACAGCAAGCTGTCCAGCGTGAGCCCGTCTGTACAGCCAGATGTTCCCCTCCTAGAGCAGTTCTGAGGCATATTTCTGACTCCCACGGCCAACAGCTTAGAGTTGGGATCCTCTCAAGGACACATGGCCACTGGCCTACAGGCTTTGGATTTTTGTCAAAGGGAAAATGCATCTATGATGCTGTTGGCCTTCAGGATTCTGGCTAAAAAGCCAGCACTGTATAGGGCTAATCATCTGAAATTGCCGATATTTGACCCTGTGTAACCTATGGAAAGAGGTGACCTCATAACCTGATGGAAGCATTCCAGATGTGTTCTAAGGAATTTTCTAGTTGGCTTCTGGCTCTGCTTCCTTGATGATAATACAACTATTTGTTACAAAACTTCTTGCATTTTAAAAAGCTTCAGCATACAAAACAGTGGCAACATTATTACATTTAAAAGTGCTCAAAGCAATTTTTACCTAGCATCTTATTTTATTTTCACAATGCTGTACACCAAAGGCACATACAAAAGTCCCATTCTTTTCCAACTCTTAAAACTCCATGATGAATTTCTCAGGTTAAGCCATTTGTTCTACCTCTGGAAGGATTTTGCGGCTTCACTCTCAAAAAAAAAAAAAAAAAAAAAAAGCCAAACAAACCCTCCCAAGTGAGTGAAGATGGCAGGGAAGCAGCAGTATGACTTCCTTCCGGTGCTAACAACCGGAAGCCACTATCCTATGAATAAGCCCATTTAGGTCTCCAACGCCAGCTGCACGTAGGAAATTAAAGTAAATGGGAAGCCAGACTCTGCTGCAGTTCCAGTGTGGGTTCCGGATCCAAGAAACACTCATCCATTAACCAAACAACAGCACTTTCAAACCCAGCGGGAACCCATGGCTCCCTGCTGAGAAACAGAAATTAACTTTTCGAGCAGATAATTCATCTTCAGACGGATGTCATATTCAGAAAAGCTTTTCCAGAGAGGAGGTGGGAGGAGTGGGAGGGAAGCTACATCTAAAAGAGAAAGCATATCAGGGAGCCAGGTGGCACTGAAGATTGATGTAGGAAGCCTTGCTACCTTTGGGGCGCAGTGCTTGAAACCTATCAGTCGATGGGGTGCCATTTACCTTTAAGAGCAGCAGGGGTAGGGAATGGATTACACAAACAATGGGTGTAGATTTAACTCAACTGAAAAGGATCAATAAGCAAGTGAAATAAGGTCTTTGAGAAACAAATTGGTGCCACTGGGTGGGGTCTGGCAAGGTTTTGGGAGGGAGAAGAGTCAAGGACCCAGAGGATGCTAAAGATGGCAGCAGAACAACCTGCTGGAGTGGATGGGTGTCACAAAACCAGCACCTGTGATTTAAAATGCACGCTGGGACTGGACAGCAAGCTGCAACAAGATGCTACTTGCTGTCCTGAGCAGATGAAGCATGAGAGATGCTTGAGATGGTGACGCTATTTTGACTAACTTGAAAATAATTTAATATTACACGGCTTGAAAAGTGCCATGGGGTAAAAGTATAGGGAAACCCCCTGTTGGTGAACTGAGAAGAACACCATCCCATTTCGGAAGCCACATTTCTTGAGCACCTGCACAACATCAAGTCCCTACCCTCGAGGAGTTTCCAAAATGTGTGATTCCAAAAGGCACTCAGGACATATTTACCGGACCCAGCTGGCAAATAAATGATGTCTGTTTAGTCTCAAGGTATTAGAGGACAATCATCCACGTAGATCAAGTGGAGGTGCTATTTTTAAAACGTTCTATTTCCCTACTGCATTTCTGGCTTTTGATAAGAACTGATCAAGCAAGGAACGCGAATCAAGAGGTGTTAAGAAGCCTGGAGACGCAGAATAGAAGCAGCGTTGCGTATTTCACCAAAAGTTAGACTAATTGGTCACTGCCCTACCATTCAAATGCTGATTAGTTTTATAAACATGAGCGGTACTTACGAGGCACAACAGCATAAAATGTGTGTATGCTCAATTCTGTCTGATTCTTGAGACCCCACGGACTGTAGCCCACCAGGCTCCTCTGTCCATGGAATTTTCCAGGCAAGAATACTGAAGTGGGTTGCTAGTTCCTACTCCTGGGGATCTTCTGGATCTAGGGATCAAATCTGCATCTCATGTGTCTCCTGCATTGGCAGATGGATTCTTTACTACTGAGTCACCTGGGAAACCCTTATAGAAGGTATAGGAGATGACACAAATCATGCATTTATTCATTCAACAGACTTGTTCCAAGCTACTATATGTTAGATACTCCACTAGGAGATGCATATGCAGTAAGAAGACAATTCTGCTGCTTCTGCTGCTGCTAAGTCACTTCAGTCGTGTCCGACTCTTCACGACCCCATGGACTGTAGCCTACCAGGTTCCTTCATCCATGGGATTTTCCAGGCAAGAGTACTGGAGTGGGTTGCCATTTCCTTCTCCACGAAGACAGCTCTACATGCGAGGAATTCACAGACTTGTGGGTGACAGAGAAGTAAACAAGCCATTACAAAAAGGTGATGTCACACTGCTGGTAAATGGCAGTGTCAAGAATACGCCTGAGTAGTGTGCCCCGGGTACTCAACTGACATGATGCTCTCAGAACTCCAAGTCACTACATCATCTCATTTACAGTTGTACCAGTAACTTGAATCTGTACAGAACTAACATACATAATGTACTTTTATATGCCTCACGCATTTAATCCACATACTAATGCTATAAGGGGCTTCCCTGGTGACTTAGCTGGTAAAGAATCCGCCTGCAGTGTGGGAGACCTGGGTTCAATCCCTGGGTTGGAAAGATCCCTTGGAGAAAGGAATAGCTAGCTACTCTAGTATCCTGGTCTGGAGAATTTCATGGACTGTATAGTCCACAGGATCACAGAGAGACGGACAAGACTGAGAGACTAGGAAAGGAGGAAAATGCTATAAGAGTCAAGACAGTATTATTTCCAATCGATAGGTCAGGAAACAAAGGCTTAAGGTAACTTCCTGTGGAAGGCCATATAGCTAGTGAGCAGCAGGTCTGGGATCCAACTCCATGTCTAATTCCAAAGGCCATGCTTTCATAACTATACAGGCCAGGTTTCTCAGAAACAAAATTTATGTAGGGTTTCACTTTACCAAGTGCTTTTGCATGTTCCAGATCATTCCATCTTCCAGACAACAATGTAAGGTAAACATCTCAGATGACAGATAAGGAAACTGAAGCTCATAGGTGTTAAGGGAGAGTATCCATTTACAAAGATAATAAGCGATAAAACTAAAGGCTTACAAGAAGGTGCTAGATTCTAAATTGATGTTTTCCACTAGACACTACACCTGTGATAACTGTTCGTCAGTGCTGTTGAACGTGAAGAGAAATGCCCTAACTGGCAAACAAAACACGGGAAGCTGACTTAATGCCTACTGTCCTGTCACTAATTGCTTCCACTCTCTCCTCAAAGAAAAAGGTATATACACTTGGCTTTTCAGAATCCTTCATCATTCTACATCATGTTGAATACTATTATGTCACCTTGTGGGAACTTGGTGCAGAGAAAATGAACTTGGAGATCTGAAGGATAAAATGTGAATCCCAGGGTCCAGACACAAAGGCTCTATCTCCTTGTGCTGGTATCTTGAGGACTGAGATAACAAACAGTCCTGCTTGCCTGGTAAGTCAAAGACACGGATGTGGGTGTTCTTAAGTTTTCTTTTCTTATCTTATTAGACAGAAGAAATCTTCCAGGGTACCTGCTGTACTACAGAGGAGGAGTTAAAATTCACAGGTGAAACCAAGTTGATTTTCTGCTTTAGGTTACTAGATTATTCCAGAAAGGTTTGAGAGGGGTTGAGAGAGGAATATAAAGTAGTAGAATGACTCTACTAAGTGTCTGAGAAAAGTTGAGTGTGAGAAGCAACTGTCCACTTCTCTTGGCTGGTAAAAGAAGCTGACTCAGTACTACCCTGGGAACAGGTCGGGGTGGAGAGGAGGGGGATGCACTTACAAGTCCATCATCAGCTACAGAGGAACCCTGTGTTATTTCCTTCCTTCAAATGAGCTGAAGCCCCAATACTTGGCCACCTGATGCGAAGAGCCAACTCATTAGAAAAGACCCTGATGCTGGGAAAGACTGAAGGCAGGAGGAGAAGGGGACAACAGAGGATGAGATGGTTGGATGGCATCACTGACTCAATGGACATGAGTTTGAGCAAGCTCCTGGAGATGGTGAAGGACAGGGAAGCCTGGCGTGCTGCAGTCCATGGGGCCGCAAAGAGTCGGACATTACTGAGCGACTGAACAACAATTAAGAGTCACAAGTGGATATGATGTACTGCACAAGTCTCTAGCTGATGGTAGATCAAAAGGCTTCTTCCTTTTTAATTAATGCCAACAGGTAAGTTTTTTTTTTTTTTTTTTTTTTTAATTGGTTTCCAAGGAATAAAGGAAAAGGGTAGTCAGGAAGATACATCCAAAAAGAAGAAATGGCTGAGGGACTATTGGAAGGTAGGGTGGGGTGGGAGTGAAAAGGGCTCAGAAATTTACTACGCCTCAGCGTCCCACACAGTCTCCCAATTTTGCTGATGGCTGTGTTTGTGTTTTAAAAATAAAATATCTGCTGAGTGGATTAAAGGAGTGAATTGAATTCCCGAGGCTCTGATTACCTTTCCCTTTGCCAGTTTTTATCAGCAACGATCAGTAAGACTGTCAGGTCTGATGTAAACTTTTTTTGCCTCTTGCACTCTCTCTTAGCTTTGGAGCATATAAAGTACAAGATTAATTTTTTTTTTCCTTCTAAACAGTTGAGCCCAGGAGGAGCATGTGCTAGAAAAACACCTCATAGCCAGAAAACCAGCCTAGAAGGGGCATTTCTGTGGGAGGGGGCGCTGTCCCTAGAGTCTTCAAAGGCACTTTCCTCCATGAATCCCAAGGTCCCCACATGCCCTGCTGCCTATCACTCAGCTCTACCCCGACTCACCCTGAGAAGCGGGAAGCAGAATGGCCAGTGTCTACAGGGCCCAGGTGTGAATGGACACGGCTAATGCGCCTTTAGAAGGCCTCTCCCCACAGTCAAATGGGATGGACCACTTCACACACACCCTCTCCTTGGAACACTGCCTCTCTGATGAGGCAGCTGCCTACCAGCTCCTGACTAGGGCTGTTTTCTTCTGTGTGCAACACATCTTCTCAAAGATTCAACACTCTACCTCCACAGGGCAAGTGTAAACTGGGTACCCACCAGGTACTGGGGACTGCCAGAACCTGCCCATGAGAACCTTTGCACTCACAGACAAGTCAGAAAAAGGAGGCAGCTGGAGACTGAGTTCTCTCTGAGGAGGAGGAGCAAAGCCTGGGGTTGGGAGGAGGGTATAATTCATGCATGCTGCTCAGCTAACATGACCTGACAGGTTCTTCTGAGGTTAAACCCTGTGAGAAGAGGCAGGAAGTGTTAGAGCAGGATCTCTGTGCCCTCCCAAGATGAACACAGATATGAGCCCATGGTAAGGGTTCAATACATGCATGCTGAACTGGACCAAATGGAATTGGGATGTCTGGGGAGTAGGAGCAGATAGGAACGCTTTGCTGGGCCTCAGGTATGCCTAAGCCTACTGCTAAGCATCTTAGAGGTTTGGCAAAGAAAGACTTTCTTTCTCCATAAAAGAGAGGTGATGACTATCAAAACAATAAGATCTTGACAAAAACAATAGTGAGAAGAAAGAAGTGGACAGCACAGAACCCAGCTAGCTACATGGAGCAGGTGTTCTGGCTGATGACGAAGCACGCAGTTATCTTTGGTGTCACACTAAAGGATGACATTGTTCCTATCACCTTGATTGCCTAACTCACGGCCAAATTGCACTTTAACAGGCACTCATGTACCTTAGGCTAGAATCATTTACTGGATTCTGAACATCAGGAGAAAAAGACAGGTAATTGACTAAAACTAGCTTCTGGTTAACTTAACCCCCTCTCAGACCTCCCAGGCCTTTAAGGAGGACTTAAGAGCAGAGATACCAGATTGTCTTTTAATTTATTTGTTTGTTACATTTTGTGTTTTTAACAAATCACTGGTCCCTAGGTCAATATGAGAGCACTCAAAAAATATAAACTTATTTTGTATGAATTCACTTTGGGCAGGGACTTTAAGCCACAACAGATGTTGCTATTCCCTTCTCGTAGAAAGAAAGCTTTTGTCAAAGAAGACTCCATTAAGAGTTTTGCTTGCTCCCTCATCCCGATTTCAAAAACCAGAGTCAGAAAATGCTAGGGATTTTTGTTTTGTTTTTAATGAGAGAGAATGTATTTCAGAAAGAATTGATTAAATTTCAATCTTTTGAGTTATGAACATTTAGAAAAGGAAATGTTATCTAAGAGTTATCCTGCATTCACTGAGGTATTGTATAAATTTTCTTTTCTTATAGGATTAGTAGACTCAGTGATCTATATTTTCAATTATCTGAAGGGCTATCCTTATGGTAAAAATTTGGGGTGGAAGTGAGTTCGTGGAGTCAGTTATGAGCAGGCGGTTGAAAAGTTATACTGAGAAAGGAATGCTTAGTGGATTATTTTCAACCTAAAAGGCTAACAGACTATGGTCCTTGGCAAAAACCTGTGCAATAATTTTGCTGACAAATTTGAGTAAATGCATATAAGATTTATTTATTAAATTTAAGAAAAACAGAAAACTGAGACTGCTGTTATTAACACTGATGACAAAGTCAGAATCCAACGTTTTCCTGATAAGCAGGAAATTAAATCTATGTAATTTAGGACCAGCAAATATTTGTCACTTAAGATTCTAAATTATTGGCTTTACCATTAGCATAAGGAAAACCAAAGACTTAAGAATTTTAATTTATCAAAAACCAACGGGAACTAGAAATTTGATCAGATTCATAGAAAAATAACAGCAACAACCAAAAATTGTGGGCTGGATTAGAAGCAGTAGAATGTCCAATCAAACGCAAATCACTGTGCTCTCAATGTACCATCAATGGAGATAGAATTAACCGGAATTACTGTTGTGTTGGAGAAGACTCTTGAGAGTCCCTTGGACTGCAAGGAGATTCAACCAGTCCATCCTAAAGGAGATCAGTCCTGGGTGTTCATTGGAAGGACTGATGCTGAAGCTGAAACTCCAATACTTTGGCCACCTCATGCGAACAGTTGACTCATTGGAAAAGACCCTGATGCTGGGAGGGATTGGGGGCAGGAGGAGAAGGGGACGACAGAGGATGAGGTGGCTGGATGGCATCACCGAGTAATAGGCATGAGTTTAAGTAAACTCCAGAAGTTGGTGATGGACAGGGAGGCCTGGCGTGCTGCGATTCATGGGGTGGCAAAGAGTCGGACATGACTGAGCAACTGAACTTAACTGACTGAACTGAACCCTTTAGAAGTTCATGTTACTCTCCCATTCTCTTCCTAAACTCCCCAACACGGTCTTCCTTCCCACTGATAATACTACCCATGATGTTCCCTCCTTGGGGTTCCTCTCCATCATTCAAGAACAGCTGAAACATCACTTCTCTAGGGTCCTTCCCACATCACTGACCTAAAACAAGTCACCTCCTTCCCAAATACTTACTATTATAATAGACATTCTTATCTTATTGACTTTATAACATTTTTGACTACCAATCATCTCTCCTCATTTACTTATTGGTTTTTCCACTACCAGTCCTGTCTTATTTCCTGCTATATTCCCAGTGTCTGAAAGTGCCCGAAATAGAAGAGTGACTCCAGAAGCATTTGTTGACTAAAAAGCTAAACACTTGGGCTTGGCAGACCATAGCAGACTGTATTTAATTTCTTGGTATCTTATTTGGAGAGAGATATTGGATGTTATCCAGAGGAGAATGATCAAAATAGTGAAAATTCTAGAAAATTCCTCATAGGAGGAGGATTTGAATAAATTAGAATTGTTCAATTTAAAGCAGAGGAGGTTAAACAGGAGATACGGCGGTTATCTTACAGGAAGGAAGGAAGCGTGCTTTGTCAATATTTCAGATGATAAAACTAGAAGTAATGGACAATTCATGGCAGATTTTTGGTTCAATTATAAGTAGGGACTTTGTTTTAAAAATTAAAAAAAAAGGAAAGGAGGCTAGATGTGGAATGGTGAATTTCCTGCTAAGGTTGGCATTCCAGTTAAGCTGAATGGCTACCTGGCAGGGGTGATGTAAAATGGATTCTGACATTGAGGAGGGAGTCAGGAGAGGTAGCTGAGATAACTTTTAAGGGGTCTCAATTCTCAACATTATATGATGCTGTAAGTCTGTTCATATTGTGAGTGTGATATTTCCCAAAGAGTGCTCCTGTGAACATCAGGTCCTTGTGATAAAATTCTTATGAAAAAAATTCACTGGGAAATAGTATATACTGTATCCCACTGTGTAATGTGCTACTGTAAAAATACTATTTAATGTTAAACTAATTTTTCCCCAAGCCCATTTTGCCTTGGAACCAGTTTTCACATAATGCCCATTAACATCTTGCAGAACTGAATCCCACAGAATAAATTTGAGAAATGTTAGCCTACACTATGTTGTTTTTGTTTAATCACTAAGACATTTCTGACTCTTTGCAACCCCAGGGACTGTAGCCCACCAGGCTCTTCTGTCCATGAGGTTCTCCAGGCAAGAATACTGGAGTGGATTGCCATTTCCTTCTTCAGGGGATCTTCCCAACCTAGGGATGGAACCCATGACTCCTGCATTGTAGGCAGGTTCTTTACCACTGAGCCACCAGGGAAACCAGGTCTACACTATAGGAGGGTATTATTTTCACCTTAGAATACCTTAAAGTGCACAGATACTAGAATTTCTATGTTTGGTCAATGCCAAAACTTTAGGCTGAAAATATGTAAGTCACACAGCATACAGAGAAAATATAATTCTCTTCAATTTTGTAAAGAGAAGTAATGTACATATCACAGGAATTGGTAGTGTTCTGTTGGTTTAGAAGAACACAGATAAAAGAAATTGACATTCTACTGAAATATAGTTCCTGGACATATTTATATATAGAGTTATTTCTTTGAACACTATGACCGTGAATAACTCACATATCCTTAGTTGCAAGATATTGAAAATATTAATATTTCATAAGCTAAAGTGCCTAGAGATGAACATTCATAGAAGTATATATTGTCAAACTTGGTCAAAACCAAGAAAATAAAATGTGGTTTTTAGAAAAAGAAACCCTACCTTTTGTTTCATGGTATATTAATTTGGTGAGAATGCAAACAACTGGAATAATTCATTCAATCAACAAGTACCTGAGTACCTACTATGTGCTAGGCATTAGTGATGTAACGGTCAGTAAACAAGCTTTCAGGAAGCTCATTCTTTAGGGAAGAAGACAGACAGACAAACCATTATAATACATTGTGCTAAGTAAGAACAGTGATGGGCTGGAGCTGACTCCTATTTGTTCATAAGAGTGAATTGTTTTCACCACTTTGGCAAATGAGTTCTTAAACCCAGACATTATTAAAGACCTAACTATTACTACTATCCATGTTCTTGGGTCATTTATGTCCATTGATTCTTTATGGTGAAAATTCCATATAATCATGTTCTTTTCAGCACTGCATTCAGAACCAATATATTAGTTGATTAAAATGGGTCAGGGTTAACTCCTGGGAATATATCCAGATAAAACTACAATTTGAAAAGATACATGCACCCCAATCTTCATTACAGCACTATTTATAATAGCCAAGGTATGGAAGCAACCAAAATAACCACTGACAAATGAATAAAGAAGATGTGGCACATACACATAATGGAATACTACTCAGCCATAAAGAAGAATGAGTTAATGCCATTTGCAGCAACATGGATAGGCCTAGAGTTAGTGAAGTAAGTCAGAAAGAGAAAGACAAATATCATATATCATCACTTATATGTGGGAAAAAAAACAGGTACAACTGAACTTTTCTATGAAACAGATGCAGACTCACAGACATAGAGAAGAGACTTGTTGCAATGGGGAGCAGGTGTTTGATAGGGATGAACTGGGAGTCTGGGGTTAGCAGATGTAAACCATCTTATACAGAATGTCTAAACAACAAGGTCCTCCTATATGGTACAGGGAACTAATTTCAATATCCTGTGATAAACCATAAGGGAAAAGAAATGAAAAAGAAAGTATAGCTGAATCACTTTGCTATACAGCAGAAATTAACATAAGATTGTAAATCAACTATACTTCAGCTTTTAAAAAAATGGTCAGGGTAGGGATTCTTAGCTTCTGAAAGGCTCTCCCACACCAAAAAATATTTATTTTCCCCTAAACATATTTTCACTCAACAAACATGTGTTACACGTCACATTAAGGGGTCAAATGCCAGGTATACTTTTGAGGACTGTCACCAGAATTAGAAACTTCATGTTACAAAGAATATACCATTCTATCTAACATACAATTATCTTCCACTATTAACCCTTATGAGACATATTTACAAGCTAGATTCATTAGTGTAAAAATAATACAGAGACTAGGAAAGTTTCAAAATGATGTTCCTTGAGTATAGCAAATCCTTCCTGGCAAGTTAAATTTTTCACATGAGATTTCACATAAAAATTTCACATGAGATCTGGAGAAAACTCTAGTTATAATAGATACATGCACCTCAGTGTTTACAGCAGCATTACTTACAACAGCTCAAACATGGAAACAAGGTAAATGTCCACTGACAGATGAATGCAAAAAGAAGATGGGGCTTATACACGTGATGGAATATCATTCAGCTATAAAAATGAAATAATGCTATCTGTAGCAATATGGGTGGAGCTAGAGATTATCATACTAAGTGAAGTAAGTCAGACAGAGAAAGAAATATCATATGATATCACTTATATGTGAAATCTAAAAAAAAATGATACAAATTAACTTATTTACAAAACAGAAACAGACTAACAGACAGAGAAAACAATTATGATTATCAACGGGGAAATGGGTATGGAAGGATAAGCTAGGAGTTTGGGATTAGCTGATACGAACTACTCTATATAAAATATATAAACAACAAACACATCCTGTACAGCACAGGAAATTATACTCAATTTCTTGTAGTAATCTATGACGGAAAAGAATCTGAAAATATGTACGTCTGAATCCCTTTGCTGTACACCAGAAATGAATGTAACACTGAAAATCAACTACACTTCAGTAAAAAATTATTTTTTACATGAGAACACTTAGATGAGAGGGAGACCATCCATAATACTGATCATCCCACTGACGCCAGGGCTGATGTAAAAACTATAAGAGACCATGTTGGCATCCTCTCCCTTCTCCTATATGATCTTCCTGAAGCTGTGTACTCAGACAAAAAGGGCCACCTCTGATTTCGCCCCCTCTTACGTTGCTGGGGTTTTAAAATAGGACCATAGGCACAAGAACATCTCTGGTGCAGTCTACATCCCAGAATGGTTCTCTGATGGCTTACAGGGGTTTTGCTCCCAAATCCATAAATTCTGAAAGACTCGGATACAACTGAGAGAGATTGTAAGTGAATTCTAATCTGCTGCTCCTCTAGGAAAACTGTCCTTGCTGCCACTAATAAAAGTCAGCTGGAAAAAGGCTACATTTACACAGTACTTCACAGTGAATAAATCTTATTCATCCATATTACCCCATTTAACTTTCTAAGGGAGGCATGGCGAGTGTTAGTTCTACAAATTTTACCAAATGAATACACAAGTGATGAGACCCATTTATGACCACATTGTAATATACAGCTTTTAGATCTCATGTGAAAACCCACTTCAAAATCCAGTAATCTTGCCACTCTATTAGGAGTCAGTGGTTTAACCTATGGTCTGTGGTCCTCATCAAGCCTGCTACCTAATTCGGTAAATAAAATTTTAGTGGAACATAGCCACATGTGCTTACTCCTGTGCTGCCCACGGCGACCTTCCTACTACAAAGGCTGAGTTGAAGAGCTGAGAGAGAGACCATACGCCCTGCAAAGCCTACAGTACTTACCATCTGGCCCTTTACTGAAAGTTTGCTGACCCTGCACTATGCCCCACCTTGCCTCAGTAGAGTGGTCCAAGATTTCCAGAAGAGATGGATGCTCCCAGTCCCACCTGTAGTGGAGTGATCCAGAGGTACTGAGTACCCGACAGGTCCCCTCCAGGCCCTTGGTACCAGCATGGGTTGCATGTTACTGATGCATCAACCACAACTCAGCCAAGGGCAGTAGAAAGACTGAGCTTACAAAGGACTTGACTAATTTCAGGAGGGCCTATGATTTCTGTTATCAAGCATTTGAGGCTTAAATAAAACTAAAGAACTGAATAAAAAGGATAGAACTGAAGGTTTCAAAGATTAAATGAAACAAGTAGGTGATGGAGATAGAAATCGATTTTATGAAATTCCAGTCTCAGCTTGCTTTTTGCATCATCTTTTCACAAGTTTTCTTTCACTTTATCCCCTATTTTTTTTTTTTTTTTTTGCTTCACTGAAGACCAACCATGAAGACTTAAACAAGTGTGTTGTTGTACTATTTTTTGCCATAAATTAAATTTTTCCCAGTGTGTATGTGTATTCTAAGCAGGGAGTAAGGGGTGATGATCATTGCATTTATTGCAAAGCCTGTTGGTTTACTACAGTGAACAAAATGCCTGCCTTTTATGCTCTCTCATATCCTAGAAGGCTGACAAGTTCAACCAGTCAACCAGAGACACTTCATTTCCTCCTAGTTCCAAAAAGAGTGCAGCGTCAGCACTCTGACACCACTACAGCAAAGACCAGATTACTAAGACCCGTGTTCATGACATGATTGCAAAAACGGACCTTCAGTCTATTCAAGGAAGCAAAGCTTCCTCCATCTCACCGCATGGCAACATAAAGTACGGAGTTCTGTTTCATCTGAGCTCCACACTGGCAATTTAAAAAGACGTGCTTTGTTGGCGGAGAGGAGACATCATGACTGGGGTGTATGTCAAGTGTCTGCGTCAGGGAGAAAGCGGACCGAGCCCGACCTGGGACTTTTGACTTTCCAAGAGAATCAGACACCAGTGCAGGATGGGTCTGAGTCATGGATCTCTTGAGTCAGCAGTTGCCCATACCAAGCCCTCAACACATTTTGACTGAATGGAACATTCCCAGTGGGCCATCTGTCACACGATGACCCAGGCAACAGGATAAGTATGGATGATGCAAATGAAGCTCTTGCATTAGAAAAGAGGCATAAAGCAGCTGCCTACCTAGTCATAGTAGGCCTCTATAGCATCTTTCTAAATAAGTAACAGCTTCTTCAGTCTATTTCATATAAAGAGAAAATACACAAGCAATAAAAGCCAAAGCTCCCATGACACAGAGGCTACTTACACATATACAAATTTCAATTTCAAGATACAGGTTTGGATTTGCAGTCTTGAGTTAATGAAAGGCTCTTTTAAATTAGGAAGGAAAGAAAGAAAGCCATATGAGAAAGAACAAAATCTATTACAATCAAAGTAGAACATCTAGTGTGGTGTTAACATAAACACGAATATTTTCAGGGACTGGTTTAGAGAAGGCCAACAATGACCTTTTTTATTCAGAGATGGGTTTCTGAAGGGGATTTTTAAATTGGTTGTAAAACTGAGTAGTGGAATGTGGGGAGAAGGACAAAGCAATGTGTTATACCTACAGAAACACAGCAGAGGTATGGACAAAGACATGGAGAAGACCAGTGAGCATTAAGGAATGCATGTTTCAAAGTGGTAAGAAAGCAATGTGTGGTATAGTGAATTATCAGCCAAATTAAACTGGTTGGCTAAAAATGTAAAAGACTCTGTGTGTGTGTGTGTGTGTGTGTGTGTGTGTGTGTGTCTATGCAGAGAGAGAGAATCTGAGGTGATTGTTGGAATGAGTGGAGATTTGAAGATGGGTAACTAAGCACTTTCTCGGTAGGACTGTGGTGGAGGTGGTAGCAATTTCTACTGGGTTGATCAAAAAGTTCATTTGGGTTTTTCCATAAGATGAGTGCTGTAGCCCTTGGAGTCGCAATGAGTCTGAACAACAATAAGATACAACAACAACAAAAAACTCGAATGAACTTTTTGGCCAACCTGACATTTACCTGAAGAAGTAGGTTTGAATAGCAACCTTTGTGAAGAATGAGAAGGGGCCTAAAAGAAGAGAAAGCTGAAGCAGGAAAGGCCTTGCCAGTTGTGGCTGGTACTGAATGTATTCCCCATCTCAGCAAAGGCCATCTTTCTCATCAACAAATTAAAAACTTGGGATCATGGGAGCACTCTGATGCTCCATCCTCAACTGAATCAGTCGTCCGTGATTCCCCTGTCTAATTGCCATTCCTGTTCTTCTGCTTCCTACTGCCTCACCTCAGGGATTGATCTCCTCTTCAAGAAATCTTTTTTATTGTAAAATAGAACATATATATTTCACAATAACATATAAGAATTTTTATAGTAGGTATGTACATCTTAACCAATAATCATAATGTAGACACCCAATGGAATCATGATCCTGGTAAAGAAACAAAACTTTCTAGGTCTCCATGCACTCCCAATACCAACAAAAATCTTCTCCCTTCCCATCTGAGTTATCTTCTTTTTTGTCTTTATGACTGTACTACAATTCTTTATGACTGTACTACTTATAGTACAATTTTGCCTGTTATGAATAGAATCATAATTTACACACTCTTTTGGGTCTTACTTTTTTTGAACATTATTTTGTTAGATTCATCCAGGCTATGTAGTCCATGCAGTCCGTTCATACAGAATTCTATTATAGGCACACATCGCATAGATCTACTAATATTTCCCTTAATTAATGTGTGATTCTATTGCATGCCTCCGTATCCTTCCTAACGATTTTCCCTCCATTTCCAAAGTTCTCCCACTTTCTATCAATATATTCAGCTTAAGTATCATATCCTTTATAAAATGTTTTTTGAATGACCACCCTTTCTCCTGAGCTCCCAATGTGCCATGTACACGTGTAGGTCATGGCAGATGTAACAATGACTTGTTAATATGTCTGCCTCTCGATCAAACAGCAAACTTGAGCATGGCTCTGTGTTATACGCCATGAAACATGTTGGCTAAACACGTGAAAGATAACTTTCAAGTAGATAACTTTCAAGTATAACATTTCAAATGTCAAAGAAAGTACATGTGATTTATATCAACAAATACTAAAAAACTGAATCTAATACAGTGACCGAAGTTTCCTAAGCTTGTACTTTTTTTTTTTAAGTTTTTAATCTATAGTTGCTTTTACTTATTTTTTTAATTAAAAATTTTTTTTTGGCCACACTATACAGCATGTGGGATCTTAGCTTCCCAATCATAGGTCAAACCTGTGCCCACTGCAGTGGAGGCACAGAGTCCTAACCACTGGACTGCCAGGGAAGTCACTCACTAGTTTGGACTCTAATTTATTGCAATCTAAAATTGCAATACTAGCACAGGGTCTCCCATGGCTGATAGCTTAAAACTCAACAGTACTGTTAAATGATTACCAGCCTTGCCCTTCATTCTTGGTTGACTTCCAACTCTTGGGTCCATTTCTCCATTACTGGCAGAAAAACAGGCCAATGCTAACTGACCTCGTCAAGGAAAACCCAGTGAAAATGAACTTATTAAGAGCATACATTTTTCACCAGAGCACAATCTTCAAAGCAATATGCTGCACTGTCATTATCTCATTACAGTAATTTCAACACTTGCTCCTGTTAACTTATTAAAAAACATTTTAAATCATTTTCTTCATTGCAGGCACAACAAACTATCTCATTACCCAAATATGGATCAGTGCCAAATGATATGGCAAGGGATGTGATAAAAGAAACACACATACGCAGGAAAGAGGAAGTTCAGAAAGAGACAGCTAACAATGTATAACTGTAAACCACTGCTTGCCAAGCTGGAAGTGGTTTTTCAAACTGTTGTCATTGTTATGCCACAACAGCGCTAAAACATTATGCCTCTTACCTTATTCTAAGTCCTCTAGAGGGAAAAGATGTTATTTGTCTTACTTTTTTTTTTTTGCATAGTAACTCATTAGAGTACAAATTAAATTCTAACCATTTTATACATGTTCCCAGCACTGTAAAACAATCCTATTTAAACATGTGGATGAAAGCCTTCGAGTTTAAAAATATACATATCTCATTTCAAATACAATGTCTAAAGAAGGGGTTGGCAAAATATATCTCACAAGCCAAATCGGGTTGTTGAATATTTGGGTAAGCAAAGTTTTATTGGAATACAGTCATGTTCATTCATTTACATATTATCTAGGGTTGCTTTTATACTACAATGGTACAATTGTTCAAACAGAGACCATATGGTTCACATACCCACACAGAAATATTTACTATCTGGCCCTTTACAGAAAAAGCCTGTTGAACTCTGGTCTACAGCCTTGCTACTCAAGGCATGGTTCATGAGCTAGTAGCAACAGCATCACCCAAATGCTTGTTCAAAATGCACAATCTCAGGTCTTAACCAGACTGCTTGAAGTAGCATATGCGTTTTGCAAAGATGTCTGGTGACTAACATGAATATTAAAATTTCAGAGGCACTGGTCTAAAGAACACAGTCCTAAAAACAAATAAAATTACAAAAAAGAGGCGGGTTTACTACCAGTCACAATGTTTTTATTACTAGACAATAGAGGGGTGGGTAGCTTGCAAAGAGTTTTATAAAGATGAAGGGGAGGAAAAAGGTAGATTGCAAATTATGGAAAGCATTAATACTGCATATGAAGGGAAGATTTCTAGCCTCAGTTTCTACCCTTAGAGAAGATGGGACATGAGCAACTTACTTTACCCCAGATGATTAGGTCTTTTTCAGAAAAGAAGCATTACTGCTGAAAGCAGATTCAGGTGCCATATTACTCTCCCCAGTGCAAAAACAAGTAAATAAGAAACACATTTGCCAATTTCAACCAAGTCCATTTGGCTGTCATATTCATTTCCTTTTTAAATTCTCCATTTCCCTGTGTAACAGGAAAATTGTTTTTCCAATAAGGCAAATGGATTATGATTTGCTCCCTGAAAATAAACATGAAATCCACTCTAAATCTCTATTCTAACACGTGTTACTTATGTTCCATTTGTAACAGGCTATATTCTGTCATTTTGGGTTTACTTTATCCAACACTCTAAGGCTCTGACAAGAGATGAACACCATTCCCTCTTAAAAGTTACAAAGCCTGAATTATCGTTGTGCTTATACTTAACATCAAGTTCCCTAGTTTCTTGAATTGGCATGTTTCACTAAATCTAAACTACATGCTGCCAAAGAGAAGAGAACAATACATAAAGAAGCACAAGAACCAGTTTGTGACCTTTGCCTCCAGTCAATGGACGGCAAAGTTCAGCCTTGTGGAAAAAAACATGTTAGAATCAGAATCCTCCCTGGAAAAAAAAAAAAAAAAAAGAATCCTCCCTGGAAAAACAGCTCCATGAGCTGGCAAAAAGATGTCAAGCAGTAATTTGAGAGGAAAAGTTATTGCTCCTTTGATAACACCTTTCAGTTGCATAGAGACTGTTACTTTCTGCCCCCAAACACACCCTGTTTTGGGCATTCTGGACATAGCAGGTAGAAAATATATTTTAAAAAAATTAAGGAATCCTTTAAGAGCATTCAGGCTGGCCCATCTTTGATTTCAGAGGTGATGAATTGACTTCAGTCACAGAAAATGTATACTTTTTTTACTATCTCTCAATCTTCCAATTAAATCTTACAAAGAAGGAATGTGGCAGCTACTTTATGGCCCTTTTTCTTCAGAGCATCATGGGATTTTACACCTAGAAGGACATTCTGAAGAGGTACAATATTCTTCATTTAGATGAAAATTGGGGCCCAGAGAAGTCCCTCCCAAAGTCATAAGTTGGATGGCAGGTTACCACTATCTCCACTCCTAACAGCAGTTTTTATTTAAGTCTTTGTATTTCTTAATGCTTAGTACAGTGCCAGGTATATGGTAGGCATTCAAAAATTGTTCAACTGAATAAATACCCCAGCATGACAGTCCAAAGTTTTTTCCCTTGTACCATGGTTGTTCATGTTTAACAATAGATTAATCTCTCTTTTATCCTCCAAAAGAATCAGAAGTCACATTTCAAATTATGCTTTTACACAGGTATAATTAAATCTTTAAAAGGTGGGATGGCAAAGAAATTAGAGGCTAGAGCATAACAGACATTTTACAACCTGCAGATGCCAACAGCAGGCGGCCTCCCCTACCCCACACCCTTCCCCCACAGTACAATGGTAATTATATTCTGGGGCGAATAATATAATTATCTAAATGAAATAGTAAAAAAAAAAAAAAAGTAAAAAAAAAAAAAAAAAACCAAGCATACAACATAAAAGGATTAGCTGCTCAAGGACCTGGAGCTGGGGGAGGCGGGGGATGGATTCAGGCTGACAATTTCATAAAGTAGCCATCAATTATTTAAATCATTGTGACTTTTCAGACAACATTCTGGACAGCAAGAGAAAAAAAAAACTCTGAATTTCTGAAAACCATAAATTAGGAGAGAGATGCTTGTTATTTGATTTGCAATTGAAACGTGCTCTGCCTTTAGAGGAAGAAGCGAAAGGAAAAGCAGAGTCATTGGAGGTGGTTCAAAATGATGCTTTTCTGGAAGTTCAGGCAAGTATTCTTCTTATAGTACAAGCATTGGTGCTGTTAAAAGTCTGATATAAATAAATTACTCAGTACCTGAAAGGGTAGCAGGCTTTAAATAACACTGCAGGAAGAAAAGAAAGAGAAGTGGGTGAGCAGGAGAGAAACCTGGATTCTACTGCTGGAGCTGCCACTGGTCTCCTAAGACAAGACACTAAACTTGTTGAGCTCGACTTCACTCAGATTTGGATAAAAATATTGGATAAAATGTTGCTGAAGTCTAGTCTTTACATGCTAGAGAATACCAACCCTAGCTGGGGGAAATTCATGTTGAAGGCTAACCACACACGATCAGTCCTTGATCAAACAGTTATGACTTACAAAGAATATTTGTTCCATGTACATGAGTCTGGTTACAACATTCCTTGTCTGCTATATTTCTATCATCTAGGCAAACTAGCCTGTGCCTATATGTCCAGGACCTGGAAGAAGGAAGGAAGGAAGTAAAATTCAAATAAACCTAAAATTTTGGACAGTACTTGAGGTATTTGCATTTGCTAAGCTAGCTCTAAAGCAATTGATTATTTCTACTCAGGTACAAGGTCTGCAATTGGGTTAGTATTCATGAGGTCACTCTGGGAAGTAGCTTCATGAATTCATTAGCTTCGTTTCCCCTAGATACAGTTAGTTGAGAAAGAGTAAAAATAGCTTTCAATCCACTCACTTATGATTATTTCTATAAAACTACTCTATGAAGAGGCAGACATTATAAATATATAACTAATCACATAAATATTTAACCACTGCATTTTAGACAAATATATGTACTCTAGCAAGATTTTTAAAAAGACAGTTACCCAGGGACTAATTAAAAATATTCACCAACTAAACTGTAGCATTATAAATTACAACTTCTCTCTGATTATTGTTTTGTTTTTCACTTAAGGAGAAATCTTTAATTTACTCTTATTTATGTTCCATGCATCAAAAAGTTTCTGATAACTTACAGCCAACACACTTCTTGTTAGCCAGGGTGCTGAAGAAGGTTCTTTATTTACAATCTGGATCTCTGTTTATACTCCTTCCTATTAATTACTCTGTAAATGAAGAGAACTTGTTTATGAAATCAAGCCTCTGTACTTGTGTTATATTTTACTAAAATGCAGGTCACTATACATTCAAGAAGGGTGTTCGTGGACCAATTCTTGTGCATTCCATCTCCCAGGCAGTAAATACACTTTCCTTCTCCTGCTATTTCACCTTCTTTACCACCGAACTGGTGTATAAATCAGGCTCCAGTTGGCTCAGTGGACCCAGACAGCTAACATCCAAAATTGCACAGGCAAGAAACGAGAGGCCTTCTCATGACTCCCTGGCATCTCTTCCTGGACACATAACACAAAAGCTCTTCTTGAAAGATACTGGTTTAGCTCTTGACAAAGCAGGATTTCATTTCCCATGTGGTTAGTTTTATTGGGTTTAGCTCTTTCTATGAGAAATCTCTGGGGGAGGAACCCCAGATCCCAGAATAAATTACTTGTTGTTAGCTCTGAACTTGGTAAAAAAAAAAAATTACATCAGTTCCTTTGTCCTACTAGTTCCAGATTTCCAAACAGCTAAAAGTCTCTATGCCTTTTTTCCCTTCTCATCACTAAGAGTTGTTTTTGTCAACCTTATGTGGATTTTCTCCCCCACTATTAAGTTGTGAAGGAGTCTGTCACCAGCGAATTCCTATGACTTTCTTTTTTCAGGCAGAATATTTTGGCCACCTGTCTCATGGTCTTCACTGTAGCTGCAGCAGAAAGTCTTCAGTAAATTGGTGGGTTCTGGTGGGGGGGAGGGGAAGAAGTTGGAGGGAGGGTGTTTTCCTGGAAAGCAATGTAAAATATTATTTTTTCTCTTTTTTTAATGAAGCTTAAGAGTAAGTCAAGGACAAAAACATTATGGACTTAAAAGAAGCAGAAGATATTAAGAAGAGGTGGCAAGAATACACAGAAGAACAATACAAAAAAGATCTTCATGACCCAGATAACCACGATGGTGTGATCACTTACCTAAAGCCAGACATCCTGGAATGCGAAGTCAAGTGGGCCTTAGGAAGCATCACTACAAACAAAGCTAGCGAAGGTGATGGAATTCCAGCTGAGCTATTTTAAGTCCCTTGAAGATGATGCAGTTAAAGTACTGCACTCAATATGCCAGCAAATTTGGAAAACTCAGCAGTGGCCACAGGACTGGAAAAGGTCTGTTTTCATTCCAATCCCAAAGGAAGGCAATGACAAAGAATGTTCAAAATACTGCACAATTGCACTCATCTCACACGCTAGCAAAGTAATGGTCAAATTCTCCAAGCCAGGCTTCAACAGTACATGAACTGTGAACTTCCAGATGTTCAAGCTGGATTTAGAGCCAGAGATCAAACTACCAATATCTGTTGGATCATGGAAAAAGCAAGAGAGCTCCAGAAAAACATCTACTTCTGCTTATGGACTATGCCAAAGCCTTTGTGGTATGGATCACACAAACCGATCACACAGTTTGTGTGGATCACAACAAACTGTGGGAAATTCTTCAAGAGATAGGAAAACCTGACCACCTGACCTGTCTCCTGAGAAATCTGTATGCAGGTCAAGAAGCAACAGTTAGAACCGGACATGGAGCAACACACTGGTTCCAAATTGGGAAAGGAGTATGTCAAGGCTGTATATTGTCACCTTGCTTATTTAACTTACATGCAGGATACATCATGCAAAATGCCAGGCTGGCTGAAGCACAAACTGGAATGAAGACTGCTGGAAGAAATATCAGTAACCTCAGATATGCAGATGACACCACCCTTATGGCAGAAAGCAAAGAGGAACTGAAGAGCCTCTTGATGAAAGTGAAAAAGGAGAGTGAAAAAGCTGGCTTAAAACTCAACATTCAAAAAACTAAGATCATAGCATCTAGTCCCATTGCTTCATGGCAAATAGATGGGGAAACAATGGAAATAGTGAGACTTTAATTTCTAGGGCTCCAAAATCACTGCAGACAGAGACTGCAGCCACAAAATTAAAGATGCTTGCTCTTTAGAAGAAAATCTATGACCAACATGGACAGTATATTGAAAAGCAGAGACATTACTTTGCTGACAAAGGTCCATCTAGTCAAAGCTATGATTTTTCCAGTAGTCATGTATGGATGTGAGAGTTGGACCACAAAGAAGGCTGAGAGCCAAAGAACTGATGCTTTTGATCTGTGGTGTTGGAGAAGACTCTTGAGAGTCCCTTGGACTGCAAGGAGATCAAGCCAGTCAATCTTAAAGGAAAACAATTCTGAATATTTATTGGAAGAACTATGTTGAAGCTGAAACTCTAATACTTTGGCCACCTAATGCAAAGAACTGACTCACTGGAAAAGACCCTGATGCTGGGGAAAATGACGGTAGAAGGAAAGGGGGTGACAGAGGATGAGATTGTTGGATAAGATTGTTGGATGGTATCACCAACTTGATGGACATGAGTTTGAGCAAGCTCTGGGAGCTGGTGATGGACATAGAAGCCTGGTGTGCTACAGCCCATGGGATGGCAAAGGGTTGGACACGACTGAGTGACTGAACTGAGCTGAGGAGTCATTTTAAAATAGAACCTAAGAGTAAACTGAAGTATCTTTACTCTTGCCTTTTTCTTAGATTCAACAGTTTACTCATCATATTCATATGTCCATTAGAGCACTTATCACAAAAAGTACTTGCTTATTTGTGAGTTTGTCCTCACCACCACCCACAACCCCATCTTCTACACACAGTTAAAAACAATCCCCAGCTGATCTGAAAACTTATGATCACATAAAAACCTGTATGTGGATGTTTACAGCAGCTTTATTTGTAATGGAAGCAACCAAGATATCCTTCAATAGGCGAATGAATAAACAAACTGATATTTCTATATCATATACCACATCCATAATCCATACCATGGAATATTATTCAGTGATCAAAAGCAATGAGCTGTCAAGCCACGAGTGAATCTTTCACATAGTGCTAATTTAAAGAAGCCAGTCTGGAAGAGCTAAATACTGCCATGACTCCAATTATATGATTTCTGGAAAGTGCAAAACTATAGAGAAAATAAAATGACTGGTGATTGTCAAAGGCATGGGGAGGAGAGGAGACAAATACTGAACAGATTTCAGCATTCAGTACAGGGAATTTGGGGGATGGGTAAAAATCATTTTATGTGATACTTTAATGGTAAATACATGACATTATGCATTTATCAGAACCCACAGAACTTATAATAAACCTTAATATATATGCAAATTAAAAATTCATTTAGAAGGTTAAGGTATCCCACAATACCTTAATTTAATGAAGTACAGATTATGATAAAACCATCTAATTATATCACAAATGTATAGAATAACCCTCTTGAAAGAAAAGCGAGAGAAAAAGGTGCTAGCCCAAGTAATTCTGGAAATTAGTAATCTATAAAACTAAAGGCAGAAGAAATTATACATAAGGACTATGATGAGTTGAATAAAGTTGTTTTTCACAGGGCGTGAGTTATCAGTTCTGATATTGCTATGCATGGAAGCTGGAACTGAACAGTTAGAGACATGGATTATAGGCGGTCGGAGGTTCTTTCACTGTTGGAAAGGAAGGGTACAGATAAGCAAGAGGAAGAGGTTAGAATAATCCATGTAGCAATGAACTTGAGGCAGAGACGTCAGTATAAACTCAGCTTTAGCTCAATAAGTAAAGGGGCCACATACAGAAATATACAGAGATATGAATATATACACAGGTTAGCATACACATATATTTCCTTTCTCTGTAGACTGAGAGGACAGACATAATGACACCCAAGTAAAACTAATCATATCAAATCCCCAGATTTTGGTTGGCAAATCTATTTTCTCTAATAACAGGAACTGGGGCTTCTGGGAAAAATGGCTGATTCTAGGACTGGGGCAAGAAATACAAAGATGGAGCTGGTAGCATCTTGGGGTGCCAGAAAATAAGTGCCTAATTAAAAAAAAAATCACAAGGGTGATGATAGAGGAGCTTCCAATGGCCAAAACTGGAACTTAAAACAGAAAACAAAGACAGTATTGGATTTTAACCCACTGTATGCAATAAAAATCCATGAGTTTACACTGACATAAATGATTGAATAAACACAAAAATGGGAGAGAAGGGACACATCTTTCAGGCAGAAGCCTTCCCAATCATTTATGCAGATAACTTTACTTTCACGGAAGTGGAGCATAAATCCTCACTTTTTTTCTTCCTTACTCCTTGAGTGTGTCTGCTGTGCATAATGAATTCCTTCTAGAAAGTAAACTATGGAAAGGGGTGGGGGAACTTTCTAATGGAGAAATCTGAGCCTCAGCCACGAGAGCAAGGTTAACATTGACAGTGATGAATCAAGCTGATAGTATATATATTTGATGTGACATGATGAGAAAGATGCTTTACCTCTGTGGTCTTCCCCCTGAAAACACACACCCCTCGTCAAATCATGAGAAAAACATCAGACTAATCATGTTGCAGGACATTCTGCAACATACCTAACCTGCTGTCAAGGCCATTTAAAAAAAGAAAGTCTGAGAAACTGTCATATCTGGGAAGAGCCTAAAGAGACAGAACTAAACATAATGTGGAATCTTGGATGAGATCTGGGAACAGACGACATCAGGTGAAAGACAAGGCAATTTGAATAAAGTGTGGATTTTAATTAACAGGAGTGTATCAATATTGGTTCATTAATTGAAACCAACTCACCATATGAATATAAGATACTAATAAGAGGGGGCAACTGAGTGTGGGGTGTATGGGAAGTACGCCATCTTTGCCACTTCTCTATAAATCTCGGACCTTTCTAAAATAAAATGTTTATTTAAAGAACCATAAAATTTAAATCTCCTTTCCTTGGCAAACAACATAGGTTTGCTTCTATACACCTTTTACCTAACTGTAAGCCGGAGGCCACCCTTGAACATAATTGTTCAAGGCAATTTCTATTTTGGCAATTTCTATTTTACTCATTCACCAAATGAGAGCCTGCTACGAGTCAGAGATTTCTTTTGGCTCCAAAGCAAAACTTTGAAAGGATGGAAGGACAGATATGTTTTGCCCAAGAGGTAAGAAATTCACATACCAACTAGCCATCTCTCACTCAGGCAAGCTGCTCATTCTGGACCCAGCCTTGGAAGCTACGGGCAAACACAGCAAGCAAGGTCATCAGAGCACTTCTGCAAGCACCGGATAGGCAGCCTTGACCTTGGAAGGACCAAGGGGAGAACAAATTAAAAAATGCTTTGTGGAATAAAAAGGAAGAAGCAATTAAGCTCCTGTGGTTGCAATGGGGCAAGGAGAAGTAGTGTGGGTCCGATGAGGAGAGTACAGAATAGCTCTCATTGAAGTGCAGTTATCTGAACTTGACTTTGTAGCTATTTGCAAGTGAATACTCAGGGTATTCTGGACTCCAAAGATATGACCATCCATCATGGGAATAGCTATAACTATGGAGGGAAAAAAGGCAGATAAAAATGAGGAAGAAAAAGAAAGGGAAACTAGAAGCCTAGATGGATTCTTTTTTTCTCCTCAAAAGACGATTTCCAATATGTACAATCCAAAAAGGACATAATGACATAGATAACCTGTTAATGAGTTAGCTGCGTGTTGCCTTTTCCCCAAAGCAGGGCTTTAACTGACAGAGCTCCTGTGTGTCTAAAAAAGGTAATAAGGGAGAAATGTACAGCTTAATCTTTAAACAAATATGAACATGCTGCAGCCAAGCGGCTGCTCCTGTGGACAGAGGTGATAAAGGACAGGACACTATCCAGTGGCTTCCGGCTGAGGGCTCGGCGAGAAAAACCTGATGACGATTAACGAGCACAATACTCATCCCAGAAAGTAAACCCATCTGGGGTGTTTGGCCAATCACGACAATCAATCAAAAGAATGACTTTGAATCCGAGCAAAAGGTTGGGGTTCACCAAACCTCAGGCAGCTGTGAGGTTACTACCTAAAGCTTCTGTCTAAGAGAGAAACACTCATTGGAAACCATCTTACTCTCTGGGTTGGATTACTGGATTCCCATCTTGGCTGGCCCTTCTGACCCCATGCTCTTTGTCTCTCATCTTTTTGCTTTGTTTTTAACTATTTATAACACAGTGCATTGAGATAAAATAAAAGAGGAAATTACACTCACATGGTACCAGTGTATTGATTACACAGAGTACATAATAATCAGAGAGAAAAACTACACTGTCAGCTTATCACATTGGTTAAACAAGATGGTTTTCTGGGGCACAGCTCTTATCAAGTAAAACCTCCAAAGAGAATTACATATCTTTGGGACACATAGAACTAAATTCCCATTATGTGTTCCCCGAGTTTGAAATGTCTCTGCCCAGCAGACCAAGTGAATTCCTAGGCACTGGGTGCCTTCTAATCCCACCTGTGAACTGCCCAAGCCCACTCTCCCTTAAGAGAGCACCCGTTAAAGTACACCCTTCCAGGCTCTGTTAGAAAGGAAATAGTTCCGCCAAAGTTTAAGACCTCCACGGGAGTTCTGTGCCCTGAGAACCTTACTCCTCACTCTCCATTCCTTCACTCACCTAGACTAATCCCACCAGTTTGTGAACAACCCCTTTGATGTCTTCACATGTATCATTTGGCTCACGTAACACTTCCCCTTCTCTATTTCTACATATCCTACAGTGTCCAGTTCAGGATCCACCTCTTGTTTAAAGCTTCTAGAATTCTCCAGCCCTCAGCTGAGTCCACCACTCCTTTTTATTTTTTAAATTAACTTATTTATTTTAATTGGAGACTAATTACAATATTGTAGTGGTTTTTGCCATACATTGACATGAATGAGCCATGGGTGTACATGTGTTCCCCAGCCTGATCCCCTCTCCCACCTCCCTCCCCATCCCATCCCTCAGGGTCATCCCAGTGCACCAGCCCTGAGCACCCTGTCTCATGCATCGAACCTGGACTAGCGATCTATTTCACATGTGATAATATACATGTTTCAATGCAATTCTCTCATGTCATCCCACCCTTGCCTTCTCCCACAGAGTCCAAAAGCCTGTTCTTTACATCTGTGTCTCTTTTGCTGTCTCGCATATAGGGTCATTGTTCCCATCTTTCTCTTAAACTGCAAATCTTCTGAACCATCACCTTCAGTGTTCAGGTACCCATGGTCTTCTGCTGCTCACATTTATAGGCATGAGGAATTCTGATTCCCCAACTAAACTGGAAGCCCCTGAGAAGTGGGAGACAGGCTTTAAATTTCTTTTGCATATCCTCATCTCCTTGTCCAGTGATAGCACAAAGGAGGTGTGTAGTGAGTAATCATTTAGTTTTATTAGAATTTCACCAGTGGAAATCAATCAGCTGTGTTGTGTCACTCTTGTTTAATTTGATGTGTCAGATTTTCACCAGCCCATCTCAGGGTGTCTAAGCTAAGCAAAAGCACATGCCAGGTTGTGAGCAGGACAGGATCCTTGAAAAGCATGAAGAAAAACATCTACTTTACTTGAACAGTTATCTTAAAGGGCCGTTTAACTTTCAAGCTGAGGCAGTCTTCTTCCTCTTCCTTGGCTCACTAGAACATCTCTAAGCCAGAGCTGCACTATCCAGACAGGGCAAAAATGACTTGGGATAAGGACCTCAAAGATTCCCCAAGAACAGCAGTTCTCTGTCTATGCTCATCCGGCTTCCACCAGTCATCTTACCAGGTCAGCAATCCTGCTGCTCACAAGAACTATAACGATCATCTGCTTGGGCTGTCAAGCCAGTCTTCTTCCTTCTTGCTATCTCTTGATGGGATGTTGTTCTTCTTCTCCAGTGTTTAAGGAAGAAAAATATATCTGAAGATGCCTTTGTTAGCAAGTAAAGTCAAATCTATTTCGGGCAAAGACAGCTCTCTAGAGATCTGAGCGACAGAGTGTTAATGCAGTTCAGTCCCTGTCAGCAGATCTGTCATTAGTCATTACCTTCTCTCCTGCTTATCCACCAAGGAGTGGGCCAAGGCAAGATCAAGACAGACAGCAGCCAATCAAATGTCTCAAAATACTTACCCCAAATAAGCCCTGTTACATAGCACAGACTAGGTGAAAACCAAGATGGCCATCAGTGGGCCTGCCTTTACTTAGAAAGTAAATTCAGAATCCTCCTTTAAAACCCAGGGCTTAACTCTATACTGATATCATTCTGAAACAGCCTAGTGCTCAAGCAACTTTCTTAGTACCAAGCAAAGCTGGTGAACAAGTGTCATTGACTGTAATTACCTTCTCATTCAGCAGCCTCTCATGACTTCTCCAGCCCTGTGGATAAGCCCTTCTCAGCCTCTGTGTTATACACTGACCTCATAACCCAGATACAATAAATGAATTCTGGGAAAGTTGCATCTAAATTAAAATCTGTCCCAAATACATTCTGAGAATTGATGGAATGCTGGAGAAAACAGCTGGATTTGTAACAGACTTCAAAAAATAAAAACTTCATATCATTAATGATTTTTATACAATGCATTGGGTTGGCTGCAGATGATTTTCTGCAGACAAAAGAAAAAATGATTTCCTTATTTCTAGCCCCTCTTGGTTTTCTCCAAATGCCTCACTGGCTATACTGTATAGAAGTTAGTTTAAATATATGTGTATTTACACACACACACACACCCCTTTCTCCCATCTAATTAACTGGGGACTTTCTATGAAAACCAGCCAAATGGACAACAAGGTCCTATTTCCTCTTCATCCAGAGATAAGACTATAAAGATATTTATAAAAAATTGATCATATGATGTGCCTATTCCGCATGTATATAAAAATCATCTCTCATCTGCTCACTTCACAGCCTTTTTCATCAGTAGTTAAGGGCAAATTCCCCAGTAGTATCACTCAATAAAGGCAATCTGTAAGTAATAGATTAACAACAAGCATGGGTTGGTCAAGTTCCTATTCCATGATACTATTTTAAGGAAACATCTGGATGGATACTTTTAGAAATTGAACACTTAACACAAAGCAACTACTTTCTCACTTAATATATTTCTTTTTATGTTCAGATTTTCTAAGTAAGATATTAAAAACCTGTGAACAACACCATGGTGAAGTGCTTAGGAATGACTGGGAATTCATTTCTAGGATGACTGAAAAAGAATTCAAACTTACCAGGTTTGGTTATGCTATGGAACAAATTCAGAAAAGTGCTAACTGTAAAATCTGGATAGTGAGCTGTGGGTGGTTTTCCTTCTTTCTTTTTCTCAGTCTTTTTAGATATTTCAAATATTTTCATGATAAACTCTGGGGAGGGGGAATACCAGGTTCTTATATTGGTTGTCCAATCATTTATAAAACAAACTATTGGTAAAACTTAGTGAAGCCTCTCATTTAATAGGAAGTATTTTTCATTTCTGTAGGTGTTTTCTTAGCATCATTTTCCTTAATGCTAATGGATTTTCTGAATGATCATGTAGGTGTGTGGACCAATAATAACAATTATGAGACAACTCAATACGTAGAGCAGTTCAGAAAGCCCTGCCGAATACATGATCTCGCTGTACTCCTCACCTTAATCTTATGAGGTGGTTTAAGCCAGTATCATTCTCACAGAGAAACATGCAGCTGAGGAAAGATAAGTGGCTTGGGTTTGTCTAAGGTCACTGGACTGACAGGGAGACCAGATCCCCATTTTAAATACTTTTCCTACCATGCATGGTGCAATTTACGTGAGTTATTTTCCTGAATAGCTATGAAGAATCACACCAAAAATTCTACAACAAATAAGATGCTTTAAACTAGTAACAAAATTAATCATACAAAAATAACACAACTTGATAATAAAATCTGAAGACACACCCAAAGTCCACATCAGTATTGAAAGATTTAATTTGCTCAGCTGTCTCTGAAGTGGACAGGGGAGAGTTGAAAGCCACAGTGACAATCTGAACAATCAAAAGGAACAAAGGAATCTTGTAGCCCATCTTCCCAGATAAAACCTGAAGCAGCCACTAGCGGTTGGTTACTTGAGGCCTTCATGCATCACGAAGGGCCTAAATAATAATGCTGGTGAGTGTTGTATTTTACTTTTATTTTACCTTTATCAAAGGAAAATTCAAAGTTACTATTTAAGTCAGTATTTCTTTAGGTTTAGGTAAACACTGAAGAATCAAATTAGGCCTCAAGGCATCTTGGTTCTGAGACTTATTTTTAGCACAGTGAGACCATTAGCACCACCTCTCCAAGTTTACAGGGGAGAAAAAAAAAAAATTGATCAGCTCTCTTTTCCACTTAATGATTTCCATGATGACTTCCAGCAGACCTTAAATGGGACTAATCTATTTAGGCTAATAAAAACTAAATCTATTCTGTATCACCGAGCAGAGTGGCAACAACTGGCTGTAATGCAAACACCACTCAAATCTAACAATATTCACATTAACATAATTTGATATGATGAAAACAATATGTTACTTCTGCTGGCCACACTTCCCTGGGAAACCAACAAGAGGTTACTGGCAGCACCTTGACTTAGCCGGGGAGATAATAGGCTTGGGCATCAGTGTAATTATCTCTGGCAAATCATTATACTGTAAGCAGCTGTGTCTACTAACATTCAATAAAGCTTAACTAGAGCTCCAGCAATCACTCAGCCCACCAAAAACTTTCATTTGGAAGCTTGCTGACATCTAGAATTTAGACCATTCTGGGTCTATTGCCTTAACAACATTACTTCTATACTGCTTCCTGCCAGAGTGTTTTCTAGGAAAATATAGCAAGCTGAATATGTTGTATTCTATATAGACTGCTAACAGTTATTAGCTGGGGTGAGTTGAATAGTGTCCTCCCAACATTCCACAGGCAACCTCAGAATGTGACCTTAGTCGCAAATAAGGTCTTTGAGGATATAAATATGGTAAGGGTTGAGGTGAGGTCATGGTTGGATTAAGGTGTGCCTGAAATTCAATGACAGTGTCCTGAGAAGAGACAGAAAAGGAAAAATGGAGAATCTGGAAGAAGATCATGTTAAGATGGAAGCAGGGATCAGAATTATGCTCCCCAAAGCCAAAAAAGGCCAGGACCACTAGAAGACGGAAGAAGCAAGGAAGGGTCCTCCTTTAGAGCCTTTGAAGGGATGTGGCCTCTAGCCTCCAGAACTGTGAGTCCATCAATTTCTATTTTTTAAACCACCAAGTTTGTGGTAATTTGTTATATGTGCCCTGGGAAACGAACATACTAGCTTTAATGATCATAAATATTGCATGCTGTTTCCGCTGCTAACAAATGATCAGTGGGCAAATCCAGGAAAAAGAGGAACGAAGTGAAACAACACCATCTCCTGCTGTCACTCTAAGGTAATGGAAGCAAGAAACACGAGTTACTAGCTGGGTGAGGGAGTACAGAGAACAGGAGTGAGTAAACAGCAAGTTAGTGATGAGAGGAGATGCAGGTTGAAATCTACAAAGAAACAACACGAGTGGTGAGGCATGGTTAGTAGAAGTCAAAAGGCTATGAAGTTGAGAGTTAAGCTGTGGGCAGGTAGCAGGCATCAGAGTAGTCAAGGCTGAAGTCCAGGCATCTGTGACATGGAAAAGGAAGGAGGTATGTTTTACAACCATTATTCCATCCAAACCTTAGAAATGATGTCTGTGTTCCTAGGACACATATTTTATTATTCTTATTTTATAGAGCAGGGGATAGGTATGGAGAGGCGAGCAACTTGGTCCTTATCACAAAAGTATCCACTGAAACATCTGGGATTTAAATCTATTTGTATCTGATCCCAAGTCTTATATATCAAGCTTGATTCAAAGTATCCAACAGATCCTTTGTTACAAAACTGACTGAAAGAACAAATCCCTTATTTATAACTCTTTTGTACTTACTCTCATAGCAGTAATTGATTCCATGGAGTAGAAAGATGCAGGCCAGCGACAAGTGATGCTAATGCTGTCTATATATGTTGGAATCATGTGGACAGCTCATAACACCTGGATGCCCAGACCTCACCCCTGATCTACTGAACCGTATCTCTGGGATGGTATCTTACCCCTGATCAACTGAACCAACTCCCTGGGTGTGCTCAGAAAGCTCTTGGGTGATTCTAATGAGAATTGTTACTGAGCCCCACACAACCCTCAGGGAGCAGTGGGGAGCTCAGAAGGATGAGGAAGAGAGGAGAATGTACGGTTTGCAGGCTGCCTCTAACCATCTCACTTCTCAGAAGAGCTCTGACACACACTGGGGCAATGAGGAAAATGAAAATGTGCTTTGTATGTTTGAAGATTGCTTCAACTTTTTCACTTGCACAGTTTATGGTTTTTTCCTCCAGTGAATGTGGGAATGTAAGCCTCGACATTAGGAAAGCTGTCCTTGTCTCACATTGCTCAACATGAGCCAGGAAACGTACACTCAGCCTGTGTCTGGAAAGAACTTTGCAACATTCAGCAATGTGCTAGACTAGGAAGCAGCTTTTGCTGCCACTGCAAATATTGTTTTTACAAATTTGGCGTCTGTATGAAACAAAGCTGAATCATTTTTTTGAAGTAACTACTGTTGTTTGCCGCAGTGCTAGAAGCCCGCAGCATTAGAGCCCCATTGCCTACCCTCCAGCTGGAAATGCTGGTATTATGTAAGACAATGCTTCTAAAACTTTCACCTCTGTTAATCATTGAGAGGGCTGGTCAGACCAGAGATTCCTGAGCTCCACTCTTGAGCATGGTTGAGGCTGAGGAATCTGCATTTCTCATAAGCTCAGGTGAAATTGGGGTCGCACAGAGCTGGACACAACTGAAGCGACTTAGCAGCAGCAGCAGCAGGTGATATGATGCACCCGTCCATGGACCATACTTCACGTTGCTCTTGTACAAGGAGTATGTGTGTGCTCAGTCACTCAGCTGTGCCCGACTCTGTGCGACCCTATGGACTGTAGCCCACCAGACTCCTCTAACCATGGGATTCTCCAGGCAAGAATACTGGAGTGGGTTGCCATTTCCTACTCCAGGGGATCTTCCTGACCAGGGATCAAACCCTCATCTCCTACAGTGGAAGGCGTATTCTTCACCACTGAGCCACTAGGGAAGCCATGCTCATTCAAGACAGTGCTTTTCAAAATCGAATATACGCACAAAACACCTGGGGATGCCGTATACATGCAGATTCTGACTCAGATGTTCTTGTCCACAGGTCCCTCTCTAAGTAACAAGGATACCAGGTATTCCACCGGCGGGGGTTGGGGGGAGGACCTTTACCTGTATCTTTTGTTCATACAGAAACATGTCCATTCAGCTGTGTGATAGTTAAGGGAGAAAAACCTAAGCATTAGTCTCCTCTCCCCTTTTCTGGGTGGAGCCACTAAAGACGAATAAATCAAATTACATCCCCAAACCAAGGAAAAGTTAGGGAACAGAGAGAATGCTTCCTCATGTCTGATGAGTGAACAGTTGGTTGATTGCTGCGATATATAAGGCATGAAGGGGTATCCACTTTAAACAATCAACTGTTTCCATAGCTGTATGTCTGGAATGCCAGAAGATCTGAGTCAAGAGAAATGAGGAATTTCTCTTAATGGATTTCTTTCACTTGAGTTAGCATGCTTTGCCTTGCAATGGATGGAGGCCACTCTGCAGAAAAAGTGATGGTAACAGAGGACTCTCAGATGGTAAGAGCATGAAGCATAGTTCACCTGCCTCCATCTAACAGCATTAGAGGTATAAGATCTGTTATGTTTTAATTTAAACATTGTCATGATGCTGGGAAAGATTGAGGGCAGAAAGAGAAGGGGACGACAGAGGACAAGATGGTTGGATGGCATCACCGACTCAATGGACATGAGTGTGGGTAAACTCCAGGAGTTGGTGATGGATAGGGAGGCCTGGTGTGCTGCGGTCCATGGGGTTGCAAAGAGTCAGACACAACTGAGCAACTGAACTGAACTGAATGCATGTTAAACTCAAGACGAGGAAACTTATACTGTGGGGGCAAAACCTGCATACACACGCACACACACACACCCATGTATTAACGAAGCCATCATGAGCTCATTCATTTTTATTCGCTCAGCCATTTATTCAATAATGTCTTCTCTACAGCAGCCAAGGCTGTAGGAGCTGTGGATCAAGGAGAGAACCATCTGCAACAAATATCCAAGCTAGTCCATCCATTGGAAAAAGGCTTAGACAACTGAGGTAAGGAAGATGGTTGGCTTTACACTTTTACTTCCCTGTAGGCAATACATGGATTTAGAGTAGTGCATCTCTGACTACAATGAGAATCTGGTTCCAAACTCTCCCCCTGTCCTCCCTGTCTGCTACAGATAGATACTTTTATAAATAACAATTAATTACTAGAAAAAAGGAAAGTTGAAAAACTCAGGGATAAAAACACAAGTTCCAATCTTTTACTATTAGGTTCAAGAGACAATGTCAAATTGCTTAAAAAAAAAAAAAAAAGTCTCAAATTCTGCCCATCTTATAGCAGACTGCTAACAAATAGCTTGGCTTCCTGGGTGGCCCAGTGGTAAAGAATCTACCTATAATTCAGAGACATGGGTTCGATCCCCGGTCCAGAAAGATCCTCTGGAGTAGGAAATGGCAACCCTCTCCAGTATTCTTGTCTGGAAAATTCCATGGACAGGAGACTGGCTGGCTATAGTCCATGAAGTCACAAAGAGTCAGAAAGAGTCAGACAGGACTGAGCATACATGCAAAGGAAAAAAAAAAAAAAGAACAGCTCACATGCAAGCATTCTCTTACACCGAGTAAAACTAAGTTAGAACCCACGGGTTCCAGGGTTAGGTCACCTGGGTTTGAATTACAGTTTTAGTGATGCTGGCTAAATGACTTTGGGCAAATTATTTAATTTCACTGTTTCTCAGTTTCCTCCCCACAATAAGAAATGCCATCTTCACAAAGCTGTTGTCAATGCATATAAAACATTTACAAGTCAATACACATAAAGCACTCGATAGTGTCTGGCTCATAGTAAATGCTATTAAAGTGTGAGTTGTCACCATTATTACTATTTACTATTATGACTGCTATCATTACTGCTTCTACTGTTACTTCTAGTACAATGCTGCTGTATCAGCGGCCAGCATCGATGCAGTTATTTCACATATAAAATGGTGCTTGTAATTTCTTCCTTTCTTCCTTCCTATGTGCCTAGAAAGTAAAGTTATCAATGCAAAAGCACATGAGCATGTGTGTGTGCTCAGCTGTGTCCAACTCCTTGTGACCCCATGCACTGTATCCTGCCAGGTTCCTCTGTCCACAGGATTTTCGAGGCAAGAATACTGGAGTGGGTTGCCATTTCCTCCTCCAGGGGATCTTCCCCACCCAGGGATCGAACCCATGTCTCCTGAGTCTCCTGCACTGGCAGGCAGAGGCCTTACTACTGAGTCAACTGGGAAGTCAATGTATGAGCACATTACGGCCCAAATAAATGCCCCCTTGTAACTGATTGTCTACCCTGACCAAATGCCATTTCAGAGAGGAAAGGACCGAGTGCCCTGGGGTTCTCTGTGTCTGCACATCATGAAATAAACGGAAGCAGCACTGAGACAGCTGTCTGTCCACTGTCCCCGGAGAACCCCATCGGGCTGATGCTTTATGACAGTGGGTGCTGCCTCCAGGGAAAGGCACGATCCTTTCCAGTCTGTAACCAAATAACAGTGAGCAGGGGGAATGGCTTTGAAGGACACAGAATTCAATACTTAGCCCTCCTGCATCTTTCACACATACAGCTATTTCTCCAAGCTCTCTTCTTCACAACTGCTTTGGATTCTCAGCTACAATTACTGTGAATTACTTCTCAATTATTTTTCTTTATATTAGCTACCTATAATTAGCTGGGAATAAAAAAATATTAAAGTGACACTGAAACACATTTAAGAAACACTGAAATTTGAGCACGAGAGAGATTGTTAGAAAACAATCTACAATCATCAGAAAGCCAGAGACTTTCTCAAGATGAGAAAGGAAAATAACCTCCTCCTCATGTGTTTTTTTTAAGCTAACTCTGAGAATATTAAACCAATTTATGGATGTGGTCTAACTCATTTTCATTGTCAAAAATAAAACTCGGAGGAAGAAAGGGAGAACAAAATAACCAAATAAGAAAGCAGGTATCTGGGCTCTGTAAGTGTATTTGGAGATGAATAGCTTGAATGGCTTTTAAGATTTATTCACTTACATGTAGCTATCACATCTGGACAAGGTCAAAGAAAGAAGAGGTAAGGCTGGAGTTCTTAATGTAGCCTCAGAATGGAGTCATTGACTTGAAGAACAAGAGGTGTAGTAACACGTACAAATGGCTGGTGATGAGGTTAGGAGTGGCTTGACAAGCACGCTGGTAGACGGCCCAGAGACTCCGTGTAGCCAGCGGTGTGTGACCCTGACATGGCCCAGACTGTAGTCAACTAGTTAGGAGTTTTAACGTGTCTTTGTTACTCAAGTTGAAAATTATCCTGTCTAATGAGCCAGTATCTTTAGCTCCCAGATTCACCCTGTAGTGCAGTTTCTTTTAAATTCGTCACACTAAGTATATTAAAGTTGCTCTGTACAGCATATGGCATGATACTTGAGGGATATACATACTGAGAGGTTTTCTAATGGAGAAGAAATTAATGATACGGTCAGACATAACATCAAAGTAAACAAGTTTTTGTCACTCTCTATTTCTCATCTTCCCACTCTGACTCTCCAGTTAAGACACTCAAAACCTATTCACTGTGACCATCTATCCACCCACCACCCACATACACATTCATCCAACAAACTCCTGGCACATTCCTCCTGCCTGATAGTGCACTATGCTTTTGGAACTTAATTTCTAGTGAGAAAAGATAGGAAATCAACAAGCCTGTTGCTGTTGTTGTTTGGTCACACAGCCGTGTCCAATTCTTTGGGACACTATGGACTGCAGCACGTCAAGCCTCCCTGTCCCCCACCATCAACAAGCTAGAAAATAAACAACTATGACAATTGTGCTAAGAAAGGAAAAAATTAAAACCTAAAAACAGTGACTTACTAGGGAAATCTATTCACAATCCTAAAAGAAAAACAGAATTCCGTTCAGATGATTAACAGAAGAAATACTAATGAAGAGATAACTTACAGAGGTATAGGCAGCATTGAAAGAAGCATCAAGGGATGTTGAGGCTGCCAGAGACAGCAGAAAGCTCTCATCAAGGACCAAGGAGAGGAAATGGTGTTGTCATAGTCCAGTGAGAGCATTTCCATGGGGAAAATGTTATCTGGCAGGACCTCTCGTTATGGAGGGAGGCACCCAAGGTCAGAACTCTGATCCAAAACGGAGAGGAAGGAGATAAGAGCCCAATCTCTCTTTTTCCTTTTACCCTCCAACTTCCTGCTAGTGCTTCCTATTGGCAGAACCTGATGATACGCCACCTGGCATAGGAGTTTGGGTGACGCATCCATAAAATTTGGCTCCAGTGTTGAGAATAGATTGAGAAGGTGGAGGAAAGAAGATGAAAAATAACCGAGGAAGGGAACCTACTTAGGCAGATAAGTCAGGAAAAGCTCCCATGTGGAAGTGACATGTGAACTGGTACCAAGAGAAGAGGCCGGCCGTGCAAAGAGCCATAGAAGAATGAGCCAGCAGAAGGGTAAGTGAGCACATGTCTTTGCTCTTCTCCTTGTTCTTCATCCCACACTCAGGACAGATCCTTCACTAGGAACGCAGACTCAGACAATCCAAATGAACATCTTCCTAGATGTGTTTCTATTACTCTAGTCCTGGGAGAACTGAATGCCTCTCGTCTATGTTCTCAAGACCACAGAAGACTTTGCTCATAAAAAAAGAGAATGCTCACACTAGGACATTTCCCTACGAGAGGGCCAGCACTTTTACTCATTCTAGTGTACAAAGAAGGAAGAATCAAGGATGACATATGTAAAAGCATTAAAAAAGGCAACTAAAGCAACTATCCCATTTATCCAATTTCTCTTTGAAAGCTCAAGTCTTCCACATTTTGACAAATCCTCATATCATGCAACATATGCAAAAATGTCCTATTATGCCCATCAGTCTCTTAAATGAAAAAACATGGCAAAGATCCAATTAATATACAAAATAACAATAATTGCTTTGGCTCCATTCCTTCATTCTTTCTGGAGTTATTTCTCCACGGATCTCCAGTAGTATATTGGGCACCTACTGACCTGGGGAGTTCATTTTTCAGTGTCCTATCTTTTTGTCTTTTCATACTGTTCATGGGGTTCTCAAAGTGCCCAATATGCTACTGGAGATCAGTGGAGAAATAACTCCAGAAAGAATGAAGGGATGGAGCCAAAGCAAAAACAACACCCAGTTGTGAATGGGGCTGGTGATAAAAACAAGATTCAATGCTGTAAAGAGCAATACTGCATAGGAACCTGGAATGTTAGGTCCATGAATCAAGGCAAATTGGAAGTGGTCAAATAGGAGATGAGAAGAGTGAACATTGACATTCTAGGAATCAGTGAACTAAGATGGACTGGAATGGGTGAATTTAACTCAGATGACCATTATATCTCCTACTGTGCCAGGAATCCCTTAGAAGAAAGGGAGTAGCCATCATGGTCAACAAAAGAGTCTGAAATGCAGTACTTGGATGCAATCTCAAAAACGACAGAATGATTTCTGTTCGTTTCCAAGGCAAACCATTCAATATCACGGTAATTCAAGTCTATGTCCCAACCAGTAAGGCCGAAGAAGCTGAAGTTGAACAGTTCTATGAAGACCTACAAGACCTTCTAGAATTAACACCCAAGAAAGATGCCCTTTTTATTACAGGGGACTGGAATGCAAAA
Organism: Muntiacus reevesi; assembly: GCF_963930625.1. Taxonomy (NCBI): domain Eukaryota; kingdom Metazoa; phylum Chordata; class Mammalia; order Artiodactyla; family Cervidae; genus Muntiacus; species Muntiacus reevesi. The sequence continues at coordinate 92,526,060 of NC_089254.1, read as the reverse complement.
ATAGGAACTCAAGAAACACCTGGAGTAACAGGCAAATTTAGCCTTGGGGTACAGAATGAAGCAGGGCAAAGGTTAATAGAGTTCTGCCAAGAGAACGCCGCACTGTTGAAAGCAAACACCCTCTTCCAACAATGCAAGAGAAGACTCTACACATGGACATCACCAGATGGTTGACAGTGAATTCAGACTGATTACATTCTTTGCAGCCAAAGATGGAGAAGCTCTATACAGTCAGCAAAAACAAGACCAGGAGCTGACTGGGGCTCAGATCATGAACTCCTTATTGCCAAATTCAGACTGCAATTAAAGAAAGTGGAGAAAACCACTAGACCATTCAGATAGGACCTAAATCAAATCCCTTATGACTATACAGTGGAAGTGAGAAATAGACTTAAGGGACTCAATCTGATAGACAAGAGTGCCTGATGAACTATGCATGGAGGTTTGTGACATTGTACAGGAGACAGGAATCAAGACGATCCCCAAGAAAAAGAAATGCAAAAAAGCAAAATGGCTGTCTGAGGAGGCCTTACAAATAGCTGTGATAGACACGAAGCGAAAAGCAAAGGAGAAAAAGAAAAATATACCCATTTGAATGCAGAGTTCCAAAGAATAGCAAGGAGACATAAGAAAGCCTCCCTCAGTGATCAATGCAAAGAAATAGAGGAAAAAAATAGAATGGGAAAGACTAGAGATCTCTTCAAGAAAATTAGAGATACCACGGGAACATTTCATGCAAAGATGGGCTCAATAAAGGACAGAAATGGTAGGGACCTAACAGAAGCAGAAGATATTAAGAAGAGGTGGCAAGAATACACAGAAGAACTTTACAAAAAAGATCTTCATGACCCAGATAATCATGATGGTGTGATCACTCACCTAGAGCCAGACATCATGTGAAGTCAAGTGGGCCTTAGGAAGCATCACCAAGAACAAAGCTAGTGGAGGTGATGGAATTCCAGTTGAGCTATTTCAAATCCTGAAAGAGGGCACTGTGAAAGTGCTGCACTCAATATGCCAGCAAATTTGGAAAACTCAGCAGTGGCCACAGGACTAGACAAGGTCAGTTTTCATTCCAGTCCCAAAGAAAAGCAATGCCACTCATCTCATCTCATGCACTCATCTCATATGCTAGTAAAGTAATGTTTAAAACTCTCCAAGCCAGGCTTCAGCAATACGTGAACCGTGAACTTCCAGATGTCCAACCTGGATTTAGAAAAGGCAGAGGAACCAGAGATCAAATTGCCAACATCTGATGGATCATCAAAAAAGCAAGAGAGTTCCAGAAAAACATCTATTTCTGCTTTATTGACTATGCCAAAGCCTTTGACTGTGTGGATCTCAATAAACTGTGGAAAATTCTCAAAGAGATGGGAATACCAGACCACGTGACCTGCCTCTTGAGAAACTTGTATGCAGGTCAGGAAGCAATAGTTAGAATTGGACATGGAACAACGGACTGGCTCCAAACAGGGAAAGGAGTACATCAAGGCTGTATATTGTCACCCTGCTTGTTTAACTTACATGCAGAGTACATCATGAGAAACGCTGGGCTGGAAGAAGCACAAGCTGGAATCAAGATTGCCGGGAGAAATGTTAATAACCTCAGTTATGCAAATGACACCACCCTTATGGCAGAAAGTGAAGAGGAATTAAAAAGTCTCTTGATGAAAGTGAAAGATGAGAGTGAAGAAGTTGGCTTAAAGCTCAACATTCAGAAAACTAATATCATAGCATCCGGTCCCATCACTTCATGGCAAATAAATCGGGAAACAGTGGCTGACTTTATTTTTCTGGGCTCCAAAATCACTGCAGATGGTGATTGCAGCCATGAAATTAAAAGACGTTTACTCCTTGGAAGGAAAGTTATGAACAACCTAGACGGCATATTAAAAAGCAGAGACATTACTTTGTTCACAAAGGTCCGTCTACTGAAGGCTATGGTTTTTCCAGTAGCCATTATGAATGTGAGAGTTGAACCATAAAGAAAGCTGAGCGCCGAAGAATTGATGCTTTTGAACTGGGGGATGGAGAAGACTCTTGAGAGTCCCTTGGATGGCAAGGAGATCCAACCAGTTCATCCTAAAGGAGATCAGTGTTGGGTGTTCATTGGAAGGACTGATGTTGAAGCTGAAACTCCAATACTTTGGCCTCCTGATGCGAAGAGTTGACTCATTGGAAAAGACCCTGATGCTGAGAGGGATTGGGGGCAGAAGGAGAAGGGGACGACAGAGGATGAGATGGTTGGATGGCATCATCGACTTGATGGACATGGGTTTGGGGGGATCCGGGAGTTGGTGATGGACAGGGAGGCCTGGTATGCTGTGGTTCATGGGGTTGCAAAGAGTCGGACATGACTGAGTGACTGAACTGAACTGATAACAATAATTAATGTATACTCATAATTGAAATTCATATTAATACAAATTTTCTTTTGGTTTTATATTTACCTCCAAGTCACTAGCTTAAAGCATGTAAAATAAATATCTCATTGATTAATCTGAATATCTAACAACTTGTTTTACTTCTGTTGCCCAGAAATCATTGCTTAAAATAGGGAAAGTAACATTTTCATATTAAGATGATCATCACTTGAATTAACAAATGATTTGACCTTCAAAAGCTCATTTGCAATGTGGTTCAGATTCACTGTGAGCTAGCCAAATCAGCATTCAAATGGAACTGCGGGTTTGCTGTTGGTCATTGAGGTTAGGCAGAGTCACTTCCTCCCTGTAAATCCTTCTACTTCAGCATGCACTCACCACTGGAAAGAGAATTCTATTCAAGGACAAATTTCAGGCCAATAATGAGGAGTTGCCTGCATGTTAATGAGGCTCACCATCTCCCATACTCAAAACTAACCATTTTCTCTTAAAGATCTTCAGGAGTTTCCATTATCTCTACATTAGTCGTTAATTTCCCTAGTGCCCATTTAATTTATTTCCTCTTATTTTGTCCCTGATGAACATGGAAGCAGATGGTAATTCTTCTTCTCTTTTCAATTTGTAACTCTTGCCAAGTCAATGAAAACTGCTGATAGAAAGAATAAGTTCAAAGAATGTGATTACCTGGAGGAGAGGCCGCTGCACCCCCAGCACTTTCATGGTATCTGCATTAGCCAGGATCTTCAGGGGGTCAGATGTTTTCGTGACTCCTTCAATCTCCTTGTTGATCTCAGCCAAGACCTGATTGAGGAAGATATTTTTGATGTACACGGTGAGAAACTCTCGAAGAGGACACTGTTTGGCAGGACCAAGTCCCAGGGCGTGCTCTATCTCTTGAATAAATCTGGAAGACAAACAGAGCACAACCACTGTCAAACATATCAGAAAGATAGTTACAGAAATATGACCAAACATGGGCATCTCTGCTTGCTGCTATGGAGAGATCTGGGGAAATTACCAGAATTCTAAACAAGGGCAGGCCACTTTAATATCCACCTATATATGAGTCTGTTTTTTAAACACAAGTTATTTCACTTATTCAAAAGAAACAGAAGGAAACAGAAACAAAAATTTCAAAATAGTAGGGAGAAAGGAGAGACAAAAATATTTATTAATTCAAGAAGGAAATAAAAATATAAGAAGCAAAAGAAAGTGTGATAAACAAAAAACAAATTATGATGCAAAGTAAAGAGCAAACCCCATACTGCATATTTCTTAAGCTCTATATATGTGTAGACAGAACTTTCGAAAAGAGAGAAAATAAAGGATATTGTTGTTCAGTCTGTAAGTCATGTCTGACTCTTTGCGACCCTATGACTGCAGCATGCCAGGCTCCTCTGTCCTCTACTATCTCTCAGAGGTTGCTCAAATTCATGTCCCTTGAGTTGGTGATGCTATCTAACCATCTCACCCTCTGCCACCCCCTTCTCCTTTTGCCTTCGACCTTTCCCAGCATCAGGGTCTTTTCCAATAAGGATAGTCTTTAAATTTATGACACTAATGTGGGTTGAGAGGTTATGAAAGGAAATAGGATGGGAGTTCGGACAAAGGAGAAGTTTAACTTTATTTGTAATGATCAATTTCCTTTATGAAAAACACTTAAAACATTTATAGCAGAATGTTAACTGTCAAAACTCACAGATGCGTACGCAGATACTAGTTATGCTATTCTTTGTATTTTTCTATGCTGAAAGCTCCTGCTTTCATGGTTCTGATACGCACAAATATAAGTTACTAGAGTTTAGCGAATCACACCAGTACAACAACAGGATTTGAATTCCAGTTACCATAGTACATTAACTGTGAGTAGAGGCATGAAACAGCAACTCCAGTGCTTCAGTCCAAAAGTTTCTATGTAAATAACTGATGTTCATCATAATCAATGACCTGTCCTATCACTTCTTTCTTTCAAAGTCAAATCAGTGAACGGTCACTTCACATCTGTTGCTCAGTTCATAGAAAGACAGCAATGTGGGTAGCCACTGTCTTCTCGTCTCTCAGGGATTAACCCCTGTGACAGTTTACAGAAATTGATAACTGAAAAAGGGAATTAGCTAAAAAAAAAAAAGCTAAAAGAAAAAAAAATCTAAAAGTAATACTGGGAGCAAAATTTGATTTGAACCTAAGTGGATTTACAGAAGAAATAACAGACCCTGGGAACATGTGAGAGGAACATGCAGCCAGACAGAGGGTTAACTTCCTGACCTTAAAAGAGAAAAACAGTTGTGACGAAAGAGAGAAAGATGTCCCAGAGGAAGTGATGTTGACCAAAATATGTTACCTTAGAGAACTCTTGGAGGTATTTCATGACATTGAAAAGCAAAGAATAAAATTCTGGCAGCTGACCCAAACTGAGAGGGAAGTATGACATTTCACTAAAGCAGAGAAAAGATTTTTGCTGTGTATTGTAAATGACCCAACAAGAGGATGGTGGCAAGCACTGTTCAGACTCCTCTTGGTAAGACTGTTTTTGTGGCCAGGTCATGTGACATATGGGATCTCTTAGTTCCCAGATCTAAGGGATCAAACCAGTGCCCCCTGTTGTGGAAATCTTAGGAAGTCTTAGCCATTGGACCTCCAGGGAAGCCCATTCTTGGTAAGATTTTAACAAAGAAACAAAACTCTGATTCTCAATGTTTCTAATGTTACAGGGTACTAATACATATTAGTTTTATTTTTCATTTCTGTATATATTTGTAACTGATAGTAAGAATTTTTAACGTTTTCACACCAAAAAATTTCAAGTCATGAAACAGTTGTGATTTTCCCCTATTGATTAATAATACTGCTTTGCCTGGTGAGTTTTACAGATCTACAATGTTCTGTAAAGCAAGAAAGGCCTTGCACTTTAAATTTTTCCCCAAAGAATAGAAGTTAGATAAAATGAAACAGAATCTAATGAAATAGAGAAAAAAATTAGTGATTAGCTGGGAAGATCTATTTGCAACCTATGTCACAGACAACAGGCAGTAAAAAAACCAAAGAACATAGTAGAAAAATGATCAAAAGACATGAAAAGACATTTTACAGTGAGTGAACATTAAACAAAAAGAAAAAGTTTTAACTTCATTCATAATGAGAGAAATGAAAGGTAAACTACACCGAGATACCATTTTTTATACCCACGCATCAGCCAGTTTCCAAAAGTTTGAAAACACACTGTTGGTTTAAGTGTGGGCAGAGAGACATTCTCATATATTATTGATGGTCGTGAAAAATGTTACAACCCTGATGAAGGACAAATTGGCACTATCATTCAAAATTACAAATGTATTTCCTTTTGACCCAGAAATCTCACTTCTGGGAAATTCTTCCAAAAGCTATTATCTGAATATGGATGAGATGACCTATGCACAGGATACAAAGATCAGTGCAGAATTGTTTTTATATCCAAAGATTGGAAACAACAGAAAAAATCCATCAGTTAGAGATCGGTTAAATAAACTATGGTGAATCTAGACACTGCAATACTGGGCAACAACCCAGCTCCCAAACACGGAAGCTTTTGATGACCTTACCTGCAAAGATCTCTAGTACGTATATTGTTAAGTGAGAAAAGCAAGGTGCATACCAATATGCACCTTTGTATAAGAATTATACATTTATTTGTTTTATTATAAGAATTACACATTTATTTGTTTTATTATAAAGACATCCTGGAGGGTTCATAAAAAAATTAGTAAATGTGAGTATTTATAGGAAGCAGGGATTGGGGGGAGAGTCTCACAAAGGAGTGGGAATGCATTTTTCTATTATAATTTTCATAATCATTTGACTTTAAAAAAACTGTGAATATATTAGCAACTCAAAATTAAATTAGACAAAATAAAAATTATCTACATTTATCAAAGACTCTATTTCATAAATTGCTTTCTAATGAGATCACATTTAAAGTTTGGGGTATAAATGTTCCGTAAGTTCAGCTGTTTAACCTAATAAAGAGTTTCCTTTACTTAATAAACACATACATCATGGTTACTCTTCCATATCACCACTTAAACGCTCCATTAACCTCCAGGCCCTCGGAGCAGAAGTGGGGGTAGGAAAGAGAACACAGAGGATTAATTCAGTGGAAAAGTCACCCAGGAAAGTGGACACAGAGAAGCCATGACAAACAGCAATGAGGTTTCTTAACTGATGTTGTCAACAACTAAAGGGAAGTAAAATCCTGACCCAAGGGACTTCCCTGGTAGCCCAGTGGCTAGGACTCTGGGCTCCCAATGCAGGGGACCTGAGCAGGGAACCAGATTCCATATGCCTCAACTAAAGACCCTGCATGTTGCAACTAAGACCTGGTGCAGACAAATAAAAATAAATAAATATATATTTTTAAAGCCTGACCCAAAACAAGATACAATAAATCTTTAAGAAGAGATTGAGTAGAAGGTTGGGGGGGGGGGCCACAGAAATGAAGAAATAAATAGCACATATATATATAACTATGGTTATAGTTTTAAGATCTCCAGATCCCACATCATGCTACAGTGATCCCCTGATCTCATCTAACTCACAGAGAAACTCTCCACCCAGGGGCATCCCGGTTCCCTTGGTCTAACTCTGAAAGGCAACCACTGTTACTAATCTGATAACAAATAAATACACCTGTCATCAGAATCCCTATTTATTTTTTCCCATGGATCTTAGAAGAAGAGTTTTCTGAGAAGTACTTCTTGCATTTTCAAAATCTACCAATTATTTGGAGGAGATTTTTAGTAGTTAACCTGCCCTAAACAAAGTGACAGAAGGCTCTAAATTACCCCATTTTTCTTTTTTTCTAGTCCCTTATTTGCCTTTGGTGCCCCTCGAATATGAAACCACTCTGAGCAGCACGCATGGAGCAGCTTCCATCACCTTCAGTCAAATGATTTTTTTCGAATACAAGTCATTTATTCCCTAAAGCATACACATCTGTCTAAAATGACACAGTCAGGTTGATGGTGTCATCTCTGACTCAAGGGGACCCAGGTCAACATGTTTCCAAATCTGTTTTTGGAGCTGGGAGGGTCCCACTGTGCAGAAGGCATGAGACATGAGGGGAAAATGAAAGAGAAAAATTAGGGCTGTCTCACCAGCCTCTCTCCGCTCTGGTCAAGAATGAGAAGCAATCACATTAAATGGGCAAAATGCCCTTTCTTAGACAAGAAGGACACAGAGGAAGATCGTCCCTAGGCATCTAAGAGGTGAATCGAACTCATAGTCTGTGCAGAGAGGAAAGGTTTAGGGAAGTGGAATGGCCAAGGGTGGAACACGGAAAGTAGGGATCCCTGAGTCTGAATCTTGAATGTACTATCTAGGGCAGGTTACTCAGCTTCTCTTCATCCTATTTGTGTACTCTGTAAATGGATGTAACACAGGATTTGTTTTGATGATTAAGTAAGGAAATAAAATGCAAGTGCTCATCACAGAGGCTGACATACAGTTAAATGCTAAGTAGGTGGTGGCTGCTGCTATTTGTATAATTACTATCGGTGCATAAATCCTGATGGGGTTGGAGAGTTAGAGCAAAGTGTGACATATTTTACCAGTTTTTTTCACTCTCTCCTTTACTTCCCCATGCAATTATCCATAATTGGCAATTTGGGCCATTAGATTATCACTTGGACTATTTCAGCAATGCACGTATGTAGGAATGACCGAAACCCCATGTGGCCAGGGGTCAAGTGTAAATTTCTCACTGCTGTATCTTCAGGGCCTAGGACTAGTCTACTGCTGGTACAGAGTAGGTCTCAGGAAATATTTGCTGAATCAAGTATTGAATAAAGTAATTAATAGGTCCTTTCATTTACCCTTAGTTCCTAAAACTAGACTGTGATTTCTCTGATAAATAGTGCCCTTCTCTGAACGATTTGGACTGGAGGTCCAAATGAAAGATTATAAGAAAAAAAGAGAAAGAAGGAAAATAATCCTGTATCTCAACCACAGATGCCTTGGATTGAAAGACTATTCTCTACTCCGTGCCCACATTCTCACTTGTTTTTTGCTTCATGCAATAAGGTTGTTCACACTACTTCATACTGGCCATTTCACAGAGGTTATTAGTACTTGTAAGCCTAAGACACACTTCATCATCTAATGAAAGTGAAAGTCACTCAGTCCTGTCTGACTCTTTGTGACCCCATGGACTATACAGTCTATGGAATTGTCCAGGCCAGAATACTGGAGAAGGTAGCCTTTTCCTTCTACAGGGGATCTTCCCAACCCAGGGATCAAACCCAGGTCTCCCACATTGCAGGCGGATTCTTCACCAGCTGAGCCATAAGAGAAGCTCGCAAATACCGGAGTGGGTAGCCTCTCTCTTCTTCAAGGGATCTTCACGACCCAGGAATCAATCTGGGGTCTCCTGCCTTGCAGGTGGATTCTTTACCAACTGAGCTATCAGGGAAGTCCCATCATGTACCGAACACATTATTAACCTAAACATCTATTGAAAGAAAGTGAAAGTGTTAGTCACTCAGTCATGTCTGACTCTTGGTGATCCCATGGACTGTGGCCTCTGTCCACAGAATTCTCCAGGCAAGAAAATGGAGTGAGCTGCCATTTCCTTCTCTGGGGATCTTCTGGAACCAGGGATTGAACCTGGGTCTCCTGCATTGCAGGCAGATTCTTTATCGTCCGAGCCACCAGGAAAGCCCAAACATCTATTAGGGAACATCAATGCTGCTTCCTGGCTTTACTATAGATAATCCTACAGTGAATATCTTCATTTTGCTTCTGTGGAATTCTTTCCATGAGTTAAAATACTGGGAGTACTTCCTCATCATCTTTCATGGGTGAGCCTATATTTTATTTCCCCCAGATTCCCACAGAATGCTGCATGGCTCCTTTCACCTATTAAGTACCTTAAAAAATCATCTGTTGAATAGAAGACAGAAGACAGAGTCAAGGGTGTTGAAGAGAAGCATCAAAAAACCCAGTTTTTCCAACAATGCTCCCAATCGGCTCTTTGGAAGTAAGAAAACATTGAATTTTTAACAGCGAAAGGAATCTCATTAGGAAAGAAAACACTTCACTTCAAAGTTAAGATGGAACACAGATGGAACCCTGTCAAAAGGGTATTATCTAATCTGGTGAAGTGCCTTCACACTGGGGATTTCCTCTTCTTGTAAAGGATGAGAAGGCAAACACAAAGCGTGCAGGTACATCTGCGTACACGGGAAGAGAGACAATGAGAATCAAAGAGAAGGACCTACATAATGAAAGACACAGAGTATCTAATTATGGGATTTTTTGAAGAACATTATTCAGATCAGCCTCCCAATCCTCAAGCTGTAGAGTAGGATAAACCAGAGAACAAAGAGTGTAGGCGATCTATCCTTATTGTCTTGGAATGTCTAAAGCATGGATCTTACTTCCTAAATCCTAATGTTGCCATTTGTAACCATGTTACCAAAGGTTTTATTTTCAAATTACCATCAACCAGGGGATCTCCAAAAATCTGTACATATGTAATACCTATATTTATCTTTAACTGGAATACAATTGCTTTACAATGTTGTGTTAGCTTCTGTAGTACAACCAAGTGACCCAGTTATATATATACATCTATCCCCTCCCCCTTGGCCCTCCCTCCCATCCCACCCCTCTGGGTCATCACAGAGCACTGGGCTGAGCTCCTTGTGCTATTTATAGCAAGTTCCCCCTATATTTTAAATTTACTCTTTCTTATAGCAAGCATGTGTACTTTGGAACACATACATGAGCACACAGTACCCACACTTAACCTAGTATTTTCAAAATTTTTATCCTGATTTGATTTCTATCCAGGAAAATTATACTCATTAAAATTTCACTCAAGTTTCTCAAGCCCCTTGTTTAACCCAGACTCCTCATCACAAATTCCATCTTATTGTAAAGCTCCATTTCATCTTAGTCAACAATTATGGCTGCTACCAGCTGGAAATATCCTAAAATACAATTTGGATCCTCTGTGTTCAAGAAGTTGCAATGAGAGCAATACTCAGTTGAATAAAAATAGTTGCTCACAGTAAATAAGTATTCCTTATATTCATAGTCTAGTAATTTAAAAGATTCCACAGCTGACATTAGTAATGGGATGAACTGACACCATGTACCATCTTACATGATACAGAGAAGAACAGAGCATCACTTCTTGCCAGAAATGCACATTTTTGCCAAAAAATGCATAACCTGAATCCAGTCATGGGGAAATAACATCTTTCCAGAGAGCTAAAATACAAATCAAAAGTATAAACTTCAGAAAATTCAAATTAAGAATTTTGGCTTTTGGAATACAAGGAATTCATTCATGGCTCTCTCACAAACAATATGTCACTGTTTACTGTTAATTCTGTTTTTAACACAAACATCTGTATATAATGTATATCATACAACATAAAACATTTTAATTCTTTTCACTTTGATTATTCCTGAATTTGTCATATTATCACACACATGTGTTGGTTGGGCTGCATTATGTACACACAGTATTTATCTGGAAAGCTTGGGATTTTCCCCCTGATCTTATGTATTAGAACCAGTAGATACGTGTGATTTATTCCTCCGACCTCCTGCATTCTATAGGATCTTGCGACATATCATTTCCGCTAAAGTAACTTCTAATCCAGTCTTGCCACTCTGCAGAGATGTATCATGCTTACCTCCAACAAGCAGCTCTGAATCTCTTCTATTGCATAATGGCTTTAAAGACATTTAAAAAAATCTGAACCATCTCTTTCCCTTCCTTAAGTTCAAGCTTTCTATGTGAAAAGTTATGAGACATTTACAGGCCTGCAGAAGATCTGCTTATGTCATCAAGCATATTCAGAGGTAAATCCCCATGTCACCAACCTCACGATCATGTTTAATGTATGTACATTTAATAATGTCACAGGACACAGGTATTTATAAATACCTACATTAAAACTTAGTAATAAGCAGTGATGCACTGTTTATGACAGAGACATGAATAAATAATTTTGTGCTTTAAAAGCCAGAATTCTAAATTCGAATTTTCTGAAACTGATTTTGTGTTTTCGTTTTATGGAAAGAATGCAAACAATAGCAGTGACAGCCACCCTATAGCCAGAATGATACAATAGTTACGAGGAGACCAAAAAACTCACATTTTCCCTCAAATCCAAGACAATCTTCAAACCAGAAGAAGGGAATACCAATCGCTCAGTGCAGAACTCTTCTGGAGAAACACGGGCCCACGTGACAAGAGGCCAAACACCACTAATAACGGAACACCGTGCTCACGACACTTCCTGCACATCACTCCACGGGGAACAGTGGGCTTTTATGAGTTTACAGAACACACTCAAAATCCCTGCCACGCTTGACTGGTACCAAGTGACTTAGTGGGTACAGAATCTGCCTGCAAGGTAGCAGGTGCAGGTTTGATGCCTGGGTCAGGAAGATCCCCTGGAGAAGGGAATGGCAACCCCCTCCAGTACTCTTGCCTCAGAAATCCCACGGACAGAGGAGCGTGGTGGGCTACAGTCCGTGGGGTCGCTAAGAGTCGGACACGACTGGAGCGACTCAGCACACATGCACACATGACATTTAAGGCACAGAGTAAACTGAAAATAACTTGGGCAAAGAAGGAAAGAAGCCTCAGAGGAATTGACTGGGGATATATTCAACTGACTTGGATTATCTGGCTCGAGAAAGATCATTTAGAAATGATTTACAAGGGACTCGTTCAGAAACAGCAGCAACAGGCATATTTAAGACCATAAATCAGGGGAACATGAAAACCGAAGAAAAAATCCATACAGGTTAATGCACTTTGGAGCACATTTGCCTCTTAATTCAGAGGAGTAAGTCACCAGCACACCAGGAGGAGGCTCCCCCAACAGCCTGTAATTGTTCACGCTGAGTGTAACTACTTTCTGTGACTTCTGTATATAAAGATTTTCTGGCTAAAAGTGCAAAACAAGCTCATCACTGCAGAGCCCAATCATGTCCTCAGTCCAAACCCCTAGGAGACAATTTACTGAACTAATGAAATAAAAAGGGATTTGGGTGCTCTCTTTGTAACGAGTGAAATTCATGCCTAGGACTAGAGGAGAAAAGAGGCAGAAATCATTAAGTAAAGGTAGAAAAGAAAATTATCTACAAAATTTGAGCTCTGCAGGCTTGTAAACAAATTTAACTTAAAAAAAAAAATCTTACATTTGCGATAGCAAGTGATTTGTGACTGTACTTAAGTGTTCCCTCCAGACTGAGAAGCACTTTAGGTAAAATGAAGTAAGTCTCTTTATAATGACAGCTGTTTAAATTTTTTAAGCATGTAATTTGGAAACTGAAATAACTCCAATGCTAAGTCTTAATATCAAGTGATCCTTTTTTTTTTTTTTTAACAACAACAACAAAAGTCACGTAAATAAGGACTACTAATATAAAACTCAGGCGAAATGATAATCCTGCTTCTTCCTACAGGCCTGGAATTATTTTTATCTTTTTCATTTATCTTATTTATAGGAAAATCACCTCTCCTTTGCATCTTTTTAATAGAAAATAAGGATGTCAGAAAAATTTTTAAGAAAAAGAATCTCAACTTTATAAAATCTCTATCATATCACCTGGAAGCTTACATGTAACACATTAAACATATTTTAAGTGTTCCAGAGCAATCTGGCAAATCTACCCATTTCTATGTCAGTAGGAGCAGTATTAGTAACTGCTTACGTCTCCTGAGTTCCTCTGTCCACGGGATTCTCCAGGCAAGAACACTGGAGTGGGTTGCCATGCCCTCCTCCAGGGGATCTTCCCAACCCAGGGACTGAACCTGCATCTCTTGTGTCTCCTGCTTTGGCAGGCAGGTTCTTTATCACTGGCACCACCTGGGAAGTTCTTACCATGTTCTAACTAAAGAGCTTTATATGGATTATTTTCTGCAGTGTTCACAGTAACTCCCTGAAATCTGCTCTATTAACATCTGTATTTTACAAATGATGAAACTGAGCAAATGAAAAAATAACAGTAACATTAATAGCTGAGAGTTATATTGTGCTAATGACATGCCAGCACTGCTTTAAGCAATTGCCACGCTGTGCTTCATTTATGCCTTCCTGAGGTTAGATCTCTTGAGGAGGGCTGGCGAGGGGAACACAATCAACAGACTCCATTTTGAGAACCCTAGCGTGTGAGTTGATGTAGTCAAACCTTGTGTGTGGATTGAGAGGATCATAATATTGCTAAATACAAATATTAGAAAATACTAAATTATTTCTCTCGAAATATAATAAATCTGATTTCTAGTCCTTACTTCTTTCCCCAAGTTCCTAACCTGCTTTTTAAATCACCTGTTAGATACTTTCCCTGGATATCATCTTGATAACTCAAACTATGTCCAAAATGGAATTTCAGAGCCACCCTCTCATGATTTCAATCCTCTCCTGCATTCTCTGTTTTTGCACCATCCCCTTGCAGTCACCCAGTCTCAAAATTATTTATCTTTTACTTCTATTTTTAGCATTCTTACTTATGCAAGACACTTCCAAACTTAAGAGATGTTTTCTTTATATTGTCTCTGGATTCACTTGTTTATTCCTTCATTTATTCAAGCAGTATCTATGGAGTGTCTACCTGAGGCCATGAACTGTTTTAGGGGCTAAAGCATTCACAGTGAAATCGCCCTGCCCAGGGACTGCCATGACCATCGCACACAATATGAATGGTACCACCTCAACAGTTCCATGCCATACCCTGCGAAAACTTCCCTGCATCTCCATTTATAACACCTGGAAGCATCCTTTAGCCTTTCATTAAATTAGAGGACATAGGTGAATAGGTGGAACTTAATAAAGGTAATTTATTTCCCAGGCTTCCCCACAACAATTGCCTAACTGGTTTTTCCATCTTTCATCTCTTCTTCCTTCAATGCATTAATATCTAACATACAGCTGCTGTATTAATTTCACTAAAGCACAGAATATAACTGCTTTCATTTTCATGAACCAGCCCTGCTTTCTTTCCTACTTCCAGGTCTTTCCCATGGTGGTCTATTTGCCTAAACACTTTACCCATATCTCTTATTTCAAATGTCATTTGCCCAACAGCCTCTAGCTTAGAAATACTTTCTCCAGGAAACCTGTCCCTTGAGTCCAGTTGAAAGCCTTTCACTTTGCACCCCCCACCCATAGCACCCTAGGTCCAAAGAATATTCCTGTTGAGGTGCCTGTATTCCCGCCTACTCCGTAAACATCTTGAGCAGAGGGGATGTCTTGTTTCTTGAAGATAGTGTGCAGCATCTAATAGGAAATTAAGAAACAAGCAATATATTTCAACTTTTACTCATCTAATTTTGTTTTCTATGTATTCTCTACATTAAAAAAAAAACAACACTTTTTTTTTTCCTTCATGATGTCCATGTGGTCTTTTTCCAGCTCATCCAGGCATGTTTTATATTGTGACAAGCTACAGTGGATATTTAAAAAACTGTAATTTTCATTATAACCTCCCTTCAAGGACTCATTCAAAGCTCACTCACTCATGGTTTTCCCTGATCTCTTTAAGCCAGTTTATTAATTTGAATTATTTTACTTCATTAGATAGCATTAGTCATTCTTCTCCCCAGGTGCTTTTCTCTCCTATCAGAATAGAGCTGCTTCAGAGCAGCAACTGTGCTCTGTGCATTTCCAATCACACTAAGAGCACATAAGGCTATGTCAAGTACAGTGGACACTGTCAATAAATGTTTTAAGAAATGATAATATTATGTTTCTATCATGAGTTGGTTAGGCTTGTCTGAAAGGCCAGTGCTTTTTTGAAGGGTTACAAGCCACTGTCAGGCTATGTTTTAAGGTGTAAATATGGCTGGCTAAATAAGGTGAAAAAAAGAACAGAGAAAGTGAAAGAGAAAAGTCTGTGAAGTTAAATGATGCATGCATTATGTGAAATCTATCCATATGAGGCCTTTTTAGGCAAACTATTAACAAATCACATCCTGATCACATTCCTGGTACTGTGAAAATTTACTGACTCTGGCCTAAACTGAATACTACTTTGGCATCAATGACAGAAGTCAGAGGTTGGTGTATATCATGTGTCAAAACATGACCTGTGAGCCTGCTGGGATAAAATTATAGAATATATGTGCTGGAAGAGATGGGCTGGCCACTTGGTTCTCTCCTTCACAGTTCTTCAGTAAGGATGGATTTGATTATATTTAATAAATGGATGCTTTGGAAAACTCAGTTTGAATCATCTCCAATGAGCCTATTTGGCAGCTAACCTTGCTTCTGAACTTAGCTTATTATTATTTCACATCCTGCTCTTAGGTTTATCATCACTTGATTAACTGCCAACCTGAATGCAAAAGTGCTCCAAGAAAAAGTACCTGGAAAACAGTGAGTGATCCCTTCTGATTCTGATACAAGAAAGTCACAGACATAGCTTGCCTAAACTTTTTTGCTTTTATCTCCTTTACTCACATATTTGATTGTTTCAATTAGGGCCATGTTCGTCTTCTCATAAACACTGTTGGTTCCAACCTCTGCTCCCATCTCCATACTTTTCCAGACCAATATCTATAATTATCTTACAAATATTCACAAAGCTATTTTCTGTAATGGTTCAAAGTTCTCCTCAAATTTACCTCCTACAGAGTTCTTTACCACTTAGAAGAGATTCTGTGCTTTTGAGAGCCTCGCTTTTGGCCATTGAGAGTCATATCACTCTTAGGGTTTTAACATGATAAAAAGGGCTGGAGTAATATCAACTTAATTTGAATGTGAACTAAGCTAAATATTTTTAAGCCATCTCGAGAAGCTGGCATTCTACTATTATTGTTCTCCTTTCCTTCCAGAGGCTGGCCTCATTTTCTTCTTTATAGTTTCAAAAATAGGTCCACTTACTGGAGGAATTAGACACTTTATCATTCCTACCATCTCTCTTATTCAGGTTTCCATACCCTCTGTAAGGCTAAATCAGAATTTTAAATTCTGTTCAAAAATCTTGAGATACAGAACAGCATAGATTATTACATTTGTATGTAAAAATAATACAGAAAAAAAGAAAGCCTCTTGTCTGCAGATTAACTTGTAGGTTAATATTTATCAATCAAAGAAACATTAAAGTGATGGAATATACATGTTTCTGAAGAAAAAACTAGACTCCAGAGAAGAATTTCAATTACAATACTATCAGTTCCCGCAGAACTGATACTCTTCTAGATTATACTGATGACAAATACCTAAAACACAGAGCAGATAGAAGACCTGTCCAACAGTCAAGTGTCTGCAGTCAGGTTACTCTGTTCGGTGAGTTACACTCTTGGCCTGCTTATTGCTACTGAATATGCAAGAAATAGAAAAAGCCTATAGAAGTAGTATGAACCTTACTTTTTAAAAAATCCAATGTGAGCCCTGATTTCATCTGAGAAATGGTTTCTGTTTTCAAAGCAATGGAAAAAATGTAATGAAAATATGATTTACCATTGCACAAATATGAAATACATCTTATTGGAAAAATTCATTTCAAAAGCCTACTTTGTTTCATATTTAACTTTTGAAAAAAAAATCTAACTCATCAGACTGGCTGTAAATTTCCTCTGAGAATATATATATATATAGATTCCATGATATTATGCATATAATATATATGACCTAATACTATCATTTTGAAAATTATTATCCATCATATATATTATATATAATATTAATAACCTAATATTATTGGTATTAGGAAATACTAGGTTCCAGGACTCCTTATCGATACCAAAATCCACGGATATTCAAATCCTTTAAATACAATGGCATAGTGCAGTCAGTCTTCTGTGTCAACCATCATATGGAGGGCCAACTGTACACAACAACTGACTACTTCTATGAGGTTAACAACACAAAATCATAGCCACAGTCAAAACACTTAGTTCTACATTTATCATTTATGTATTCAGACTGTTACATATGTACATTCAGAATTACTAACACCTTAAAGTATTTTTTAACATCATTCCCCACGTGCATATTTTGTTTCAGCAGCTATGTAGTAAGCTCCTCTTGGACAGGAGAGATTTGTTGTGTTCTCTCTCTTAAAAAAGTATGCAACTCTATTTTTGACAAATTCTTAGCAATCATCATTCAAGTGAAATCAATAATGTGAAACATGGCAGTGAACCTCCCTAATATCTAATCTGTTCATTCATTAAAGTTAACATTTGCTGACCATGGATAGGCCATGACCCAGGAGCAAGGGAAGTCAGGTCATAAGGCCAGTGGGTGCAGGACGATCTCTCACATCCACAGTGCTTGTTAGCACTTGCAAAGGACTTTCATATACTTGAACCTCACTCTGCTTTGGAGGATGTTTTGATAGGGATAATTATTTCCGTTTTACAAATGAAGGAGCTGCAGTTCAGACAAGTTATGTAATTTACTGAAGGTCACCCTGCTATCTAGTTTTAAGACTGTGCCTTGTACTTCGATCTGGCTCTTCATTTATTCACCATTCTTTCTTCTATATCCTGTCCTAAAAATGGCAAAGCCCATATGCATGGAAATTCAGAAGAAAGCAAAATAAATGGTCACAGATTCAATGATTTTAGAAAATTTCCCAATGTGCTCATTTCCAAAGATGGAAAGGCATATTTTTCAGTTTGGGATATTTTGATAGTTTTAAAAACACCGGCAAAGTCAAATACATACAACTTGGTTGGAAAAGTGAGTGGGCAAAATGCGTGTATAAAAAGGAGAGATAACAGGAACCTGTGTTACTGGGCGCTTCTATAGGAAAGGATCCCAGATAGTGTTGTGCCATAACACCAATGTCATACGCAGGCCAGAGGAGCTGCAAGAGATCTAGAATTTTTTAAGACTCAATCACAAAGTGAGGCCAAGCACAAAATCTGCATCTTTTGCCTCTCGGTTCAGCGTTCCATTTTTCAATGACAAAAATGAAAGAATAACTAGACTATGTGGGTTTCTCTTTAACCTGTTTGGCCATTTCTCCTAACAGCACAATTATCCTGCTAATGAGATTAAATTTGGTTTAACGAGGGGATTATTTCACAGCGGAGCCCCTGCTGACTCCAGGTCCCCAAAGACCTATCGTTTTGAGGTTGCACCCATCTAACATTCATTTGCCTTAATGAAAGCCAGACGGAAGAATCGGGCAGGCACAGTTGTGGAAAGAGAAAAAAAAACCACAAACACACACACAGGCACACAAGGGCTTTTGTTTATATTGAAAAAGAACCTCATTTAGTCAATCTGAATCTTCCTAATACCCAGTAAAATATTTATTAATGAGTATCAGCACAGCAAGCCAGAAAGTCTTATTTGTATTAATTTAAACCATAAATAATTGAAGGCAGATTTCATTCCTTAAGACATGGTTTCAGAAAAAAAAAAATCCTCAAGAGCATACTGAATAAAGAGAGAGAGCATTAATGAAGTAAAATGTATTAAAAGTTGAGGGTGGTAGATGTTTTGCTTCTACTTGGTCTACATGAATTGTTTCTCAATATTTAGATCATAGTCCTGTTATATGCATCTCAGCAGAGGGGACACAATAAGACACGTAATTTATTTTTTTATTTCTGTCAGTCAGGATTACAGAATATATCTGTACTATCTGTCAAGAAGGATCAAAAATTTCTTCACTCCTTCACCAAACATTTAGTGTGCTTACTATACAACATGCTCCACTAGATGACAAGTGTGAAAAATGGACAAAGCATACAAAACATAGAACCCACTCTTGGGAATTTGCTGTTGGTCCAGTGGTTAGGATTCCACATACTTACTGCTGAGGATCCAGGTTGCCAAAAAAAAAAAAAAAGAATCTTTTCTTAAAAGAGCTTGGGCTGAAGCCATGCTGAATCCAAACCATTATTTTTACCTATGAGGGGTCATCAAACAAAATGAAAGGACTGCAATCAACATTGATACAGAGTAAGGGGAAGGAGGGTGGGCTGAACAGGATAGAAAATATCAGAGGGTACCCTCAGTCAGTCTCTCTCATCAGGAAGCTTCCATAAGCCTCTTATCCTTCTCCATCAATGGGCAGACAGATTGAAAACCACAATCACAGAAAACTAACCAATCTAATCACATGGACCACAGCCTTGTCTAACTCAATGAAACTAAGCCATGCTGTGTGGGGCCACCCAAGACAGATGAGTCACGGTGGAGAGGTCTGACAGAATGTGGTCCACTGGAGAAGGGAATGGCAAAGCACTTCAGTATTCTTGCCTTGAGAACCCCATGAACAGTATAAAAGTCAAAAGGATAAGACAGTGAAAGATGAACTCCCCAGGTCAGTAGGTGCCCAATATACTACTGGGGATCAATGGAGAAATAACTCCAGAAAGAATGAAGAGACGGAGCCAAAGCAAAAACAACAAGAAGCAAAGTCCGGTGCTGTAAAGAGCAATACTGCATAGGAACCTGGAATGTTAGGTCCATGAATCAAGGCAAATTGGAAGTGGTCAAAAGGGAGATGGCAAGAGTGAACATCGACATTCTAGGAATCAGTGAAGTAAAATGGACTGGAATGGGTGAATTTAATTCAGATGACCATTATATCTACTACTGTGGGCAAGCATCCCTTAGAAGAAATGGAGTGGCCATCATAGTCAACGAAAGAGTCCAAAATGCAGTACTTGGATGCAATCTCAAAAACGACAGAATAATCTCTGTTCATTTCCAAGGCAAGCCATTCAATATCATGGTAATCCAAGTTTATGCCCCAACTAGTAATGCTGAAGAAGCTAAAGTTGAACAGTTCTATGAAGACCTATGAGATGTCTAAAAATAACACCCAAAAGAGATGTCCTTTTCATTATAGGGGACTGGAATGCAAAAGTAGGAACTCAAGAAACACCTGGAGTAACAGGCAAATTTGGAATTGGGGTACAAAATGAAGCAGGGCAAAGGTTAATAGAGTTTCTCCAAGAGAACGCACTGGAGATAGCAAACACCCTCTTCCAACAATGCAAGAGAAGACTCTACACGTGGACATCACCAGATGGTTGTCAGTGAAATCAGACTGATTATATTCTTTGCAGCCAAAGATGCAGAAGCTCTATACAGTCAGCAAAAACAAGGTTGGGAGTGAACTGTGGTTCAGATCATGAACTCCTTATTGCCAAATTCAGACTGAAACTGAAGAAAATAGGGAAAACCACTAGACCATTCAGGTATGACCTAAATCAAATCCCTTACGATTATACACTGGAAGTGAGAAATAGACTTAACGGACCCAATCTGATAGACAGAGTGCCTGATGAACTATGGACAGAGGTTTGTGACATTGTACAGGAGACAGGGATCAAGACCATCCCCAACAAAAAGAAATGCAAAGAAAACAAAATGGCTATCTGAGGAGGACTTACAAATAGCTGTGAAAAGAAGAGAAGGGATAAGCAAAGAAGAGAAGGAGAGATATACCCATTTGAATGCAGAGTTCCAAAGAATAGCAAGGAGAGATAAGATAGCCTTCCTCAGTGATCAATGCAAAGAAATAGAGGAAAACAATAGAATGGGAAAGACTAGAGATCTCTTTAAGGAAATTAGAGATACCAAGGGAACATTTCATGACAATTTGGGCTCAATAAAGGACAGAAATGGTATGAACCTAACAGAAGCAAAAGATATTAAAAAGAGATGGCAAGAAGACACAGAAGAACTATACAAAAAAGATCTTCATGACCTAGATAATCGTGATGGTGTGACCACTCACTTAGAGCCAGACATCCTGGCATGTGAAGTCAAGTGGGCCTTAGGAAGCATCACTACGAACAAAGCTAGTGAAAGTGATGGAATTCCACCTGAGCTATTTCAAATCCTAAATGATGCTGTGAAAGTGTGCACTCAATATGCCAGTAAATTTGGAAAACTCAGCGGTGGCCACAGGACTGGAAAAGGTCAGTTTTCATCCAAATCCCAAAGAAAGGCAATGCCAAAGAATGTTCAAACTACTGCACAGCTGCACTCATCTCACACGCTAGTAAACTAATGCTCAAAATTCTCCAAGCCAGGCTTCAACAATACATGAATCGTGAACTTCCAGATGTTCAAGTTGGATTTAGAAAAGGCAGAGGAACCTGAGATCAAATTGCCAACATCTGCTGGATCATCAAAAAAACAAGAGAATTCCAGAAAAACATCTATTTCACCTATACTGACTATGCCAAAGTCTTTGACTATGTGGATCACAACAAACTGTGTAAAATTCTTCAAGAGATGGGAATATCTGACCACCTGACCTGCCCCTTGAAAAACCTGTATGCAGGTCAGGAAACAACAGTCAGAACTGGACATGGAACAACAGACTGGTTCCAAATAGGGAAAGGAGTAAGTCAAGGCTGTATATTGTCACCCTGCTTATTTAACTGATATGCAGAGTACATCAAGAGAAATGCTGGGCTGGATGAAGCACAAGTTGGAAGCAAGATTGCTGGGAGAAATATCAATAACCTCAAATATGCAGATGACACCACGCTTATGGCAGAAAGTGAAGAGGAACTAAAGAACCTCTTGATGAAAGTAAAAGAGGAGTGAAAAAGTTGGTTTAAAACTCAACATTCAGAAAACTAAGACATTAGCATCTGGTCCCATCACTTCATGGCAAATAGATAGGGAAACACTGGAA
Organism: Muntiacus reevesi; assembly: GCF_963930625.1. Taxonomy (NCBI): domain Eukaryota; kingdom Metazoa; phylum Chordata; class Mammalia; order Artiodactyla; family Cervidae; genus Muntiacus; species Muntiacus reevesi. The sequence continues at coordinate 92,504,053 of NC_089254.1, read as the reverse complement.
ACAGTGAGCAACTTTATTTTTCTGGTCTCCAAAATCACTGTAGCTGGTGACTGCAGCCATGAAATTCAAAGATGACTGCTCCTTGGAGGAAAAGTTATGACCAACCTAGGCAGCATATTAAAAAACAGAGACATTACTTTGCCGACAAAAGTCCGTCTAGTCAAAGCTATGGTTTTTCCAGTAGTCATTTATGGATGTGAGAGTTGGACTATAAAGAAAGCTGAGCACCAAAGAATTGATGCCTTTGAACTGTGGTGTTGGAGAAGACGCTTGAGAGTCCCTTGGACTGCAGAAGACTCCGCCAGTCTATCCTAAAGGAAATCAGTCCTGAATATTCACTGGAAGGACTGATGCTGAAGCTGACACTCCAATACTTTGGCTACCTGATACGAAGAACCTGGCTACCTGATACAAAGAACCTGGAAAAGACCCTGATGCTGGGAAAGATTGATGGTGGGAGGAGAAGGTGATGACAGAGGATCAGATGGTTGGATGGCATCACCAACTCAATGGACATGAATCTGAGTAAACTCTGGGAGTTGGTGATGGACAGAGGCCTGGCATGCTGCAATTCATGGGGCTGCAAAGAGTCAGACATGACTGAGCAACTGAACTGAACTGATTACATATATTAATGGTAAATATTGATTTGTATAATCTTTACTTTATAGATATATATGCTTGGTGGTTTAGTTGCTAAGTCATGTCTGACTCTTGAGACCCCACGGAAGGCTTCTCTGTCCGTGGGATTTCCCAGGCAAGAATACTGGAGTGGGTTGCCATTTCCTTTTCCAGGGGGTCTGGCCAACCCTGTGATGGAATCCACATCTACTGTATTGCAGGTGGATTCTTACTGATCGAGCTGCCAGAGAAGACCAGGTATATGTGTATGTGCATATTTATTCACTTTCCCCCCCGCCCCAAACAGACACATAGTAGGAGTATACCAGATCAGGGTGTAAAATACACATACCTCACTGTTCTGTATGCAAGCCACTGATTCAGAGAGTAGAGAATTTAAGAATGCTCTCCAGACAATCTAATATGACTCACGGTATCAACCACTTCTAATGTGTTTATATGTCTCACCCAACTACAAGACTTGAGGATCTTTGGTGCAGAATGTTGGTAAGCTCTATCAGTGCATTCCCCTCCGTGCCTAGTACAGTACAGTACACTAGTAGAAGCTCTCTGTAAAACTCCTGCATAAACTGGTGTGTGAAGCCGTCTCTGAAAATGGCCCTGATACAAGCCAGCCAACTTAGGTCTGTGGTTAACTGAGCACATGTGAGGAAAATGTATATTCTTTTGCAGTTGGCCATTTGCTATTTATGACCATTCTATGCTTGTATCTTCTCTGCCCATAACAATTATATCTAACTTCATTTGTTCAAGCTCTAATTAATTCTTAGTTCTTCCTTTAGGAAGTATTCAGAAATTACAAACAACATTGCTGCTAAGACAAATTGTGCCTCTTATTAGCTGGTTAGGCAGTGGTTTAAGGCAAGGGAGTATGCCTATTGATTATTCATAAAGAGCAAATATGACATAACCAACCAACAAGAGAACATAAGCATGAGGGGATGCTAGCAAATAATATCTCACAGCCAAGAAAGTGAAAGTGAAGTTGCTCAGTTGTGTCTGACTCTTTATGACCCTATGGACTGTAGCCTGCCAGGCTCCTCCATCCATGGGATTTTTCAGGCAAGAGTACTAGAGTGGGTTGCATGTTTCTCATCTCGTTACTCACCTTGGAAATTAGCACAGGAATAAATAGCATTGTTAAGAAAGCAATAACAAGGAGAAAGAGAGTCATCTTCAAGCTCTTGAGTCACCCCGGCCACACACGCCATGCCTTCACCAACTGCCCTCACTACATTAAAGTATTCAATGGGTGTCTGCCATGCAGGTCATGGTTTTTGGCCAGTTGTCAAATAACAATTCTTTTTTTCATCTGAAGAAAAGATAAGCTTGACCAACTCTGACTACAAGGCTCAACCATTCTATTCCAGAAGGTAATGTATGCAAGTTACAACACTGAAAAGGAAGGAAAAAATGAGATAGTCTTTAAATTTTTATATATTTTTCTCTGACTTGAGAAATTGCATGCTTGACTTTGCAGTGATACTGAATTGACCGATAAGTTAGTTCATGTTTTTCCATAGCAAACCCAATATTTTGTAGCATTTTTACTGAAGAATAGAGGATGCCTGCTTGTTAGGTCCCCACACTGGGGCAGGGAGTTCTAATTGGATGTCAACACCTAAACCTTAAAGCGATGATCAGGAGATGCCCATGAAATGTTGAACTTGAAGTGAATGGACTTGTTTTTGACTACTGTTCCTAAACTATTTGAATTTCTGAAACAAAAGAAAGAAAACCCTATCAGAGGACTGAAAATTTGTTGTAGGAATATTACTTAATATGACTATTCTTTAATATTGTCTTATGAGGAAAATAAAAGATGTTACTAAAACAGCAAAAAAATTTGGAATGTGCCTCTTCCATTCAGAGCATTATAGACAGAAGCAAAGTGACCATTTTAGGTTTTGAAGAAAAGGAAGTCTCCCTTTTTCCTTGATCAACTAATTTTCTAGTAGAAGGTACTGTCATAAAAATGCAGAAGGAATTAGAATAATAAGAAACTGGATCGCTGAAGGATGTATTTATTTTCAAATGTACAAAGCAGTATATATGTCTACCCACCTATTCTAAACATGAGTTTAAGAGAAGTCAAAAGGGATGAAAACTAAAGAATAATAGCCATGATGTTTCAAATTTGCTTTTAGAATGTGAGTCACTTTCATATTCATTACCTACTTTTATACTTCCAACATAATGCTACACTGGGACTGTTACCTGGGGAAATGTGTTTGACTTCTTATGTATAAATTCAGAAAGGGAGGAAAGAATGTAGGATGGATAGATGGATGTACATTCCAAAAAGCTACAGCTAGATGATTCAGTAATTTACTTGTATTTAACCTACTCCTTTGAATGTACATCATCCCCCTTAAGGAGATCAAGGCAAAAAGGCAACAAAGTTCTCTCCAAACAAGTCCCATCTCTATGACTGGTCTAACATTCTGGTCCATCCCTCTTCTCATAGGCTCTGACAAACTGCCTCTGGACCAGTCTTTCCCAAGTCCACTTCACTATCTACCCTAAGCTCCACCAACCTGATTAATCTACATTAAAGATCCCTTTCACAGTGATACTCCATTTCTCAAAAACCTTCTATGGCTTCAACTTCCATTACATTAACCCAAAATTCTCTCTCTGGGTTTCAGGGCTCTCCTGGCCCTATTATTATGCTCCCACATCTCTGCAGGATGCTCATTATCTCATAAGAACTCCATATTATTCCTGTTCTGGACTTTTCACTTACGCCTTTCCACTCATTCAAACCACAGTTCATTTCAGTGACGTTTCAGAATAAACATATTCAGTACAAATGAAATCAATAATACACGGGCTGAGAGGGCAGTGGAAATACTACTAGGTATTCAAACTGCCATTCTGCTTCATCAGAACAGGCCCCAGGGTATGCAAACAGGGAGACACAAATCCAGGTCTTTTGATCAGACTCAGGTCCAGGCTATCTTTTTTTTGGTATCAGCATCTAGCCACTGCGACTCTGTAATCTGGTATTTTAAAATATATATTTTGAATGCACTAGAATGCCTATCATTCCTAAGGGGAGTACTTCTCTTAGAGCTTAACCAAAAAGGAAAAAGAAAAACCCTGGAGAAAAACCTAACTGCATTGTATTTACCATGTTAAGAGATGGTAGTTAATCTCTAAGTTGCTAAGTGATTTCCACAGATAATCATGATATCTGATTTTCCCCTTAGGAGCAAGAGTAGCTGCTAATGCTCATATATGACTGAAACTCCAAGATACAGCCTACCTAAATCCCACCTGTCTTTTAAAAACTAAGCATCAGGCCTATTGTCTCCAGTCTGCATTCATCTCCCTCTTTTCCCTAGCTTTCACAGACCATGGAACGCAATTATGTGTTTATATATCATCTGTCACTGTCTGTGGGTATTTCTAATGCAATCATCTCTTCCCAGATACATTTTCATTTCTCTGAGTGCAGAGACTGTCCTTTTAGTTTTTTTCTCTATGTCTTATGGTTCCTAATACAATGTGCCACTCATGTTAAGAACTCCTTTTGGACAACACCATACACAAGGTCTGTGGTCAGACACACCTGGGTTGAAATCTCACCTCTCCAGGTATTGAACCAGAGGACTTCCTTGACTCGCCCCCCAGACCCCTGATCTACAAAACAGGGAAACAATACCTCCCTTGGAGGGTTACTGTAAAGTTGTCAGTGATGTATGCGTTGAATGAATGCCCTATACTCACCATACAATATATAAAAAGAAAGCTCCTGAAATATAGTAGCACTCATTACAAGGTAGTTGGACCATAAAGAAGGCTGAGCATCGAAGAATTGATGCATTTCAACTGTGGTGTTGGAGAATTCTATTGAGAGTTCCTTGGACAGCAAGGAAATCAAACCAATCAATCATAAAAGAAATCAGTCCTGAATATTCATTGAAAGGATCGACGCTGAAACTGAAGCTCCAATACTTTGGTCACCTGATGCGAAGAACCAACTTATTAGAAAAACCCTGACTTAAATTGAAGAAAGTGGGGGAAACCACTAGACCATTCAGGTATGACTTAAATCAAATCCCTTAGGATTATACAGTGGAAGTGAGAAATAGATTTAACGGACTCCATCCGATAGAGTGCCTGATGAACTATGGACGGAGGTTCGTGACACTGTACAGGAGACAGGGATCAAGACCATCCCCAACAAAAAGAAATGCAAAAGGGCAAAATGGCTGTCTGAGGAGGCCTTACAAACAGCTGTGAAAAGAAGAGAGGCAAAAAGCAAGGGAAAAAAGGAAAGATATGCCCATTTGAATGCAGAGTTCCAAAGAATAGCAAGGGTAGATGATAAAAAAGCCTTCATCAGTGATCAATGCCAAGAAACCAGGAAAACAATAGAATGGGAAAGGCTAGTGATCTCTTCAAGAAAATTAGAGACACCAAGGGAACATTTCATGCAAAGATGGGTTCAATAAAGGACAGAAATGGTAGGGACCTAGCAGAAGCAAAAGATATTAAGAAGAGGTGGCAAGAATACACACAAGAACTATACAAAAAAGATCTTCACGACCCAGATAATCACAAAGGTATGATCACTCACCAGAGCCAGACATCCTGGAATGTGAAGTCAAGTGGGCCTTAGAAAGCATCACCAAGAACAAAGCTAGTGGAGGTGATGGAATTCCAGTTGAGCTATTTCAAATCCTAAAAGATGATGCTGTGAGTGCTACATTCAATACGTCAGCGAATTTGGAAAACTCAGCAGTGGCCACAGGATTGGAAAAGGTCGGTTTTCATTCCAATCCCTAAGAAAGGCAATCCCAAAGAATGCTCAAACTACCGCACAATTGCACTCATCTCACATGCTAGCAAAGTAATGCTCGAAATTCTCCAAGCCAGGCTTCAACAGTATGTAAACCGTGAACTTCCAGATGTTCAAGTTGGATTTAGAAAAGGCAGAGGAACCTGAGATCAAATTGCCAACATCCATTGGATCATCGAAAAAGCAAGAGAGTTCCAGAAAAACATCTATTTCTGCTTTATTGACTATGCCAAAGCCTTTGACTGTGTGGATCACAACAAACTGTGGAAAATTCTTCAAGAGAAGGGAATATCTGACCACCTGACCTGCCTCTTGAGAAACCTGTATGTTGGTCAGGCAGCAACAGTTAGAACTGGACATGGAACAACAGACTAGTTCCAAATAGGGAAAGGAGTAAGTCAAGGCTGTATATTGTCACCCTGCTTATTTAACTGATATGCAGAGTACATCATGAGAAAAGCTGGGCTGGACAAAGTAAAAGCTGTGCTGGATGAAGTACAAGCTGGAATCAAGATTGCCAGGAGAAATATCAATAACCTCAGATATGCAGATGATACCACCCTATGGCAGAAAGTGAAGAAGAACTAAAAGCCTCTTGATGAAAGTGAAGGAGGAGAGTGAAAAGTTGGCTTAAAGCTCAACATTCAGAAAACTAAGATCATGGCATCCAGTTCCGTCACTTTATGGGAAATAGATGGGAAACAGTGGAATTAGTGGCTGACTTATTTTTTGGGGCTCCAAAATCACTGCAGCTGGTGACTGCAGCCATGAAATTAAAAGATGCTTACTCTTTGGAAGGAAAGTTATGACCAACCCAGACAGCATATTAAAAAGCAGAGACATACTTTGTCCACAAAGGTCTGTCTAGTCAAGGCTATTTTTTCAGTAATCATGTATGCATGTGAGAGTTGGACTATAAAGAAAGCTGAGTGCTGAAGAAGTGATGCTTTTGAACTGTGGTGTTGGAGAAGACTCTTGAGAGTCCCTTGGACTGCAAGGAAATCCAACCAGTCCATCCTAAAGGAGATCAGTCCTGGGTGTTCACTGGAAGGACTGATGTTGAAGCTGAAACTCCAATACTTTGGCCACCTGATGTGAAGAGCTGACTCAATGGAAAAGACCCTGATGCTGGGAAAGACTGCGGGCAGGAGGAGAAGGGGACACAGAAAATAAGATAGCTGGATGGCATCAACAACTCAATGGACATGAGTTTTTGTTAATTCTGGAGTTGGTGATGGACAGGAAGGCCTGTTGTGCTGTGGTCTACGGGGTCGCAAAGAGTCGGACACGACTGAGTGACTGAACTAAACTGATGCTGGGAAAGATTGAAGGCAGGAGGAGAAGTGGGTGATAGAGGATGAGATGGTTCGATGGCATCACCTACTCAACGGACATGAATTTGAGCAAGCTCTGGAGATGGTGAAGGACAGGGAAGCCTGGCGTGCTCCAGTTGATGGGGTTGCAAACAGTTGGACATGACTGAGCAACTGAAGAACAACAAATGCTACTAACAGTTAATTAATGTGTTTATTTATTTGAAAATGTGCCTATCAAATAAATGATAAAGTATTTGTATCGTGATAATTCATCTATCACTGAGTCTCTATAAATAGAACTTCCTTTGAAACATTTAAGGATTCAGTTTATAATAATGGAGCTGTCTAGAGATCACCCGGAACTTCCTAACCAAATCCATGTCTGCATACCGTTTAGAGCTCACAACACCCTTTCACATATACTATCAGTCTTTCTTAACTTGCAGACAAGAAACGCTGGAGACCTTATTCATGCAAAGCAGCCTGGCAGCACCTGGTGTGTATGGACAATGTACTTCAAATGTACTCCAGGCAAGTGCTGGGCCCCCTCTCTGGTCTGTCCTTCCATCAGTCACATTTCAGCCAGGTCTCTGCACACACGACTTCTGAAGAAATTCAAGGAAGGCCTGACACCTAAAATAGCTTCCCAACTACTATCCCCTTAAGTTGAATCTTCTTTTTCTTTTGTTGAACTAATTATAATTGGATACCATAGAAGACTCTTGAGAGTCCCTTGGACTGCAAGGAGAGCAATTCCTTCAGGACGGACAGTCAATCCTAAAGGAAATCAACCCCAAATATTCAATGGAAAGATTGACGCTGAAGCTCCAATACTTTGGCCAGCTGATGTGAAGAGCCCACTCACTGGAAAAGACCCTGATGCTAGAAAAGAATGAAGGCAAAAGGAGAAGGGGGTGGCAGAGGATAACATGGTGAAAGCATCACCGACTCAATGGACATGAATTTGAGGAAACTCCAGAAGATAGTTAAGGACAGAGAAGTCTAGGGTGCTGTAGTCCATGCAGTCACAAAGAATTAGACATGACTTAGCAACTGAACAACAATATATCTACTCACCTATTTGTTTATTCTCCATTTGCCTCACTGCAATGTAAGCCCCAGGAGAGCAGGGACTTAGGTTGATTTATAGGTGTATATGTTGAACTATGTGAATGGAAAAAATGCTGCCTGCTGTGTTAGGCATAATAGGATGTTGCAGCCATCAGGCCATCACATTATAGCAGCCCCGACAGTGAGCCCTGAGGAAACTCAGGATGGAAACAGGACACTCCGATTTAGCTGTGACCCTCTCCAGCCACCCACAATGAGGCACCCTGAGGAGACTCAGGATGAGAAAGCATATGATACTGGCCCCAGACAGCTCAGGTGCTCATCAAAGCAATAATTTCATTGATGTTGAAGTTACTGCATCTTCCCATATATAGAAAGCACTAAATTTCTTAACTTGAGATGTCTCTGTGTGTGTGTGTTTAGTTGCTCAGTCCTTTCTGACTCTTTGTGATCCCAGGCCCTGTAGCCCACCAGGCTCCAATGTCCGTGGGATTCTCCAGGCAATAATACTGGAGTGAGTTGCCATTTCCTCCTCTACAGGATTTCCCCAATCCAGGGGTCAAAACCACATCTCCTGGGTCTCCTGCAAGGCAGGTGAATTCTTTACCCACTAAGCCATCAGGGAAGCCCTGAGATGTCTGGTTTCCTTTAATTAACAGGGATCTTTTGATATTTTGACTATCCTGACTCCTCCCTTACTTCTTTAGAACAGTCCCTCAGAGCTGAGAGACTGTGTCCTGGGCTTAAGTCCTTGGCAAATTCACCAAGTGAAAGTCACTCAGTCGTGTCTGACTCTTTGCAACCCCATGGACTATAGTCCATGGAATTCTCTAGGCCAGAATACTGGAGCGGGTATAGCTTTTCCCTTCTCCAGGGGATCTTCCCAACCCAGGGATTGAACCCAGGTCTCCCACATTGCAGACAGATTCTTTACCAGTTGAGCCACAAGGGAAGCCCAAGAACACTGGAGTGGGTAGCCTATCCCTTCTCTAGGGGATCTTCCCAACCCAGGAATCTAACTGGGGTCTCCTGCATTGCAGGAGGATTCTTTACCAACTAAGCTATCACCAAATAAAACATAATTCTCAGCTTGCAGGCCATGCATTAGTTTTCAGTGAACAACTTAGAAAAGTGCATAAAATGCTGCAGGTGCTCTAGAGACACTTGATGAACAAATACAAACTTGCTGGATTCTGGTCTAGTTCCAGCCATTAACAAGGAATACTAAAAACTCTAGGAGGTGACGGTTCTCCCTGAATCCATCAATGACTAAGGGAAGTGCTATATTTACCACTTCTACCCCTCTCCATCAGAGCCCTCCCAGCCCCTTGTTCTGAGAAGAATAAAGCTGCAGAGCTTATCTGTTGCCCTGCTCTCACACTGAGCCCATCCCCCATGTCCTCTGACCTTCAATGGTGCCAGACAGTAAAACTGGAATCTGTGAGAGAAAAAACATGTTTATGCAACATGGCATTCTAGATCTTATCACCTTTCTTTCATGCCTCTTTAAGACTATTGTTTAACGATCACACCTGAAATGTAAGGAGAGAGCATGGGTCTAATGACACTCCTTGGGCAGAACAACTTGAAAAAAAAAAAAATTTTTTTTTTTTAAATTATCACCAGTAACACATTCTCGTGTGTTCCAATCCTGCAGCTCTCAATCTGGCCCCCTGTAAGAAGTAACATATGCTCATAATAAATCTTTAAAATGGCTCTATTAATAGAGAGGCTGCAGTGACAGTTTTATAAATGGGCCCCATCTTTATGCAAACTGTGTTTTATTAGATTGCCTTATAATGATTTGCCATAAGAATACAGAGATGAATTCTGAGGCAGGAACTCCAAATACTCCTAAGACAGTCAGGAGTTTCAAAGCCCATGAATTCTGTGTGGTGGACTATGCATGCCGGGATCCATAGACGCCAACAGATTAGTTTTGCTACAGTTGTATGCCTCTTCTCCGCCTGCTTTTTCCAATCAGATAATAACAGTCTAATAACTGGCTTTGTGTCTGTCAATCCAATTACTTCCTATTTGGGATGTGCCGGCACTCCATTAAATCAGCAGACAGATGGCCGGGCCTCTCATTACCCTCCGACTGAATAATTAGCTTCCTGGGTACATAATTGGGGAAGGAGTCCATCTATATAAAGTCAGGTTCTTCTAAAGAAAACCAAAGACACAGATCACTAAAAGTAAATTCATGAGTCTAATGTTACACTGACACCATGCCTAAAATAGGCAAAGCCATCTAGCTTACCCTTCAGCCAACCTAGGAACCTGCCTGGGCAGGCTTGATTAGGAAGGGCGGCCCTTTGGTCATCTTTCCACTAGAGCCCTTTACTGCCAGAAATCTGACTGGTCTCCATTCCAGGAAAAAAAAAAAAACAGTTTAGTCTGGGATCCGAGTGACATCACCTTGGGAGAGCAAAACTGTTCTTTTATCTGACCTGATTTCACCAAGAAATTAAAGGAGTATGACACATTAAAATAAGCTCCCTATGGAGAAAGTTAAGTAGAACTTAACCTAAAACTTTTAAGGGTGAGGACTGGGTAACTACAGTAAATTAAAATACAGTCACAAGAATTTTAACAAAGTTATCTTATAATTATAAATCTTCATAGGATGCTTACAGTATAATTAAGAAAAACAAAATTTAAAGGAAGAACCATCATGTATCTTCTATATTCTGGACTCTATTTACCAAAAGAACCACCATTTACTAACAGCAGGTGTCCCATAAATTCTCTGTGAATCAACTTAAGGAGGTCACAAAGTTGTTAATAATCATAATGATAATTTTTAGAAGGAAAAAGGCAATGTAGTGGGTGAAATTAAAGCCCCCAAATATTGTGAGAGTTTACTACTAACAGCCCACATGGTTGACAGAGACCCTTTTCCAGTTCCCTTCCCTCTTGGAGCAGCTATGTCACAAACCTCTCACTATCATGGTCAAATTCTGATTAGTTAGTGAGCATTCAGTGGATGCCAGGAATGAAAATGGCAAATTAATATGGAGTCAGCATGATGCTATGGAGGAACACGGCCTGGGTATCCAAAGAGTGGATGCCAATCTGGTTGTCCAATTTATAATTAGGAACCCTGGGCCTCAGTTTACTTGTGAAATGAACTTCCCGGACACTCTGCATATGCCACGACCCCTCACATGAGTCAATATGGGAGGCTGGCATAATATGACATTTTTCTCAGCTTTCCTAGAAGCTAAGAGTAATTCCCTGAGGGTGCTAACAGGACCTGAAGTCTCACTGCTATCTCATTATGAATATTCATTTCCCAAGGCCACAAAGACGAACAAAATCCCAGCTGCAGGGAACAGAGGGTCAACACACTAAAACAGTAGTAAAAGCAAGAAGGCACGAAGGTGCGGAATCACTGCAGCGGACAACTTTATGGCCCTTTAATGAGGATTATATTTTTTCATGGTTGTGGCTAAAGGGAAAGGCAGGCCCATGAACAATCATTCTCCCCTTTCAGCGTCTTCATTCCTTATTTATTGAGGATAACAGTTATATTCGATGATAGTTATATATGAACTTGCTTGTATAACACCTGACTTTTTTTTTTTTTAAGTTCTTTGAATACACAGTCTCTTTGATGGAACACTTAAAGCACTCATAATGAATAGCTGCTGCAGAAAAACAGAGGGATTAAAAGTGATTAGACTGAAAGATGCTGGGTCAGTGGAGCCAGAGAGCTCTGCTATTGAAGAAGAGAAGGTGTTCAGTGGCAGAGAGCTGTAATACATTCTGGCTGTTATCAACAGCATGGACATGGCCAGGGACACTAAGACAATGATGGAAGGAACGCCTCGGCTGGAAGAACTGAAACTTGAAAGAGTTATATTCAAGGTGGTGCCACTCAGGTCCTAAGAGAAGAGATGGAATAACCTAGAGACTAAAGTTCAGTATCAAGAAAAGGGTGATTTAACTTGGAGACTTTACAAATACTAAAAATTAAGTAAGAATTCCAAGGCAGAAGAGGGAGGCTCTGCTTCCAGGCTCCCTAGGGAGGTCAGAGAGTATCAAGGTCTTCAGTAGGGGTGAGCAGGGTCTAAGCTGCCACTGACCTTCTGAATTAATTCACCACTTAAAATGGGAAGCAGTCTATGCCTCATCTGGACAGCAAAGGTGAAAATACCACTCTAAGTACTGAAGTCACCTGAATGTATTGATATATGAGATAGTACCTCTAAAGAGTTATTTTTCCAACTAGGAGACTTTATGAAGGATTCAAAGTCAATTACAAAGACTGGATACTAGGGGGAAAAACCCACTGAGCAAAATACTGGGTAAGACATATGAGGATAAAATGGCTCCACAAGCTCAAGCTCCTCAAATCTAATTCTTGAATTGTCTCTCACTATATCAAGAGAAGCTATGGGGGGAAAAGACCTACAGAAGTCATAGGGATATTTTCTTGGGTATTAGGAGAGCTAGCGTAAAGCCAAAAGTCCTCTTGGGGTCATGTGTCTGAGACTCAGAGTTCAAAAGTTACATGAGCTTCTGATAAATATAGTCAAGGTCAACAGCACCACTGCCTCTGTCAGTCTCTGAATCATCACTGAAGATGGTAAGAAGAGGTACAAGGCTCCCTGATCAAGTTCCTCTTTGAGGATTCCATGGCCTCACTTTTATTAAACATCTTCATTTGCCAATTAAACACATTGTGCTTTTCCCACTAATTGACATATTTTTACAGGTAAAGAAGAAAAAAGGTGGGGGTAAGAGGAAACCCCTCTAAAAAGCCAAGGGCTTGTCTATCTCTGCTTTTCGGGCACCAGTCCAGCAGAGGTTCCAAAGGCAAGGACTGTTCTGTCCCATCTGGGACACGACAACTCCCCGTCGGCCTCTGTCTATGCTAAGGAGGTTCCAGACCCACTCAGACAACCCGAACTTGACTATCCCGTTTGATACTTAATCCTGAAGAGCTGTAAACACATAATTTTACACACTTGTTTTTTTCAGAGCAGCAAAACTGTCTGTCTTTACAGCTCCATTTCCATGCAAAAATGCATATTCTACAATAGCTCCACTTATGGCTTCATCATAGCATAGTAATTTACACTTTTCTTCCTGTGAACAATTTTCTTCTATAGCAGTTTTTTCCCTATTTTATATAAAAATATATATATATATTTTTGAAGAAAATGCCTTAGTTGTAAATCAAATAGTCACTTTCCATGGACAATATGAAAAGTCCCTTTGGGGTTGTTTTAAATGATGAACCATTACGGGCTGTTTAATTGTGATCTGAGTAGAAGTAAATGTGAAAGCTCAAAAGAGAACATCCAAGACTATGGGAGGGGTGAGAGAAAAGGCAGTCGATCCCCACACTCAGCGTCCTTAACCCAGAGTCTGTGAATGACCAGACGTAGTGTATAACACTGCGTGGGTCTGGGCATAGAAGCCTTTCTCCAGGGTCCACAGCTGTCACCAGATTTTCACAGGCAGCTGTAACCACCCCTTATCAAATTCCCTAAACCACAGAATTCAATAGTCTCTCATCTGCATGGAAACAAACAATGTTCAATTTTGTCTCCATGCATCATACATAAAAGTAAAAGGAAGCAACCACAGAGGTAAGTTTTATTTAGAGCCACAGATGTTTGCTTTCTAAATCTTAGATAATATTTTCATAAAGATGAAACATACAAAGAAACCTGATCAGTTTTAGCTAACATAATTCATGGTGGGGACACTGTGTAGACACACAGCTCTGGGTTTTAATCCTGATGCTACACCCAGACTGCTGCTCAGCTTGGAGCAAGCCAATAAGCTTCTCCAGACCCTGGTTCAGAACTACTGCAAGCAATTAACACATCCAAAATGTAATTCAGTGATGCACTCTCACTGAGATTTTGTTTTGAAATATTTTTACTAACCAAATTGCATTTATTAAACAATAATCTGTTTTTCCTTTAAAAAATTAATCCAAATTTATATAACTGCCAACAGAAATTCTGATCAGTGCTTCATGCCATTTGTCTAACCACGTGACCAACAAGTATTTATTAAGTTCCGAGCATGTGTGAGGACCTATTCAGGATACTAAGGACACATACCTGAGCTAGGGTAGACCTGGTTTCCACTGTTACAGCGCCTACAGTAAGTACTACATCTTGAGGTGATATAACACCAATCAGAATATAAATAAACCGATTAGTAATTTTGTAGCCATATCATGAGTGCATCCATACACATGAAAATACTGAAAATAACTTGTGAAGCTTATCACCAACTTCACAGACTTCTAGAAGCTGGGAATCCAGGATAGTCAGCTGCTGAATGAGATCAGCTGTCAGCTTCCTTCTAGTTCTAAAATATTAAGATTTCTAAAACATTAAGATCTTATCATTCTAAGCAGAGACGACAGGACCCATAGTTCAATACCAGTCCCTGACTATCCAACCCCAATAAAAATGATTCTTCAATGATCAAAACATTCCCACGTCTCCCCAGTCTACATAAATGTCTTCTTTCACGAAAACCTAATTATGTCTATAACTAAAGTGGGTATTTATAATGATAATTCAATTTATGTAATGTACATCTGCCTCCATGCTTCAGAGAGTTGAGTTTAAATGCCTTTCTGATTACTAATTATTTTCTAAGTAAGTTAATGCTTGGAAAGCTATGGGGACCACAAACCTGAGGATGAACATTCTGTTTATTTGACAAGCAGACTCCACAGAGCCCTCCGCAATGTGTACCATGAACATCTACCCAGCAATCTCAAGCTGGAAAGGCCCTTCAGTGAAGCTGAAGAACATTTCAGTCATGATGTCCTTCCTTCAGTTACTAGCTGGTTGTAAATCTTAAGTAAGAGGGTAACCCAGCTCTAGCAGTAGGCGATAAATTATATGAAGAATTTGCCTAATCATTTATTTAAAATGGCTTGCATGTGGCCACTCAGAAAATAAAAATTATGTAAAACAGCACCAATGTGATAAAAGCAAAGAGCTTCTACGTATTTTCTACCAATTTTCTTCCAATAGAACTTTCTTCCAAAGTTCTCTCACCTTGGTGCAACTGGAGATGTCACCAGTGATCACCCCCACAGTTCCAGGAAATCCAAGCATGACTTTTTGCATCATCTGTTTCAGACTACTCAGTGCTTAGCAACTTGTATTAAGTGTCCCCAGGGGGATGGGCAGGGACTCATTAGCAGCTTCAAGCTTTAGGACTATTAAGCAATCTTAGGTAAAGGCATCTCTTAGACTTTTCCAGTGAAAATCAATTCATCAAATTCCTTTCCTGTCTATACTCTATTGCATGCTCTATTGCTCTTAAAAAAGCTTGATCCTCCTCCAGCTGGGCTAAGTGCAGTTCACTCAGCAAGCACTGATTCATTGACCACACTGCAGACCATAAAGTAGGCTGACTCTTACTTCTGCTGGGAAGATCAGGTTGTGTTAGATACATGCTCATTATTTACCAGGTTGGAGGCAGCTCTGGGCTCCCTCAGGAGCCACTTAACTCTATAATGTCAGGTCTGTTACACGAGAATATGTATTTTTCCTAATTATGTGGTCAGTGGACTGAAGGTCTGGCTGGCCAGAAAATGTGGCAAGTCCTTACACTCCTACCAGATGATCAATATGTTGACTACTACATCTAAGATGAAGAGTGAGAAACGAAATATGGTAATACAGTTGTGATGGTTCAAATGCACAAACTTACACAGTCTGTCATTATTTTCAACAACACTGTATTCTTAGAAACTGAAAGTCTTTTCTCCTCCACAATTGACATCAAAATAACATTTTCTCTTTGAAATGGATAGCCTTAGATTGATTAGTACACCTGCTATTATTATAATTGTGTCTGACTCTTTGCAACCCCATGGACTATACCTCACCAGGCTCCTCTGTCCGTGGAATTCTCCAGGCAAGAATACTGGAGTGAGTGGCTAATAATTCCCTTCTTCAGGGGATCTTCCTGACCCAGGAATCGAACAGGGGGTCTCCTGTAATGCAGGTGGATTCTTTACCATCTCATCCACCAGGGAAGACCATTATAATGGTAATACAATCTTGCAATGGAAGTAAATAACTGAGGTATAGAATTCTGTAATTTGAGCATGGCTATTTCTAGGTTAGTAATGGGTGAAGAATCCAGGACTTTCAAATCTTCCTCTGGTCTTCTTTGCAATACAATGCTTTGTTCTGCTTTATTATCAAATGGTAACCCCATATATTGTTAGTCTGGTTGACTATAAAATTACATTAGAAAGCATGAATGAAATTAACAATTGAACAAATTAAGAGATACAAAAGAAAAATATGTGCTATTTTATGTTGGGGTAGGGTGAGGTGCTGAGACATGGCAGAGAACTGAATCAAAGTCAGCAAAATGCAAAGTGGCACAAGGTAAAGAGTTGTAGAGCCGGAAGCCTGAAGAAAATGCTTTTCTCAGCCCAGTGTTCCAGAACTTTTCAAATAATTCCCTTCCTTCCTTCATATTACCTTTAGTTAAGATATAACTCACATACCATACAATTTACCCATTTAAAGTTTATAATCCAATGATTTCCAGTATATTCACACAATTGTGCAGCCATCACCAAAATCAACTTTAGAACATTTATTTCATTACCCCCAAAAGAACCCCCACACCCATCAGCAGTGATTCACCATTTCTCCCCCAATTCACCCCTACCTCCAGCCCTAGGCCACCACCAATCTACTTCCTATTTCTATACACTTGTTAGTTCCAGACTTTTTATATAAACAGAATCATACAATAGGTCAACTTTGTGACTGGCTTTTTTGATTTAGCATAATGTTTTCAAAGTCCATCCGTGTTATAGCATGGATCTGTGGTTCATTCTTCTTTATTCAGAATAATATCTCATTATATGGATATAGTGCATTTTATTTATTTATCCACTCATCAGTTGGTAGATGACTCTTACCTTTTAACATGTTAATAATCCCTCCTCTTGGGACTTCCCTGGTGGTCTAGTGATTAAGATTTCATGTTCCCAGTGTAAGCGGCCCAGGTTTGATTCCTGGTCAGGGAACTAGATCTCACATACAGAAACTAGGAGTTCACATGCCACAACTAAAGATCCCAAAACTAAAACTTAGAGCAGTCAAATGAATAAACAAAGAACAACCAAAAAAACCCTCCTCTGGGTTCCTCATTAACTAACAGTCCGCAGCTATCACTATTTTTATTTTTTGTTCATAATCACTAACGGAATAGTGTCTGGAGAAACCAAGGCAATCCAAAAATGAACTGAAAGCCAGTCTAAAGATAACTGAAAGGCCATAGATTTGTATGAAGAATAATCCAATGAACTGTGAACTAATAGTGGAATAACAAAAAGAAATTGATGTGGGTCTCAGGAACTATGCCACACGTTATCTAGGAACGTGCTTGTGTGCAGATTCAGTGGAGTCACCGCGGAACATGCCTAAACAGAGACGGCGGGTTTCACAGTGTTCTCATTATGATTTCTCAATACGACATTAGCACGAGGCAGTGTCACTGTGGAAGCCACTCACTTGCCAGCTCCCGTGTCTTACACATCTTTGAACCTCTCTGAAAGCCTAGAATAGCATCTGGTCCAACCAGAGTTAACAAATATTTATTAAATGATCACATATTCCAGCTTCAGGGTTCCCTATGAAAATGCCAGAAACTGTCCCTGCACTGGGATCTCACAGCAAAAACCTTCTAAAAGACACACTCTTTCAGGTCACTGCAGGGTATTAAGACATTTGATTCATGGAACTGTACTTAAAATGACGGATTTGTTTAGTGTCGAATAAACATCTGAGCCCAACAGCTAATCAATTCACAGTATTTGTTGAGCATCTACTATGTGGGAGATATTGTTCTAGACACCAGGGACAGAACAGACAGAGATGTTAATACAGCTTACATTCTAGTTAGGCGGACAGACATGAAATAGACACACATCAAGTAGGGCAAGTTAACAGGGCTTTAACGGCCATGGTAGGAACTTCCCTGGCAGTCCAGTAGGCATTGAAGCGTGCATATTATCAAGTGTGAAACAGATCGCCAGCCCAGGTTGGATGCATGAGACAAGTGCTCGGGGCTGGTACACTGGGATGATCCAGAGGGATGGGATGGGGAGGGAGGTGGGAGGGGGGTTCCGGATAGGGAACACATGTAAATCCATGGCTGATTCATGTCAATGTATGGCAAAAATCACTACAATATTGTAAAGTAATTAGCCTCCAACTAATAAAAATAAATGGAAAAAAAAAAAAAAAAGACTTGCCCTGCCAATGCTGGGGGTGTGGGTGCAATCCCCGGTTGGGGAGCTAATGCTTTATGGCCAAAAGTAAAAAAAAATTAAAAAAGCAACATTGTAACAAATTCAATAAACACTTTAAACAAAAAAATGGTCCATATTATTGAAAAAAAAAAACCTGAAAAAAAAATAAAGACCATGGTAAAGAATCTGACTAGTGCCATGATCTACCTTGTTTTTTGGTTTTTTTAACCAGATTCATGCAAATGACTGCCGTGTGGGCAATGAAGTTTTTAACAGGCAAGAAAAGTCATGAGGGCATCAGTCATCTATTGAAGTAATGCAGATGAGGGAGTATGTTGCCTGGGTCAGGGCAGGAGCAGTGGAGATGGTGTGAAGTAGCTAGATTCTCCATGGAGTCTGAAGGTACAGCACACAAGCTTTGCCAATGACCTGGTGTGTATGGGGTATAAAAGACAGAGAAGTGTCAAGTATGGCATGAAGAGTTTTGGTTGGAGCCAACAGAAGGATGGGGCTGGCATTACTGAAATGGGTAAGACAATGAGAGGAACAAGTCTAGGGAGAAATGAAGAGTTTTGTTTCAGACGAATTTAGCTGAAGATGCCAATTAGACATCTAAGTGGAGAGGTCAAGTAGAGAGTTGGATAGATGAGTCTAGGGCTGAGAGGAAAGCCTGGCAGGGCAGATAAAATTTTTTAGAATATATTAGTGCATAGTTGGTATTCAAAGGCATGAGATTAGGAAGAGAAAAGAAGAGAGGCACAAAGACTGAGTCCTGAGATACCCTACTTCAGAAATGGAAAGCCACGGAGTGGGTCACAGCTCTGAGGGAGTGGGTGAGTTGACCAAGAAGCTGTTACAGTATTTTGAACAGACACGAACTTTATTTCCTTTCCTCTAGAAAATTGTCAAAAATAGTTAAGACTATGAGCATTGAGAAGGTCATGCCCCTACTATCTGTGCAAACTTAAATCAGTTGTTTAACCTCTCTGAGTCTGTTGCTTCATCTACAAAACAATACCACCTATATGTTGAGGGATTGAATGGCACAACCCATAAAAAAGTGCTCAATACAGTACCTGACAGAAAACGCTCAATAAATACTACTTCTCATTATTGTTTTTCTCTATGAATCCTTCCTCTTTTATGTCTAAAGCACTTTCCATCTATATACTGATCATTTGGGATTTATTTACAACCTTGAAGCATAATGGTAACTACTTTATGTTTATGTGTTATATTGTCAACTGAAGTATAAGCTATTTGAATTCAGAAACTAGTTCAACCTTCTTGTATTCTCTACAATTCAAGCACAAGACTCTGAGCACTGTAGAAGCTTGAATACACACACACACACACACACACACACACACACACACACATTAGTGGACTAATTTCATTATTTTTCATTTTTAACAAGGCAAAGAAGGAAACAGGTCTTTGGGTTGTTCTTCTCCATTTTCCTGGATACTTGGAAGGGAAAACTTAATATGCAACCAACTAACATGTTCCTTAGAGATCCATAAACCATCAGACAGGATGATGAGGTCCTCACTGTTAGATCTTACCTGGCCTTCTGTCAGATGGGGGAAGAAGCGGCAAACAATTAAGTAAAGATCAGCAAAATGTAACATGACACTGAATGTAGATCCTCGATGCAGCCTTAAGTCAGAGGAAAATGCTTTTCTACACCTAGTGTTCCAAGCCTCTCAGGTACTGAAGACGCTCTGAGAGCCTTTATTACATTTCTGCAATGAGTGCTGGTCTAAAAGACTCTTGACACCTACTTTGTGATGAACTGTTGAGTTGGCTAAAAAGTTCACTTGAGTTTTTCCATATAGGAAAAAAAAAAGAAAGAAACTTTCGGCCAACCCAACAAAATGAAGCCTGTAGTAACCTGAATAAGAATATAGATGCTTTGAGGATGGCCCACCCAGTCCCTTCCTGAGGGAAGAGTCCGTAACCCCCAGAAGAATAGATGCTTAGAAAGTAGTTTTTCTGTTGCATGGCCATGTCTTTACACAAATTGATTCGTATGACATCCAAAGACAACTGGCAAAAGTGGGAGAGCTGAGTCACGTGACGAGCACATTGCAGAGCAAAGACACATAATCTCCCCTTGCTGAGGTCCCAGAGCTGCCCTGGTTTCTGTCCTTCCAAAAGAAACCTTGGATTACTGTCCTTTCAATTTTTTTTTTTTTTTTTGAGGTAGGGTGGGGGTATTGGCTTATTTTACTTACGATAAAAAAGAAAAAGAAAGAAAGAAAAGCAACCGGGACTCCTCTGGTGGCCCAGGCACTAAGACTCCACACATTTACTGCAGGGGACATGGGTTCAATCCCTAGTCAGGGAATGAAGATCCCACATGCCTGAGAGCAAGACTAAACAAAACAAAACAGAATTTAAAAATAAAATAAAAAGCTATCATTGATACATGTGTATATTGAAAAGAGTATGAGATTTGAAGGAAGAAGACCTTTCAGTGTTTCTAAAGTAAAATCAAGAATATAGAACATTTGCTCATTTCCTTCCTCTATCTCTTCCTTTGGCCTCTCATTTGGTGACTTGGAGGTAATGGCCTTCTCAGGGGCTGAGGATGGAAGAGGTCAGGCAATTTCGAGAACCTAAGTATGTGCATAGAGAAGAAGGAAGAAATAATGGGGAGGTTTTTGTCCCTGTCATCCACTTCCAGACTCTCACCATTCTCCCTATCTTACTCAGTAAACAAAGGATAAAACCTGAATTATGATACAGTGCAATAAACCAAACACATATGGGAAGGAAATAAATCTAGTGAGGAAACTTCTCAATTCTATAGAAGTGCCACAGAAAATAGTGACTGGAAAACCTAAGACTTGGTCAAGTACCTATATTATTTTTTTATATTTAAAATATAAATGATGACTGAGAAAGATTAATGAATGAGTGTGAGCTGGTTTAAATCACAACACTTCTGACACCCAGAGTGTCAGATTTTCTTCCCCAGTCGATTCTCCAGCTCTCTGGACACCAACTGGATGTCCAGTGACTCAGTTCAATTCTAACATTAACTACTGAGTGTTAGCATTAGACTCCATGAGTCAAAGGCTGAGTCTTACCAGACTGCCCCCCACTTCAGACACCAGTCACAGGCCTCATGTCTTTCATGCTTCTGAGTGACTAGCTAAATCAGGAGCAAGGCTGTGGAAACAAAGACCTCCTCTATGGATTTGGTCATCTGCTAGAACAGGTCACAGAATCAGGGAAAACAATGGACTTACTATGACTATTCATGATAATAAATGGGCTCCCCTTGTGGTTCAGCTGGTAAAGAATCTGCCTGCAATGCAGGAGACCTGGGTTTGATCCCTGGGTCGAGAAGATCCCCTGGAGAAGGGAATGGGGCTATGCACTACAGTATTCAGGCCTGGAGGATTCCATGGACTATACAGTCCATGGGGTCACAGAGAGTCGGACACAACTGAGCGACTTCCACTTTCACTTATTATAAAGGACCTTCTGTCCCAGTAGAGCTGGGACAACCACCCTCCTCACACATGGACGTGTTCAGCAACCTGGAGGTTCCAGGAAACCTGTTGTTTAGGGGCTCTTAGGGTGGGTGGTATGGTTGATAAAATCATTGGTTATGGGGTATTAACTCAATCTCCAGCCTCCTTCCCTCCAAGGAGGCCAAGGGGTGAGGCTGAAAAGTTCCAATAATCATGCTTTGGTCTTTCTGGGCACCAGCTCCCATCCTGAAGCTGTCCAGGGATACCCAGTCACCAGTCACCTCATTAGCATACAAAAGACACTCTCTCTGTCACTCCAGAGAGTCCAAAGTTTTTAAGAGCTTTCTGTAGGGAACCTGGGACAAAGACAAAACAAATATTTCATATAGTAGCACAAGGAATAATACAAGAATTCTAAAAGTTAATTCTAAAAATTCCTTAGCCTGGGACTTCCCTGGTGGTCCAGTGGTTAAGACTTCGCCTTTCAATGCAGGGGATACAGGTTCAATCCTTGGTCAGGAAGCTAAGATCCTATGTGCTATGCAGCCAAAAAAAAAAAAAAAAAAACCAAAACATAAAAAAAAAAGGAAGCAATATTGCAACAAATTAAATAAAGACTTTAAAAATGGTCCACATAAGAAAAAAAATCTTTAAAATAAAATAAGTAAACAAATAAAATCTGTATAAGGCAAATAGTCACTTCAGTCATGTACAACTCTTGTACAGCCCTAGGGACTGTAGCTGGCCAGGCTCCTCTGTCCACGGGATTCTCCAGGCAGAAACACTAGAGTGGGCTGCCACGCCCTCCTCCAGAGGGTCTTCCCAACCCAGGAATCGACCTGAGTCCCTCATGTCTCCTGAATTGGCAGGCGGGTTCTTTCCCACTAGTGTCACCTGGGAAGCCCAAACAAGCATTTCGTTGTTCAGTCGTTCAGTCATGTCCGACTCCTTGCAACCCCAAACAGGCATAGAAGACATAGATTCATTAGTTTCATTCTAACAGTGATGGGACTTTTGGGCCAGTCAACAGAGGTTCTTTCTCCAGATTCTCTTCTGCTCTGAGGCAATAATATGGAGGAGAGAGGGTGGTTTGGCTAACTAGGGTTAGAGACACAGTAACTGGTGATTTAATTGAGTCAAGTTGATTTGTCCTATGGGAAGTAAATTCACAGCATTGGTCTCACTCAAACTGTGCTCCAATAAACTACAACATACTACTCTAGAGTCATGCAGTTGACAGTAGTTGCCTCGAATAACTCTTCAGAGTGAAAACCAGCAGCCAAGCAGTTAACTGCATTTGGGAAAAATGCCTTCTTCTTTTTTTTTTTTTTTTTAACAAGTTAGCCGGAGTGCAGCTGTGATTCTTGAACAGCTTGTTCTGAACCACATGGCCTTCCAGCCTCCCAATCTTCCCACTATGTTCCATGCTCAACTGGCTTTCAACAGCTTTCCTGAAGCAACGCTTCAGCATACTAAACTTGGGATTCTTTAACAGCAAGTAACACTCTTCTCTAATGGGATAATTTAG
This sequence comes from Muntiacus reevesi, assembly GCF_963930625.1. Taxonomy (NCBI): domain Eukaryota; kingdom Metazoa; phylum Chordata; class Mammalia; order Artiodactyla; family Cervidae; genus Muntiacus; species Muntiacus reevesi. The sequence continues at coordinate 92,480,931 of NC_089254.1, read as the reverse complement.
CCTTCTGACTTTCACAGCAGATGCATTTAAGACTTAGTGATGTCATTTAATTACAGACTCTGAAGCAATCTGAAAGCATCATTATAACTAGCCTATGCTGGCAGTTCCCTGATGGAGCCCACCAGCAATGCCATGTACAAAACGAATGGACTCCAGGGAGGAAAAAAAGAAGAGAAAAAGGCACAGGTCAAGGCCTGTGCTCCAGCACCTGAATATTGATGTCTGAGGGTCTCCATATATCACCTAGTTAAATGGAGATAAAACTCAGAAAGACAGAGACCGAGGGTCCAAATTAGAAGGCAAATGAACAGTTAGGTCAATATACCTACTGAATAATTATTAAGGTGTATTTTTCTCAATTAGAGTGATCAAATTAAGATATCAAAGGTACATTTTTCTGTCCTCTTAATGGTCTCTTGAAGTCTTAACCACTGGGGTTCAATAACTACAATGCACCATTACAAGCACTTGTACTTGACCTTTTGCCTGGTAAGAGAGAGATGATGAAGATTGAGGGGAAAAAACATGAACAAAGGAAAAGCCTATGTGTTAATCAAATGAGAAAGTGCTTTAAGAAAAAATTAAATGGCATAATAATTTAAAACTTTGCTGATTTGAATCAACCTAATAATTGTTAATATTATCATTGAAAATGGAAGGACAGATGAAATTGATGTTTTAAACCAGTGATTACTATTCTTTAAGAACATAGGGATGGGAATGTGAAGAAATCATCGCATCCCTAAGTTGTCCAAAAAATCAAAAATAAATACATTTCATCTGCTTCAGGAAGCTTTCTGTTGGGACTCACCACCATAAACTAAGGATCTGAACAATCAAATTGCATAGGAGAGTTTAACAAAATCTCAGAGCATGATAACCCCAAATCTGTATTACCTCCTGTTACTGAGAACATATATCACTGATATATCATAAGCAAAGGAAGAAAAAATTAAGTTTTGTTAGTCTGCAAAAATCTGAACCTTCCTCCCTTCCAAATAATTTACAGTTTTAAAAATTACCTACAAGCAAAGATTCTATAGACTAAATCTTCACACAGTTCACTGAATGCAGTTTGTTACACTGCTTAAGTCAAAAGAATTCAAGAGCACAAATGTGAAAGAATAATTCGGACTGGTGAAAGAGATGAACACTGAGCTTCTGCCACTAGGAATTACATAAAATTCATTGTCCATAAGAACAGTTACGCCCTAGGGGAACTGCAAGTAGGACGATGGCCAGGGCCATGGCGAGACACCGTGATGTCACACACAGCAGGGCTTCATGCTTGTAATTTACAGTTTATTTCACTCAGTAGTGTCCAACTCTGCATCCCCGTGGACTACAGCCCGCCAGGCTGCTCTGTCCGTGGGATTTCTTAGGCAAGAAAAGTGGAGTGGGTTGCCATTTCCTTCTCTAGGGGATCTTCCTGAATCAGGGATTGAACCTGTGTCTCCTGGGTTGCCTGCATTGGAAGGTGGATTCTTTGCCACTAGCACTACCTGGGAAGCCCAGGGTTTCATGCATAAGCATCAAAATCCACACAGGTATGAGATATGATCCTCTTCCACCAGTTAACCACAGATAATCCCTGTGTCTAGACATCTCCAGTCCTTAGCAGCTCTGAGACTTAAGAATGCTATGAACATGTGGATTCTCTAAGTACCATAAGACTGGGAAAGTGCTAAAAGAGCAAAGTTTTCAAGGGATACAGTGGCTCATATCCATGATAGAAGAGTTACAGAAGGTTCTTTAAAGAAATCATTGAATACTATGAACTATAAAAATCACTATTTACATTATATGTATTACATATATATTTATTATTAACCTTCATAATAGTCCCATGAGATAAACATCTTTGTTTTAAAGGTGAAGCACAGTGAAGCAACTTGTCCAAAGTCACTAGGGAAATAAAAATGGCATAGTTGGGATTCAAACCCTAGTCTGACTTAACACCTACATCTTTCCACTCTGTGACCACCTGTTTGCCAATGACTTGAGCCAGGGACCAGAGCAGTGTGGCCTTGAAGCCAGAGGGCAGGTCTGTGGAAAGTAACCTTATCTGTCTGTATACTTCATACAATACTATCAAGCGCTTCATAGCATGCCCTCTCTCCATATGCATGGTATAATTGTAGTTACATATGTACCTGGGTCCAGGGAACATTTAATCTAAAGGCAATAATTCCCGCCATTCATTTAACTAGATGTCAGCGACAAAAGAAAGTGTTTCAGGGGACCCATTAAAGTGTGATTTGCCCCAGGCTCCACTTCTACTATGGATGATGCTTCGAAAAAGTCTCCCATGTTGGGATCATTTTTCTGCCCTGATTTGAAACTTATCCTTTGACAGCTTTCAGCTTCAGAGACTGATCTGAGCCTCATCTGTTCAAGTAGATTATTGCAAACGAGACTTCTTGTCTAGTGAGATCAACATGCAGGGAGCATCAGATAATTTCTAATTGAATTTTGCATCACTTTGATTAATGTTAATGCCCTCAAGGCCCCAAGGATGGGTGCATTTGTGTGACTTGAAATAATTCAACAATTTTATAAAATCAAGAAGGGATATTTGTGTAATGTTAAGCCTAGAGGCCCAGGTATCTAACTAATTTGGATCCCAGAATGACTGCATTCCCTCAGAGGTTACATTTATTTTAGAAAACCTAGATATGCATAAATATAATAGTTCCTGATGTAGCATTTTGACAAATAACTGCCCATGTCTGAATTGATGACTCCCTCTGAGCTAAGGAATCTCACATGTTCTTAACAAAAGTTTAAAAATTTTTATGAACAGCTTTTAGTTGTAGACAGTACTATAACCCTTGGCAGCCTATTTGTTTTGGCCCAAGATGGTGATATTCATCCCCAAAGATAAATTCAATGGAAAACTCATACAGGCTAGGATTACAAAGGAACAATTATTCATACACATACACTCACTCACACTCACACACACACATACATACATACTAGAAGCCACAGGGGAATGATTAAAATCATAAGAGGTTGATTCTGAAACAACAAAAGATTTTTCTGTGCTATCACTCATTAAGTGGAAGGAAGTTATTATTTGTGTTTTGTGGCTGGTGAAACTGAAGATAAGTTAGACAAGTTGCCCAAAGGCATAAAAGCTATGATAAGTCAAGAACACAAATGGGAGTTGAGGTTCTCTGCCACTATCTCTAAACTGATCATAGTCAAGGGATGCTCAGCCTCATGTGGGAGACTCACACAGGTAAAGGAGGCCCATGGTAAGACAAAATCTCTGGGGATGCATATATTTTTCCCACAAGCTTCAGGTATGGGAGTCCATAGGCTTTTATTGCTTGGGAAGACCCCAGACAGAATCAACAGATTTTAGAACTGGAAAGCATCTCTGCATTCACTGGTATTTCAGTTCTCGTATTTTGCAGATAAATAAACCAACCCAGAAAACTGAGTGATTTGCTGGAGGAAACACAACTAGTAAGTGGCAGAAATGGAGTCGCTCAGTCGTGTCTGACTCTTTGCGACCCCATGGAGTGTAGCCTATCAGGATCCTCCGTGCATGGGATTTTCCAGGCAATGGTACTGGAGTGGGCTGCCATTTCCTTCTCCAAGTAAGTGGCAGAACCAGATCCCAAACTTGGGTCTACCAACTCCGAGCCCATTATCAGAGAACCTTATCACAGGGTGGACACATTATCTTTAGGTTTCAGAATCTACAGAAAGCCAATTTATTTCTAGAGTGATTCCAGGAACCCCAAGAAGTCTGGTATAATCTAGTTGTTTAATGACCCACTCCCTCGCCATAGACCAAATGAACCAGGCAACCTAACACAGCCTTCAAAAGTTTTCAGCCTCCAACTGCCTTTGGCAGGGACTGTTTCAAGTTCTACATTGAGAGAGGGGTTTCTGCTTCTTGATACTTTATATCTCCCTTATACAGAAAAAAATAGAAGCCAAGAGCCATCATTTTCTTTCAGAACCAAAGTGTTAGAGGTTACAGAGGCAGCACTTTCTCTTTCATCAATGTGGCTAAGACATGGTTAGTGTCTCATGTTTTCAAAAACTAATAGAAGATCATCTACTCATTTTAGTGATGTTCATAAGTGGAGTTACCATGAGGCAAAGCTGATTCTAATCATGGCAATCTTTAGAGGCTCAAGTAGTCACTTCACATGTCAGGAGGCAAGAGCTAAGTCCCAGTTTTAAAAATATCAACATGTTAACAGGGGTTATGGCAGCCACAGAGGTGCTCCACTTAGATCTCCCTCTGAGGGAATGTGCTATGGGGAGCAGAGCCGACTGCCAACCTCCAGACGCCACACCTTCAGACCCCCTGGGTGTTCAAGGTGGCCACGTTCTCTGGAGGTACTCCCAGACAGTGAGTGAGTGTGGTAGGCATACTTGAGCTGGGCATTGAAACCCAGTGTGGGATTCTTTACGACACTATTTCAGCTCCAAAAAGAAGAAAAGACATTGCTCTTGGCAATTAACAGTAATTCTGGGAGACTCCCAGTAAACTTGGGACAGCTGCTAAGTCCAGTCAAGAAGGTGACTCTATTAACATAAAAGGGCAGTTTGGGGGCGGGCGGGAAACACATATAAAGGGAAAAAACATGTTTGGTGATAAGCTTAAATCAATTTTTGAGCCCCCAAATCCAACACATCTCAAAGACTGCTAATACCATTAATGCTTTCCTTTTCCAAATTTTCAAAAACAGAACAACAAGAACAAAAAAACTCATTGACTTGGTAACACTCTCAAGTAAAATGCTAAAATTGTGGCTTTTTTAGCTTTTAAAAAGCAATCATAGGAAGAAGAAATTATTTCAAATATAAAGAAAATGAAGGATTTTTTTGGGAAAGCATGTTACCTGTGAATGTTATGGCATTTAGGGTACTGGTTGATGACTAGAAATAAAAACATAATGAGTCATTAAAAAAAAAAAAAAACAACTGTTAGTACCCCATTACTTTTATGCTAATATCATTTGTAAAACAAAACCCATCCTTCCAGCATCCAACCCCTGCTCTTCCAACCCACCAGAGTGTATTGATTTCCTCCCTAGTAAGTCATCAGGGAAAGTCCTCCAACCTAGATATCAAGTAACCTAACTGAAATTTCCCAAATGACCCAAAGGCCTAGTGAGTTCTAGAAGGTTTCAAGGTAAAGTTTCTAAGATATTTGTACTTTCTCTTTCTTTCCCTTTACTCTTTGCTTTTTATTGTTTCACAAATCCATACTTCTCATCTAGCATATAAAACTTGTACTGAGAAAGCCATTTAAGAAAAAGCCTCTCATTTTTGTAGACAAAGCCATTTTAATGCATAGTATTTAAAGCTCTCACTTATACAACAAATACGGCACGTAGACATACATTTTACAGTCTCTAAAAACAAAGCCCTGTGGCCTACCAAAACAAAATTACCTTACAGATGCAACTTTGCAATTGAAATTTAAACTCCAAAGGTAATTTGGCATCTAGGGTACTTACTGATATATGAATTATGCTCACAGAGATGACTCAATAGTCAATAGTTTCATTGCTTTATCATTCCTCCATTATATCAAATCTTCTAAGGCAGCAGAAAACATCATAAGGATGTCTGAGGACTGTTCATTTGAAGATACAGAGGAGGCCAAATCCTATCATACCTATTATGGGAAAGAGCCTGACCATGAAATCTTAATTAACACTGTAACAATTTACTTAAGAGTCTCTGATGCAGCCCAAGCGAGGCTAACTCAGAAGGGAACTGCTGTTGGCATTTCAGAAGAATTAAATTAAAAGAAAAAAAATCGACAAGGCAGAGACCACATTATAGACTAATAAGGGATTAGATAAAGCAATTATTGCTTGGGTATTGTTTCTGCTATAAGGTAGAATGAAGAGGAAAATAACTGAATCCGTGGTTAGAGTATAACTTTTGAAGTTAGTAATGGTGGAAAGACAGTAGGTGAACCACAACTTCCTGATTCTGTCAATACTGGAGAAATAGAGCAAAAGTCATATGAGATCGTATCTTAGATTAGGTCTTGTTTAAAGTTAAGGGAATCCTGAGGAACTTGGTTTATATTTTTTTCTCATTAATTATTCCCTAAGATCTGAATCAAGAGATAGGGAGTATTAATGGCAACTTGAGTTAAACCTCTTATTCTACATACTTTGGACCGTCCCTTTGTCCTCATGACAACATGTCCTAAGAAGAATGCCCGCAACACTCATCAATCAAGTGCAGCTCTATAAGCCTTTCAGGGACATTCTTCTTTTGACCATGTGCTATGCTTAGATGCTCAGTTGCGTCTGACTCTTTGCTACCCCATGAACTGTAGCCTGCCAGGCTCCTCTGTCCATGGGGATTCTCCAGGCAAGAATACTGGAGTGAGTTGCCATGCCCTCCTCCAGGGGATCTTCCCAACCCAGGGATCGAATCCAGGTCTCCCACATTGGAGGAAGATTCTTTACCATCTCAACCACCAGGGAAGTCTTCTTTTGACTACATAGAGGTCAGTATAAAGAGTGAATGTTACTAGATATATAGGCTGCAAATAGCATTGGGGTACAGGGGAGATGTAGTTCCAGGGAGAACAGAGTATCACCTGGCTAAGGTATCGGACCAAGACAATCTTCATAATGGCTCATAATAAACGTGTTATATCTGGCTAGCTCTATGCCAGAGACAGTTTTAAGAACTTCATGTGTATTAACAAGCTTGATCCCTACAACAATTGTACAAGATAGGTTCATTATTACCATCCCCATATACCAGATGAGGACTGAAAAACAGAGGTTTAGTGACTTGGTCAAAGTCATATGGCTAATATAAATGATTGGGCTAGGATTTGAATTTAGACAGGATATTTTCATAAAGTCTGCATTTTCAACCACATGCTGTATCTTTAATCTATACTGCTCATCAGCTTCTTACTACAATGCCAAAGCAAGCCATTTCTGATATCACCAATAATCATAATACTGTTTTCTTCTTTATAATGGCATTCATTAAGAAGGTGAAAGTACTTTCCATCTCTAGAGTAACAACTTCTCACAATACGCTCTGCAAGAAGGATTTTTATTATCCATTGTGGTCCAAAAAGAGATCCTCAGATAGTCTGAATCAAACTTTGGTATACAACTCAGTAATAAGGTTTCCTGAGAATATCTTCCAAAGATGTATCTATAAAGGCAAAATCAATTGACAAAAAACAAATCTCAGTAGAAGTTCTGAAAAGGACAATAATGGTCAAAGAATTATCCTCGATAGGGAACAAGGATCATTAGTGATCTGAGTAAAATCATTTTAAGCCTATAATCTTAGCAGACGAAATATAGAAAAATGATAAAGTTATGAAAAAGCATTAAAAAATATAAATTAAGTAATTTTCTTGGCCCTCAAGTGGTCCTATATTTAGAACAAAATGAAAGCTTGTGCTGCTTTTATTTTCACTTTAGTTCCTTTCCAGAAGGCTAAAGGGGCCTTCTTGTTCCAAAACAGTTTTATTTCATATTTTTAATGTGGTAGTGAACTACATGGAAGTATTCTGAGATACAAAGCAATTAGGAGGACATCATAAAGAAGGAAACAAATTCATGGCCCACAACTTACAATGAAGAAACAAAATTCTTATTTTGTTAAGAATACTAATTTTAAGATTCAAAGAAATGGGTTTCTGAACTTAATCCAAATTATTTGGCATATGAATAGGTTTACTCCGAGCCAAATGTTAGCTCTTGAACATTTGATAACTCTTAAAAAATAATATGTTGATGATTTAAGAGGAAACAAACATGAATTGAGTTTTTCAAAAATTGCACAAGATCTTAAAAAATAGAAAAAGTGAATGAATCCTGTCCATATTCACATGAAACCCAATTCATCATTCTGGTGCTCCAGTCCTTCATTCACAAAGAGGTCAATTAGCCTCCTTGGGTGGTCCCTTTTTCCATATAAAGAGACTGAACTTGGGGCAACACGTGCCACATGTCTGGAACAAGTGACAAGATGTTCAATTAACTTCTGAAAGATGACTGAATAAATTAATATAGAACTAAAGCTAATATATAAAAACAAATCATGTCAGTGCACTTAGCATAGGGAGGAGGGAGGAAGGAGAATAAACGTAAGGAGGACCTACACTGTTGCCTCACTGAGCAGCAATATGCCAACAACAACAAAAGATGCCACCATTTTTATTCTTTGCCACCAAAGGGTAGAAAGAAAACAGAATGTGATGATCCATAAGGAGATAGTGAAAAAAAACTAAAGTCCATTTCCTCAAGTGGCTCATCTATTCCTTAAAAATCACACATGCTTGCAATTTGAAGTCCCCGCTTTCTTTAGCTTTCTAGCCCAGCCAGAGCTATATCTTGAATTTATTTTGCCTTGTGTCTTTAAGAGTGCTTTTAATCCACAGAATACCCATAACTGTGCAAAGCACCTTAAGTCTACTAAGACTGAAAACAAAAAGAAGACACGTGCAATTTCTTCAAGAAAACTGATATCATTTCTTCCAGCACTGAGTCTAATTCTATATTCCTGAGAAATCCTTTCCTGAAGTTTCAAGTATGCACAATTTCAGTTTTTCTTTTGTGGACACTACAACATCCCAAATGGTTTATAGCCCTGACTTAGTTGCATTGAGAGAAGGCTTCGTACTAGTCCTGCCATCTCCTATGTATTTATGGACTAAAGACATTCAACAGAAGAATGAAACAGTAAACTTGTGGGTTTATGGAAGTCTCTCTCACAAACACACACAAAACATGTCCAGGGAATGACTTCATCTATTTTCTTGGATATTTTAATGCCTTAACTGTGTAACAGGCCTCTCTATTGTACTAAACCCACAGAAAAGCTATACTGGAGAACATACACCAGATAACATAAGTGTAGCTATACATGTATTCTTCCAGATGCACCTACTTTATATTTGGCAGATGTAATTAACTTGTCTTCTTTTCAAACTTCATTAAGGATGACAAACCAAAAGACAAGAGCACAAGGACAGTGCTCCATTGTGTATCCAGATTAAGGAAACTTGTGTTTGCAGATCACTCTGTGGGATTATCAAATTGACTATTTTGCTGAATAGCTTAACAAATGGCTAGAAATTATTTCTCCACGATGCAAGCTAAGAAAGATCAATGTACAAAATGCTTAACACATACATGTTGATTTCTATGCCTTTCCCACAATGACAGGGATATTGCATATTAAAGAAAATAAGATACTTTGGCATGCACACAACATAGTAAAGGGTTTCAGAAGGAACCAAAATTCCTGACTCCCTACAAGACAAACTAAGAAACAAATTCTTAAAGAGATGGGAATACCAGAACACCTTACCTGCCTCCTGAGAAATCTATATGCAGGTCAAGAAGCAACAGTTAGAACCAGACATGGAACAACAGACTGGTTCCAAATTGAGAGAGGAGTATGTCAAAGCTATATATTGTCACCCTGCTTATCAAATTTTTATGCAGACTACATCATGTGAAATGACAGACTGGATGAAGCACAAGCTGGAATCAAGATTCCTGGGAGAAATATCAATAACCTCAGATCTGCAGATGATACCACCCTTATGGTAGAAAGTAAAGAGGAACTAAAGAGCCTCTTGATGAAAGTGAAAGAGGAGAGTGAAAAAGTTGCTTAAAACTCAACATTCAAAAAACGAAGATCATGGCATCCGGTCCTTCACTTCATGGCAAATAAAAGGTGAAACAATGAAAACAGTGTCAGGCTATTTTCGTGGGCTCTAAAATCATTGCAGATGGTGGCTGTAGCCATAAAACTAAAAGACGATTGCTCTTTAGAAGAAAAGCTATGACCAACCTACAGCATATTAAAAAGCAGAGACATTACTTTTCCAACAAAGGTCCATCTACTCAGTTATGGCTTTCCCAGTAGTAATGTATGGATGTGAGAAGTGGACCATAAAAAAGGCTGAGCACTGAAGAACTGACGCTCTTGAACTGTGGTGTTGGAGAAGACTCTCGAGAGTCCCTTGGACTGCAAGTCCCTTGGACTCAATCCTAAAGGAAACCAGTCCTGAATATTCTTTGGAAGGACTGATGCTAAAGCTGAAATTCCAATACTCTGGCCACATGATGCAAAGAATTGACTCATTAGAAAAGAGCCTGATGTTGGGAAAGATTGGGGGCAGGAGGAGAAGGGGATGACAGAGGAAAAGATGGTTGGATAGCATCACTGACTCAAAGGACATGAGTTTGAGCAAGCTCTAGGTGTTGGTGATGGACAGAGAAGCCTGGCCTGCTGCAGTCCATGGGATGGCAAAGAGTCAGACAGGACTGAGTGACTGAACTGAAGTCAACTGAAGCAACAAAACCAAGTAAAATATTATGTTGGTTTTTTTTTAATTGTCACAATTATGACTCCATAAAGAGTTAAATATTCTTAAAATCCATAGATCTAGAGCTCTGGGATAAATGCATTGCTCCATCTTATTGCCATATATCTGAGTCATTGCTGGAGGTAACAGACTTTAGTCAGGTTAACTATATTTTCATCATTATTAAATCAGCTAATAAAGGGGAGGGGTAAGTTGAATGGAGGATTAGAAGCTTCAGGGAAAAATAATCATAAACTTTGAAATGACATTGTGAGTTACCTACCCATAAGCCTCAGTGATTCCTGAAATTGGCCTAGGGATGAGATTCATACAGCCCATTTAATTCACCTAAAAACATCTAACTCACTAAGCCCAATGGAAATATGAACTCAGAACTAATGTCCATAAGTTAAGGACCATATACTATAATATGCACAAATAGAGTAAGAAGTTAGGCTTGAACTAAGTGGATTTTTAAAGTTGCTTTTTTCTAAAAAGTCAAGTTAATTGTCCTCAAATTTTAATGCTTAATAACCATGGTCAATATGCCACTGATTATCAGCAATAGCTTGATTTAAAATAGCATGGACATAAGAATAATAGCAATAACCTCAACAGGAGCTAACATTTATTATCTGCTTACTTATATACTGGGCTCTGTCTAAACTAACTTTAAATCTATGTAAAATCTCATTATCTTTCATTGCGTTCTTTTTCCAACATCTTTATTCAATGTCATTCTACTTCCTTCTGGAACATCTTTAAACCTTTACAAACACTGAAGAGTCCACAGCTGGTAAGGAGGCTGCCTTCATTTAGAAAGCAAGTGAACCATTATAGTAACACATATGGAGTTGGCTAAGCATCCACTTTCTGCTCATGCCTAAGAATAGTTCAAGATATCAGCCTGGATCTCAAGGGATATTGATGGTGTGTACCCCTGTAGCCTTCCCTACTTTGCCCCAGCTGGTAGCTCATGGATAGAGAATCATACAAGGTCAAGAATCTAGCTCAATCTGCTTCCTGGTACCAGTTTATTCTCACAGAGATAATCACTCAGCATCACATACCATATCCTTAATCCCAACCTCGTGTTTTGAAAACACTTTAATCACGAGGGGACCAGATGTAGGAGCTGCTGCTGCTGCTGTCGCTTCAGTCATGTCCGACTCTGTGCGACCCCATAGATGGCAGCCCACCAGGCTCTGCCGTCCCTGGGATTCTCCAGGCAAGAACACTGGAGTGGGTTGCCATTTCCTTCTCCAATGCATGAAAATGAAAAGTGAAAGTGAAGTTGCTCAGTCATGTCCGACTCTTGGATTTGATGGACTGCAGCCTACCAGACTCCTCTGTCCATGGGATTTGCCAGGCAAGAGCACTGGAGCAGGTTAGATGTAGGAGAGAAGGGTGTAATATAAACTCAGCCCTATTACTGGGAAGGTGGATGTGGGGAGATTAAAATCACCACTGCACAAAACAAATCTCAGACTGGAAGTGGACAGCAGACTTACCTTTATTGACACTGATATTTGTTATACCGTCTATTTCAGGTTGGAAAGGCTGCAGACAGGGTGGTGGTGGAGTTGTGGGGGACGCGGGTGGCAGTGCTTGTATATGTCTCCATAAAGGCAAGAAAATGAGAACCAATTCTTGCCTCCAAGAATTGTTAGTACCAGCATATTGCTGATGCTTCAACCTCTACAATGTAAAAGTTAATTAGAACCCACGGAGAAGTACCCAGAGATTCTAGCAGCTGTAGAAGGTAGCACATTTGGGGATCTGATCTGCTTGGGTAAGCAACATTTCCCCGGCAGTCATCCCAGGGAGCTCAAAAAGCAAAAACAAGTAAAACCAAACCTAGCTAATCTACTCATGATCAGGCTCTGCTGCAAACCTACTACATTACAAAGCCTACATTAGGTTTTTTTCTCAAGGGGGCCTGACAGGAGGGTGGAAGTACCATGGGGAGTAGGAATCTGTACTTTTAAAAAAACTCTGAAAGTGAAAGTTGCTCAGTCGTGTCTGATTCTTTGCAACCCCAAGAACTATACAGTCCATGGAATTCTCCAGGCCAGGATACTGGAGTGGGTAGCCTTTTCCTTCTCCAGGGGATCTTCCCAACCCAGGGATTGAACCGAGGTCTCCCACATTGCAGGCAGATTCTTTACCAGCAGAGCTACCAGGGAAAGCCAAGAATACTGGAATGGGTAGCCTGTTCCTTCTCCAACAGATGTTGCCGGCCCAGGAAACTAACCAGGGTCTCCTGCATTGTAGGAGGATTCTTTACCAACCAAGCTCTCAGGGAAGACCTTAAGAAACTCCACAGGAGTCGTATTTGTCATGTTTGGAAACCACCGCTCGACACATCAGGGATGATACCTCGGGTTGAGAAAGAGAGAACTTCTGCACATGACTTGAGTGGCCATGTCTCAAAAAACAGGTAATAGAAACCGAGTGGGTAGCCTGTAAAAAGTGCTGTTTTCAACCAGAAAGGGGCTGAGCACCTTCTTCTGTTTCCTGGCAGGTGGTGATAAGGCCAGGCATGCACTGGGGGAAAGCTGATGTGTGATGAGAGTGGTCAGAGGGCAACACAAGATTGCTTGGAGTCCCACAAAGGACCGTGGAGTAGCCTTCCCATTTGTGCTCAGTGCAACTCTGGGGCTGCTCATTCTGCAGCTGAAAAAACCCAAAGTCAGAAAAGTCCAGCGATTTTCACAGTCACCCAGACAATCAGGCAGGAGGCAGTGCTGCACAGGGAAACCAGTAAGACTCTAGAACTCGGGAGAACCAGGTTTTAGCTCAGGTTTACCCTGTCATTGCTTAAGCTCTCTGGGCCTCAAATGTTCTGCTTATAAAGGAACTGATTAGATTATTCCTAAGGTCCTTTAAAACTTCAACCATCTATGATTTTAAGCTGTCTCGGGCAGGATTTCTGCCTCATGGCTTAGCTTCTTGTACACTGTACTTGACTGCCATGTTTACAATGACATTCAGCAAAAGGGGGCATTGAAAATCTAGCTTAGGTACCCTGTAGGAGTTATCCAAATATAAGGTTTATAGATGACAATACATCATTTTAATTAATTCATGGCAAGTTCTTTAGTAAAGATGGAAGGCGGGAGGGAGGGGTAGAGCTGGAGTTTGAATTCAACAGTCTGAAAAATTCTCTGTGTTCTAACATGTAAGCTACAAAGATGTGTGGTATGTTCCATGAGACCAGGTGTGAGAGGCTGCAGTTGTGAGATATTCCTAAATATTACCAGGGCTGCAGTAACAACTCTGTCTGCAAAATCCACGCCCGGCACAGCCTGAGATGCAGAGCACACACTAAGTAGGAAAACGTAAATGTGCAGAACGGCTGTATAATTGTTGAACTTGTACCTCATATATTCATAGTTAATTTTGGCAACCGATTTCAGTTACGGGAAGGGGGAAGATGGGGAGGGGGTGACTTCTCCTGTCCTTCAACTTCCCAGAAATGTATTAGAAATGACAGCCTATGATTGCTGCAGACAGTATCTAATTAACTGTCATTATAAAACACATGTCAGAGCCTGGGGCCTATGAGAGATCTGATGTCTAATTTCTCTCCAGAATAATAAGAGTCTCCTTTGAAACAAGCTGGTGAATGAATTTTGTTGTCTTATTAATCAACTGATTTCAATCTGACCCCCCTTTTCCCTCCCCTGCCTCCTTTATTCCTGCTGTAGCCCCCTCTCCTAACTACTCTGGAACTCACATTTTAGACAAGTGATGGGTTTAAAACAACTTCTTGTCATCTTCTGCCTAGGCAATCTCAATAAAGAGCTACTGCAGAAATATGATATGGAAATGGAAGCTGTTTGTAAAAACTATTAGCTCAATAATGAAACAATTATTCCTAAACAACCATGAAAATTACTTACAAGCCTTATTTTCTCTCATTTTGCCATACCATAGATTGTGATTCTATTTTCATTCCTATTAATTAGAACAAAGAACTTAATCCTTTTCTCCTTCTATTATGTAAAAACAAGTGTGGTTATTAGGGAGCTATCTAGCTTCCAATTAATTTTCTTTAGGAATGAGTCGCAGAAACAGAATCATTACTGATGTCCTCTAACGAGGGGTTAAGACAAAATGGGGCCTGAATCAACACTGAAAATAAACAATTTCCCTCAGTTCACTATTCCATTCACAAGATTACTCATCCGTTTCCCCAAAGGGATCCATGACATCCTGCAAATAAGCAAGAAACATGAACAAATGAGGCTGAATGAAACAAGATAAAAGACTGTCATCAGACAGAAGTTGTATGAGATCCTGCATGTAACACATCCATGGTACTTGCCACTCACCCCTTTTAGTATCGGGACAATGCATATCCATAACCAGGCAGGATTTTCTGGGAGTGGAGGTCACATTCTGACCTGGCCAAATACATGTTACTAATAAGGATCAAAGCAGACTTTTTCAGACTGTATCATAATCAGCATGGAATGCATTGATATCCAATGGACTAGGACAGAACAGAACAGAAAATATCTGAGTATATCATATGTAGTCAGATATCCTTGTTGTTCAGTCGCTCAGTCATGTCCGGCTCTTTGTGACCCCATGGCCTCCAGCACGCCAGGCTTCCCTGTCCTTCACCATCTCCCAGAGCTTGGTCAAACTCATGCCCATCGAGTTGGTGATGCCATCCAACTATCACATCCTCTGTTGCCCCCTTCTCCTCCTGCCTTCAATCTTTCCCAGCATCAGAGTCTTTTCCAATGAGTCAGTTCTTTGCATCACGTGGTCAAAGTATTGGAGCTTCAGCATCAGTCCTTCCAATGAATATTCAGGATTGATTTCATTTAGGATGGACTGGTTTGATCTGCTTGCAGTGCAAGGGACTCTCAAGAGTCTTCTCCAACATCACAGTTCAAAAGCATCAATTCTTCAGCACTCAGCCATCTTTATGGTCCAACTCTCACAACCATACATGACTACTAGAAAAACCACAGCCTTGACTAGACAGACCTTTGTTGGCAAATAATGTCTCTGCTCGGTAATATGCTGTCTAGGTTGGTCATAGCTTTTCTTCCAAGGAATAAGTCTTAATTTTGTGGCTGCAGTCACCATCTGCAGTGATTTTGGAGTCCAAGAAAATAAAGTCTGTCGCTGTTTCCATTGTTTCCCCATCTATTTGTCATGAAGTGATGCGACCAGATGCTATGATCTTCATTTTTTGAACGTTGAGTTTTAAGCCAGCTTTTTCACTCTTCTCTTTCACTTTCATCAAGGGGCTCTTTAGTTCCTCTTCGCTTTCTGCCATAAGGGTGGTGTCACTGGCATGTCTGAGGTTACTGATATTTCTCCAGGCAATCTTGATTACAGCTTGTGCTTCATCCAGCCTGGCATTTCACATGATATACTCTGTACAGACGTTAAATAAACAGGGTGACAATATACAACCTTCATGTACTCCTTTTCTAATTTGGAAGTAGTCCATTGTTCCATGTCCGGTTCTAATTGTTGCTTCTTGACCTGCATATAGATTTCTCAGGAGGCAAGTCAGGTGGTCTGGCATTCCCATCTCTTAAATAATTTTCCATAGTTTGATGTGACCCCCACAGTCAAAGGCATTAGCATAGTCAATAAACCAGAAGTACATGTTTTTCTGGAATTCTCTGGCTTTTTCTACAATCCAACGGCTCTTGGCAATTTGATCTCTGGTTCTTCTACCTTTTCTAAATCCAGCTTGAACATCTGGAAGTTTGTGGTTCATGTACTGTTGAAGCCTGGCTTGGAGAATTTTGAGCTTTATTTTGCTAGCATAGGGGCTTCCCTAAGTAACTCAGCTGGTAAAGGATTTGCCTGCAAAGTGAGAGAACTGAGTTTGATCCCTGGGTTGGGAATAGCCCTTGGAGAAAGGAATGGCTACCATTCCAGTAATCCATCCTGGAGAATTTCATGGACTTTATAGTCCATGGGGTCGCAAAGAGTCGGACACGGCTAAGCGACTTTCAATTTGACTTTTGCTAGCATGGGAAATAAGTGCAATTGTACAGTAGTTTGAACATTCTTTGGCATTGCCCTTCTTTGGGATTGGAATGAAAACTGACCTTTTCCAGTCTTGTGAACACTGCTGAGTTTTCCATACTTATTGGTATATAGAGTGTAGCACTTTAACCGCATGATCTTTTAGGATTTGAAACCCTCAGCTGGAATTCCATCACCTCCACTAGCTTTGTTCGTAGTGATGCTTCCTAAGGCCCACTTGACTTTGCACTCCAGGATGTCTGGCTCTAGGTTAATGATCACACCACCTTTTATAAAGGAAAAAAAGTATGCCTCAAGATTTTCTCTTCACTGACTTCTACGCTGAGGTAAAAGAAATTTGATTGGAGAATATTTATCTCAAAAATTCATTATACCTCTACATAAGCTTATTTAACTTATATGCAGAGTACATCATGAGAAACGCTGGGGTGCATGAAACATAAGCTGGGATCAAGATTGCCGGGAGAAATATCAATAACCTCAGATATGCAGATGATACCACCCTTATGGCAGAAAGTGAAGAGGAACTAAAAAGCCTTTTGATGAAAGTGAAAGAGGAGAGTGAAAAAGTTGGCTTAAAGCTCAACATTCAGGAAACTAAGATCATGGCATCTGGTCCCATCACTTCATGGCAAATACATGGGGAAACAGTGGCAGACTTTATTTTCTCGGGTTCCAAAATCACTGCAGATGGTGAATGCAGCCATGAAATTAAAAGACACTCACTCCTTGGAAGGAAAGCTATGACCAACCTAGACAGTCTATTAAAAAGCAGAGACATTACTTTGGCAACAAAAGTCCATCTAGTCAAGGCCATGGTTTTTCCAGTGGTCATGCATGGATGTGAGAATTGGACTATAAAGAAAGCTGAGTGCTGAAGAATTGATGCTTTTGAACTGTGGTGTTGGAGAAGACTTTTGAGAGTCCCTTGGACTGCAAGGAGATCCAACCAGTCCATCCTAAAGGAGATCAGTCCTGAATATTCATTGGAAGGACTGATGCTGAAGCTGAAACTCCAATACTCTGGCCACCTGATGCAAAGAGCTGACTCATTTGAAAAGACCCTGATGCTAAGAAAGATTGAGGGTAGGAGGAGAAGGGGACAACAGAGGAAGAGATGGTTGGATGGCATCACCAATTCAATGGACATGAGTTTTGGCAGGCTCCGGGAGTTTGTCATGGGCGGGGATGCCTGGCATGCTGCAGTTCATGGGGTTGCAAAGAGTCGGACACGAATGAGCAACTGAACTTGACTGAACTGAAGCAAAGCACTGTATAGGATATCCAGAAATAAGATACCTAGTTTTCAGATGAAAAGAAGCTGCAGTTTGGTGCATGGGTGATATTTCTCATCCTCAGTGCCCAGCCTGTCTTCACCCCCAGGCAGTGTACCCTAATCTCTTGTCAACATTTTAGAGTTGCTTGGAGGATTATTTAGAGTGTCTACTACAGGCTTCCTACATAGTTTGTGCTTCCAAACTGCAGCTCCCTTGACAAGGGGTTGGGACCATACCTTTATTTCTTAAGAGTGCCTAGGACGAAGCTGTACATTAAAGACATGCAACATATATTTGATGGCTGAATGGATAAAATAAAGGATGATAAACAAATGAAAATAATCAACAAACCTCTAGTAGCAGAATTCAATTGCAGTAATAGACTTAAGGGAAAAAGACTCTTGGGCAAGGACGTGTCCCTGGATGCCCTCATATTAAATCATGGAGATTACGGTCCCACGACTTATAAAAGGACAGTCCCTGCGGTTAGAGTTATGGCATCAGAATAGTCAATTATGTGATGTAATTTTGTGGATTTCCTCAGAGTGATAAAACATGTTGCTGATTAGATGGAGAGTGACTGTGAGATATGACATACAACTGCCTACTGAAGGTGATTTATGAGTTTAAGTCATTACCCACCCTTTCCCCACCAATCACACCACCATGGGTCTGGAGGTTGCAAACAGCAGCTTCTATACTTCTGGCTGAGACTTGGTTCTCAAGAGTCAGTTTCCTATAGGGGCCAGGCATGATGCTTTTGTATGTAAAAGATGCTAATCTTTCAGGATTTTCATGAGTAATTAATCAATGTAAGATGTCTTGCTTACATGTTGCTAGAGAAGATGCATTTAGGCTCTCTTCTTTAGCAACACAGACATTCTACAAGACGGAATTTTCTATTAGGATAAAACAAAGAAATTCTTAAGAGAACTGCTTCCCATAGTACCTTCTTGCCTAAAATGATAAACTGTTCCATTAAAAGCAAAGTAAAAACTACTGATAAAAGAAGACAAGCATCATCATTTTCAAGATATGAAGCGACTGGACCCCTTTGTTCTCTTCAGTTTGGAAACTTATTCTTCAACTTATTCTCCCATCATCACACTTCCATGTCTCACCTAAAAATATGGAAACTGCAACTGATATGCTACTTTATCACCAAGTGGTAGAAGTTTCTTGGGTCATAGCTGAATGCACTTCTTAAACATATGGTATAATCAAATCCTAGAAAGAACACATGAAGGCTTGTCAGTGGCACCAAACCTTAATCACCACAGCTTAAAATCAAAATCTACTCAATTATTCACTAATTGCACTGGGAAAACATTCAATGGCTATTCTTTAATTCATGCTATTGGAGGCAAAGTCCAAGAGGCTTAGCTGGTAGGATTCTCTCCTTTATTTACACAGGAAATGAGCAGTAAGCCATAAGTCATAGCTCATGCCCCTTAACATATTACTTCAATCAATTGTTGCCCTTCCCAAATATTAGTATTTTGAAAGAGGACAGAACCCTCTGTCTAGTCCATGCAAGTTTTGTAGAGCAGTCTGCACTAGTGGTACATCCGTCCTCAGCCACTTCAGCTGTTCTTCCGGAACATGCTGGCCTGAAAGTGCCAAGTGATCTCCTGAGAGTGCGAATGCTCTGACCATGTCTCCACAGCATCTGACAGCATCTCCTGACACCCTGCCTCATGCAGGAAGGAGAAACACCGCCATTCTTCCATTCCTTGATACACCTCCATTTTTCTTGTCCACTAACTGCTCCTCTTTAATCTCTTTAGCTTCATGTCTTCCATCTAACCTTAAATGTGGGTCACCTGCATTATTTTCATCTCGATAATATCATTTACTCTAGTAGCTTCAAATCATTATAAATATCTATGACTAAATATAAAACTTAAAGGCAGTGCTTCAGATCCCAAATCTCATCTGCCTGCCCCATCTCCACAAACATGATATAGAGGAAAGTCAGGTTCAACATGGACATGACCACTAGCTCCTGTGCCTCCCTCTGTATTCCATGTCCTGGGTTGTGGCATTTTCTTGACTCAGATGCTCAAATTAGAAAACCTGGAAGTCAGTTTTGAGGTCTTTTATTTTTCCTTCTCTGTCTTTGATTAATTAGTGCCACTACCTTGGTCCAAATCCTCATCATTCTGGGTCCTACTTACTAATATAGCATTCTTGCTGAGGCAGGAGGGAATTCTCTAATGTAGAAAGTTGATGAGATGACTCCTCTGCTTAAGGCCTCTCCAAGCTTCCCTAGGGCTCGGCCATAGCAAGAACTAGCGCACACTTCCTGTGGCATGAAAGGCCCTCTGTAATCCGAGGCCAAACTGCCTTTCCGGTCTTGTCTCCCATATATACCCTCATCACATTCTTTCATGACTGTGTATCTTTGCCCTTGAGTTTTGCTCTGCCTGGACTACTTTCTACTTTTTGGTGAATGCTATCTTCAGTGCCTGAAACCTCTCTTCTGTGAATCTTTAACCCAGTCAGGTCAAGTGACCACTCCTTTTTTGGGACCTCCACACCTGAATTCACTGTATGGGTCCACAATCCCCTCTGTTAAGCCCTTATGACCAGATGCATTTCAGAAATGAGAAAGTTCAGAATTTAGAAAAGTGATGCAGGGCATTTACTACAGATTATGTAACAACTCCCAATGGCCATATATATAGCCTACTATCAATTCAGGTCAGGTATTAGTGCTAAATGAGCCTCATAACAACAACAAAAAAAACTTTCATCTTTCAGAGGTTTTTGGAATTTGGATTTGGGAACTCTTAGACACTCATCTTGCCAACTAGGTGTGACCTTCTCAAGGTCAAGTGATATCTTTTTTTATTTTTTAAAATCCAACGCCTGGTATAATGTTTGGCTTATTATTAGCAAGAACATCCTTGCTAAATAAATATCTTATTAAGCCTACACTGGCTTCACCTTGCTTTCAGTGTTTATAAACAAATGGTAATAAGCTGGTACTAAGTAAGTACTAGCTTAAGAGTGAGTACTATCATAAGACATCAAATAATGCTTTACGTTAAGGACTGTCATGCGGAAAGTCTATCTTAGAGCATCACAGAAGGACTGAAAGGATGCAGTATCGGCTAGCGTATCAGAGCCTGGGCTCTGGAATCAAACAGGCTGGGGTGTGGACTCCGGTCCTGTGAGCCGCAGAATAAGAGGCAAGTCGCTTGACTTCCTGAAGCCTTAGTTTCCTAGATAAAAGATACCATGTGAGCATCTGCACGACAGGACCAGTGTAAAGATAAACAAGACCACTTATACCAAGCACCTAGCATGTGTTAAGTGGTTAAAAAAGTAGTCAACTCATATTATGATTATAACATGATTGTAACAATATTTATAACATTTCAGATCGAAACAGCTACATGAAGGATCATGTATAGAAGGCGAAATATGTTGGTTTTACAACCTTATTAAAGCAGAGACCTACCCTTTCTCAACATACAGTGTGGTTACTTTCTTGATGTCTCATCTTGGCACAGGGAGACATATTTAAAATATATTAGAGTTGACGAGGCCAGTGAAACAAAGGCTCCTGCTATAACGATATGGAAAATGATTCTGTTCCAGAAAAAAAGGGTGGCAGACATCATCGGAGTGTGAAGCTCCCTGTGGTGATTGCTAATAGTCCTTCAAACCTGGAAGCTAATTCTGAACAAAAATTGGTTCCTTTGGATATTAAACATTCATGATAAAGGGAATAAGGGAAAAGCTTAAAACTGTCTCAGATTTGCTTTGTTATCCTGGAAATAGGATTGATATACTGCGTTTAGAGAGTTCTTCCCTCATTAGAAAATAACTAGAAGTTTCTCTCAAGTAAGTCTTCTTTTTTCCTTAAATGTTATTTCCCTTAGTTGTTAATAAAAAGAATAATAAAAGGAAATCATTTGTCTTTCTATCTGCTACATGGCTCAAGGCACAATGTGTGCAGACAGACTTTAAAATTGGAATAAAAACCAGACACAACCCCAGGACAGAAAAGATTTGATGGATCAAAAATATGCCTGTTCAAAGTCTCTGAGAAAAATGGTGCATTAATTGGGAAGGAAACTTTCCATTCCAGTAGCCCAACCACTGTGTAGGTGGTTGGCAAATTCAGCCACTATCAAATACCAAAATTTGGCTTCCTTGGCAATGAATGCCAAATTTTCAGTGTTTACAACCAAACAAACTTATTTTTTAAACAATTATGTACTAGGTCTAAGCCCTTTTTTATGCATCCTCACGATGCTTTGCAGTAAACCCTAAATGGAGATGCGCAAAATGATGTTCAGAGAGGGTAATTAAATAATTGGCCTGTGTGAGACCACACAGCCTTGCACATGGCTGGCTGGTCTCTGGTGTATCAGATGGACGACAAAGACCAAGTATTCTCCACTCAAAGACAAAGCATATAGATAGGGAGGGCATCCTTCCCCATGTCTTTACTCGTCTAATTCTAACTGATTCTGAAAAACTCACTTTCAATGTCATGGGCTCAGACATGACATCCTCTTTTCTATGGTCCCAAACCTGCTCTTTATGTTTCTTCCATAACACTTAACATAATATTCTGAACGATCTGACTTTTCCACAAGACTGTGGCTCTCTGAGAAGACAGGCCTTGACTTTTTCCTCTTATACACAGTGCAGGGTTGGTATATGGTAGTCAGTCAAAAAGTATCTATTGAATTGAACAGCTGTCATAAATTCAGTCACATCTTGTGGAATTTCTTGGAGTGTTATCATGTAGCTAACAGATATTACTTTCCTGAGAGCCAAATACAAATTTCAGATGATAACTAAGGCTCCCATTCAAAAAAACACTGCAGTATTTCCACTTTTAGGCTTCCCAGGTGGCTAGGTAGTAAAGAATTTGCCCACAATGCGAGAGACCCAGGTTCAATCCCTAGGTCAAAAAGATCCCCTGGAGAAGGAAATGGCAATCCACTCTAATATTCTTGCCTAGAGAATTCCAGGGACAAAGCAGCCTGGTGGGCTACAGTCCATGGGGTCACAAAGAGTTGGACATGACTGAGCAACTACACTTTCACTTTCATTTCCAGTTTCACCAATTAAGTTTCATTATCTAATCTTGGTGATGGTTTAAACTAGATGTTTTAAATACGTCTTATCATTTGACTTCTTCTTTAGCCCTACAAGGTAGAGACACTACTTATAGCCCCATTTCATAATTAAGAACCCTGAGGCTCAGAAAAGTGGCAATTTACCTAAACAGGCATGTTTTAAACCCATTTCTGTGTAGATGATGATGATGATTTAGTCACTAAGTCATCTCCAACTCATGGACTGTAGCCCACCGGGCTCTTCTGTCCATGGAATCCTCTAGGTAAGAATACTGGAGTGGGTTGCCATTTCCTTTTCCAGGGGATATTCCAGACCCAGGAATCGAACTCGTGTCTCCTGCATTGCAGGCAGATTCTTTATTGACTGAGCTGTAACGGAAGCCCATTTCTGTGCAGGGCCAAAGCTAGAGCTTTTGAGATAGAAAAGAAAGCTTTTAATGTGAATTAGAGTTAATAGTAAGAATACATTGCAAATATTTTAAGTTGCTATTTTAGAGAGAAAACTAGTCTTAAACTAAATGAAGGAATGGCACTGACAAGTATTGAGCCCTTTCAACTGGTGCCAGTGTATATGCAAATGGAGGAGAACAGTTAAGTAAATGAGAGTTCAAAGCTCGTCAGGAGATAAGTAGTGAAATTTAAAAAAAAAAAATATATATATATATATATATATATCATGCCTGACAAAGAGTGGGAGGAAGAGGAAACCTACAGAAGAATTGTGAGAGAGGATGAAAACAGTGAAATGGAAAAAACTTAACTTCATTGGGAATTTTATTTCAACTCTAATGGAAGACCTGCAGGCTTGAGAAAGTCTATAAATGCATTCAGTATCATTAGTGATCATAACCAAGCAATCTGGACAATATTATAAAACAAATGCTTCAGAGAATGTGTGTATTAGAAAGAGAAGTGAAGTTGGGTCTTGGGACATCATGCTCAAGTGCAAATCTCCCCCTCTTTCTTCTAGAGTAGGCAATGTGTTTCTGAAGGGTAGGAAAGGTTTACCTTAAAGGGTGAAAATGTATCCTTCAGTAAATGAACCATACGCAGCATTGGATGGTAGAAATGGTTTGAGAATGTTGACCATTATACGCTGAAGCTTTTCATTTCCAATTACAATTTGATATTAAAACAGCTCTGTTACATTTTAGCCAGCCCAAATTCCCACTGAGGTTGATAAATACTTTCCAACTACCATTCTAATGAAACATCACTACTATTATTTTAGAAAGCATATTATGTTGAAATTTAATTTAAATAGAGAGTGAGCTGCTTTTCTTTAAAGAATTACACTGTTTCCTGTGTTAAGCAAATAATAATTAACAGAAGTACATACAGTTATAATTAGCAGGGAATTTAATTAAACAAATGTGCCAACATAACCAGATGCATGACAAAGTAATTGTAATAAGCCTTGCCAATGTATTCCTTCCCACTTCATAGTCCTTACATAGTAATTATAAAGCTTTTTTTTTTTAAAATAAGCACAGAAAATCTAAATATGAGCCTCCTAGAAGCCATATTCAAGCAAAAGAATATAAAGAAAAGAAATCTTTCTGAAGGGGGAACATAGGAGAATGCAAACAATTATTTCACTCAGAATTCCCGATAAAAGTTCCATTGATTTTAATTCTTTAGCTCTGCCTGAACTTCACCAGACTTCATCCTTACTTCAGTTTTTTTGGGTACTATCCCTCAGCTGGCAGAGAGAGAATTACATCTATTTTTAAGAGCTTGATTTTACATAATCGCCTCGATAAGTCCTCTGTCCTTCAAAAACAAAGCAAGTCACCCAGAAATCATATGTCACTTTGAGGCCCAAGAGTCTCAAAAGAGAAAAGGGAAATAAATTACAAAAGAGAGAAGAATTATGACTCACGGTTTATAAAGCATACATGCTTACTTAAACACAGAAGAAAGAAAAATGATGGGTTAACCTGACATTTTCTTTATAGAAAAGATACAGGGGAAGATGACTAATGCAGAAAAGAGAAAATGCTATACAAAGACCTTAAAATACATTCTGTTTTTATCTTATACTTACAAAAACTTGATGCTTTTAGTGATTAAGAAACAAATGATCCGCTCATGGTAAAAGAACACATCTAGAGAGACACACACAACTTCTAACGCCCTAGTCTACCATTGTTAAAAGTATTCCATTAATCTTGGGTTTTCAAAATGAGAACAAGCCATTTTAAAATCCTAGCTACTTTGTATACAAGAAGATCCAACTATTTAGCTTTTAAAGTTTTAACTAGCACAGGTTAGAGGTAAACCAGTGATAAACTCAATCAAAAGGGAGGTGGGTCATGACTCTGTCAGAGATCTCTTCCATTTAAATACTAAGTCCTGAAATCAATGAGGAAAAAACAGTCATCCTGATTCGATAATGAAAGTGTAAACTCTCCCAAAGCAACAGGATATGCTCATTTTATAGAGACAACAACAAAACACAAAACCCAAAACAAACATACAACCCCCCCAAAACTTAGTTCATAGTGTAACATAAAAATAGCAGTCTGTAGCTTAACAAGTCCCACCTGCCTTGATATAAGAATTCATAGGTTATATAAAGTTTTCACACATTTCATCTTCTCTGATGGTCACAACAATTCCAATTACCTACTGATTAGTATCTATGTTTAATAATGCAGCATTTGAGAATGGCGAGGTTAAATATTCTGCCCAAGGTCACCTACCTAACAAATGGCACACCTGGGAGCAATACCAGATCGTTGAGTTTGAATTTCTTGTCTTTCCCACCACTTCTCAGATGTCACACAAAGAAGAAAGATCTGTAGATATGCATAATAGATCTCAACTCCAGATTAGCAAAAGCTTGATCAATATCAAGCAACTCCCAACTGGGTGGGAAGAGCAGTGAACTTCTCTTTATCTTTCAGGCAATCTGGGGTCCGCCTTAGCTCTGTCGTTCCCACTTGTGATGGACATTCATGGAGTCAACAGCCAGTTGATCCATCATTTTCACTCTTTTGTAAAAAGAGGAGCTCTAAAGTCTCTTTCCAGTTCTAAGTTCTATGAAGACATTGGGAACTGGCTAATACTACTGTCAGCCTCTTTTCCTTGTAACTCTGGCAATACTACATTTCATCAAGGGAGGCTCAGAGCCAATCTTTCAAAGTAGGCTCTAAAGCACCCTTAAACTCTCACACACATTACAAAATACAAGGCTCTTTATGAGTTTCCCGAGTCTGTTTCAGATACTTTATAAGACATAGCATTATCCAAGCTAATTAAATCATTTCATCTGTGGGGCTCTATGCAATTGTTGGGATTTTTCCAAAAATGCTCCTTAGGGTATCTTCTACTTGTATTGTTTTGTTCAAAATTTCAGCGGTAAATATCAACAGAAAATGTTAATCTTCTTTTAAGACTTCTTAATTAGGGAGGGTTGAAGCCCCAGTAGATTTACTATTAAAACTAAATTCTTAAGCTACCAGTTTGTTTGCTCTCTCCCTGACTGTGGATAGGCTGATATATGCATATTTTGCTGCAGATTTTGTAAATTTTGTGAATTTGCTATTTTGTTTTTGTCATCAAGTTGTAAAGCATGATAATCAAAGAATGATAACAGAAAATCCAAAAGATGAGATGGTGCTGTTTATTCTGTTATCATTTCATCATATAGAGTATTTCTCAGAACAAGGAGATAATTTCCTAGGCCTCGGAAATATTTTTGTCACCCAGAACTTTCTGTCATCCTGAAAAAAAAGACTTCCTTTAAACTAGCCTGATAAAACATTAGACACGTTGTTTGAGCTTTTAAAGAAACACAGTTATATGTCAAGTGGAGATGAGAAAGACAGTGAAAGTGTTAGTCGCTAAGTCATGTCTGACTCTTCACAACCCCATGCTCTTCTGTCCATGGGAATTCCCAGGCAAGAATACTGGAGTGGGTAGCCATTCCCTTCTCCAGGGGATCTTCCTGACTCAGCGATCCAACCCCGTCTCCTGCATTGCAGGCAGATTCTTTACTGTCTGAACCACAAGGGTGGAGATGAGAAAGGATAAAAACCAGGAGACCTAGGTCCTGCCTTTGCTACCAATGTCTTTCCCAAATGAGGCCTAGGATAGTGCAAGGTCCAACCAGCGGGCAGAAGGGAAGTCCCTGAAATCGCAAAGAAAAACTGCAGATGTGGAGTGAGGTCAGGAAGAGAGGTACCAGCATCAGAGACTTGCCCTGGGAGATGCTAGAGTCTAAGATCAAAGGGGACAGGTCATCAGGGACTGTCAGCACTCTCTGCTGTCTTTCCCTGCATGCTGTAAGAACTGATATCCTATTCAAGGAAAATATTAAGATGGTATATTTCCTTCCATATCCCATGACTAAAATAATATTTTGAAAGCATTTCTGTGTTAAACAGGAGTAGTATACATACTCAAATAGAGTCACTGTATAAAGATACTACACCAAAATGCTACTCTCTTCACTAAAAACGACTAACAAGAATAGGGCCCTCTAATACCTCCACTGTACAAATCTGCTTTCAGTTGATACCATGTGCTGTATCCAGAGGCTCTTGGAAGAGCCTCACTCCATGGAACTGAGCATCACAATCGGGTGTGTAAAAATAGAGATTCTTCCCAGTGATCTTTCCTGTAAGGGATCTGACTTGCCCTGACATTTTCATCTTCGGTCAGACTCATGTGCTGACTTGGAGAGGCAGTGATTCATTCTAACCTGCACCCTGCTGCTGCTGCTTCTGTATCACATTCCTCATGAAAAGAAAGAGGCTACTTCTAGACCAAGTTGGAAAGCAGAAGAAGCCTACCACTACCTACCTCCCCACTTTACCTTCCTTCTACTGGTAAAGGTGCTCCTGCCAAACAAACTCTGACCCCTATTCCCTTGCCTCCACTCCTCTGAACATTCAGGGGCTGAGGCCTCTTCTCTTCACTCCTCTGTCTCATCATCCACCAGAACTCTAACTCCCCAAGGCTCTTCCCTTGCTTGCTGTCATGGTGAACAGGGGACAATGACTCAGTGATTCTAGACGGTAAGTGTCTGATGAGAACTTTATCTGTAGGATTACACAGTGCAGGTAAAGACAGAGATAAGTGGCTCTGCAGTCACCAATGGCTTTGACACTGACTAGCTGTGTGTGTGACCATGAAGAAAAACGTTACATAATTCCATTAAGCCTATGCTTTTTTTTCATTTGCAAAGTGAGAAAGCTCACAGAATTGCTGTATTTAAATGAGATAATCCACGTAAAACCACTGTAGATCTGTACATGGGACACAGTAAACATCCAGGGAAGCTTCGATATACTGTTATTACATCATTAATGCTATCATCATCATCTTCATCATTTATTAGCCTCTCCCAGAGAGCCATCAGAAGACTGCTTAGAGAAATAATATATTAATCCAGTATTCTAGGAAAAAAATTCTATTGTCATATAAATTCGTGAGATGTTCATATAACAAAAGTAAATGGAATTTTTTTCTTACTGTGGGATGTTTTAGAATCTTTGTTGTCCTAAGAAGTAATAAACTGCCTAGGATGGGATTAATAATAGTATTTTCCAATCTTATTTGCTGATGGAACTCTTTACATGCTCAGCACATCTTTCAACATCATGCAAAACAAGATAATTCTTCAGAATACAACTTAGGGTGAAGTGCCCTAACCTAGAAGGTTTTAATGGCATCACTGCAGGCATGTTACAGCTGCAGGGAGGGATTTATGGTGTGAAGACCAATCCTTCAATTCCACAAAATGTTATCATATTTAAAACTGCCCACTCTATCAATATGCTATTGGCCCATTTCCTTATTTTTCCTCACCCTCTAGAAACACCTGAAAACTTTAACATTCATTCCTTAACTATCTGAAACTGCCAATGCACTTTAAGTCTTGGTTTTCCTCGATGAACAACATGATCGTTCTACTTCATAATCTGAAGGCTGAAAAGGAACAATGCATTACATAAAAAATACTACATATATTAGATCATAAAACCACAAAGATTAATAAAGAATCCTTTAGGTATCTGGGAAGAAAAATTAATGCTACTTTACACATACACACCATACTTTCCACTGTATAACTATATAATATTGAATTTTATACCATGTGCTATGTTTCTTTACAAAATGTGTGCCTCGGTTTGGTCAAAAAGTTTGTTTGGGTTTTTCTGTAACATCTTATGGAAAAACCCAAACAAATGTTCTGGCCAACCCCAGACATACAGAAAATAAGGGTAAGAAGGAAAGCACACGTGTTCATCCCCAGTGCTCTCACTGCCTATATAACCTGCTTCACTACAGAAGGTCTCAGCCCAAGTGTACCAAGTGGTCTGCCTCTCTACACAGTGGACCATGCCCTTCAGGTACAGATCCTGGCCTTTTCATCTTTGTACCCCCTAAAGCCTAGCGTGGCATACTCAATAAATATTCATTCTACTCAATGGGTATATTATGCACCGATGTACTCATTTTATACTAACTTCATGATGTTCTGCTTCAGTTAAAATCATAAGCAATACTATTAAAGATGTTTCTTAAACAGCCCACTAATTCAGAATTTGTCTGTCTGAACAGAAAATAAAGCAACCATAAAAGCAATCCTTCTTCAACCTCTCTCGGTAAGACAGCAGGCTCTGGAGCCAGAGAGCCTTAGTTCTAATCCCTGCTTTACCACTTACCTTTAAAAGTTATTTAAAATATGTAAGACTCAGACTCCTCAAAACGCGAATAAAAATAGTACTATAGTGATTAGGGTTCTCCAGACAGACAGAAACAATAGGATATGATATGGATGGTACTTAGGAAAGTGAAAGTGAAGTCACTCAGTTGTGTCCAACTCTTTGTGACCCCATGGACCGAAACCTGCCAGGCTCCTCCATCCATGGGATTTTCCAGGTAAGAATACTGGAGTGGGTTACCATTTTCTTCTCCAGGGGATCTCCCTGACCCAGGGATTGAACCCGGGTCTACCCGCATTGTAGGCAGACACTTTACTGTCTGAGACACCAGGGAAGAGGCATTCAAAAACAAACTGATGTAAGTTCACTGAACAAATAATTATTTGTCTAAAATCCAGACCCACAAATACCTGGTCTTTGCCCAGATCTGCAGTACTTCAAGAATGTTCATATAAAGACTTTTTCTACACACTATGCAAGACATATCATTATAAGATTATTGCTCTTTTTAAACTACAATTTAATACATGTTGGAAGAACATGGCAAAAAAGCTGCCTTTAGAAGAACCCATCAAGTAGTTCTGACTCCAAAATCTCTTGAGAAAAAGAGCTGTCTGATGACAGTCTTCTTTCTCATCTCAAACTACGCATTTCCAAAATTGAAGCATCCTTGTGACACTCCTTTAAACATCTGAATCACAAAGTGAACAGGGTCCACATCTTTTAAAAAATGAGACACTTCATATTCTTTTTCTAAAACAGTTTTCTTCTCCTACTGACTTTAGCACAGCAGAAAAATCCTGAGCAATTTAGCTAGAGCCACAAAATCCAACTTACATTCAATGGCTTATAGTCAACACTACATCACTTCTCTACAATAATCTCAGTTTAAAGTGAGAATCCACTCACTTCACACAGAAGGAGACGATGTTAGAAGAGAGAGTGGCCTCATCTGTATTAAAGCCAAATGTCAGTGTAACATATAGAAAACAAAATCGCAAATAACCAACTTCACAGATAGAGTTTCTAATAATGTACAAAGAAGCTAGGGGATATATTTAGTCCATCAGTACATGTTTTCTAAAAACAGCCAGACAATTGTGGTCTTTCCCATCGTCCCCTCTCATTCTAGAAGCCAGAACTCAGTACTTCCATGTATAGCTCCAAGAGTCACCATTTTTACTACAGTAATACAGAGTCTCCTAAATTATATACTTAGATCATATCCAAATATTTTAAACTCATTTTGGTCAGTGTTTTTATGTAACTTTTCAAAGTGTTTTATACATGTCTTCCAGAATGTCTTCTCATTTTCTTTCTGGGTTACACAACGTTAGAGAAAAATGAACCAGATAATTTCTGCTACTTCTTGGATGTAAAATACTTTCTGAATTCTATGTTATTTCCACAGTTTCTTTTCTTTGCTTAGAGCAAAAAATTCTTGGTCCCTTGATCATGAAACATTTTATGTTTTTGTGCACAGTGGCATTTTTAATGGAGAGAATCTAAAGCTTTTGCCATATTCTTAATGGAGTGTAGGACACAAAAGAATAAAGAACTATTGATGTTAGAGAGGTTTATTACATTAAAAGAGTCATAGACTGGTTATCATGTAAAAGGACTTAGAGATAATCTCAGAGACAAGCTTGATCAATGCCTTCATTCTACAGGTGGGACAGATCCAACAGGGCAGGAGTTGTTCCAATATATCAGCGCTTGATGCACATGTCTCTTTTTTTTTTTTTTTTTGCAGATGCCTTTTAATTCACTCTGTGCCCTGGCTGTAAAGATTTGATAACATCTAAGTATGACAAACCTAGACAGCACATTAAAAAGCAGAGACATTACTTTGCCGACAAAGGTCCGTCTAGTCAAAACTCTGGCTTTTCCAGTAGTCATGTATGGATGTGAGAGTTGGACTATAAAGAAAGCTGAGGGCCGAAGAATTGATGCTTTTGAACTGTGGTGTTGGAGAAGACTCTTGAGAGTCCCTTGGACTGCAAGGTGATCCAGCCAGTCCATCCTAAAGAAGATCAGCCCTGGGTGTTCATTGGAAGAACTGATGTTGAAGCTGAAACTCCAATACTTTGGCCACCTGATGTGAAGAACTGCTCATTGGAAAAAACCTTGATACTGGGAAAGATTGAAGGCGGGAGGAGAAGGGGACAACAGAGGATGAGGTGGTCGGATGGCATCACTGACTCAATGGACATGAGTTTGAGTAAACCCTGGGAGTTGGTGATGGATAGGGAGGCCTGGTGTGCTGCAGTCCATGGGGTGGCAAAAAGTCGGACACAACTGAGCGACTGAACTGAACTGAAAGCATGCCTCTCCTTGAGCCTTTACAAGTTGGAGGATATGTTTTCCTTCATATTCCCATGGAAACCTCTTCATCCTCTTGAGACTTCTCTCACCCATCTTTGAACATTCTGCAACATCCTATAACTCACTGTGTATTTCTTGGAAGATAGGAACTACCTTAAGGTCTTTTCAAATTATTCCTTGCATGTTCATTTAGCATAATAGGTGGGATAATGGAAGTTCAGAACAGTTATGTCAGTTTCAAAGGTGTTTTGAAAAAGAAAAACAAAAAAATTTACATCATCAAAGAAAGTAAAATGGCAATGGAAGCTGCCTAAGCTGTTGCAATATCCCTAACCTCCTCTGTAAATCTTAACACAGAAAAATAAATAAATAAATAAAAAATAAAAAATAAATCTTAACACAGGTACTTAGAGAAAACACGCAGGAAGTGTCATCAAGATGGTGATTACAGGTGACTTATTTTCTGTAATGGGATCGTACTGTTTTTATGATGAAAATGATAATTTTGAAAATTACACAAAAATATGGAAAACAGGATATATAAGAAAAAAACGGAATACAAATTAGTGCCTGTAGTCTTGTATAAATATATATGTACATAAGGAAAATAACTGGAGGGTACAGAATTTTAAAAAGGTTGTTCTGTTGGAAGGGAGTGATAATTTTTTTCTTCATCCATATCTGTCATCAGTATCATACTGTTTTTCCAGTAATTTCATTGGGAAGGGAGCCACCAAGCAGATTCAGGTAAAACAAGCTAGGTCTTGAAGGAAGACAAGGTATCAGGAGCCAACATTTCACCTCGAGTCAAGACGCAAAGGAATTAAAAACGGAATCACTAGGAAATGAGTATAAGAAGTTCAGAGTGTGTGAGCACCTGGTTATCAGGACAACAGAGAGACATGGACTGTACCTATCTGCTCAAGGGCCTACAGGACAGTAGGCATCCACAAATGGAATTTCATGCTGCTTTTATTATACTATAGCTCCTTTGAAATACTATATTAAGTTGGTCAAAAAGTCTGTTCAGGGCTTTCCATAAGATGGTGTGGAAAAACCTAAAGGAAATTTTTGGCCAACCCAATAAATGAGATTTGGCCAATCCAAAATCACTGCAGATGGTGACTGCAGCCATGACATTAAAAGATGCTTGCTCCTTGGAAGAAGAGATATGATAAACCTAGACAGGTTATTAAAAAGCAGAGACGTTACTTTGCTGACAAAGGTCCATCTAGTCAAAGCGTTGGTTTTTCTAGTAGTCATATATGGATGTGAGAGTTGGACCATAAAGATGGCTGAGCGCTGAAGAATTGATGCTTTTGAACTGTGGTGTTGGAGAAGACTCTTCAGAGTCCCTTGGACTGCAGTGAGATCAAACCAGTCCATCCTAAAGGAGATCAGTCCTGAATATTCATTGGAAGGACTGATGCTGAAACTCCAATACTTCAGCCACCTGATGCAAAGAGCTGACTCATTAGAAAAGACCCTGATGTTGGGAAAGATTGAAGGCAGGAGGAGAAGGGGACGACAGAGGATGAGTTGCTGGATGGCATCACCAACTAGATGGCCATGAGTTTCAGCAAGCTCTGGGAATTGGTGGAGGAAAAGGGAAGCCTGCCGTGCTGCAGTCCGTGGGATGGCAAGAGTCGGACATGACTGAGCGACTGAACAACAACAATAAAATAAAAGAGAGGCTGATTGCTTCCTATGGCTTTCCAATCTTATGTGAAGAACTTTTTAAAAAAATAATTTATTTATTTTAATTGGAGGCTAATTATTTTACAATGTTGTAGTGGTTTTTGCCATACATTATTGACATGAATCAGCCATGGGTACATGTGTCCCCCATCCTGAACCCCCCTCCAACCTCTCTCCCCATCCCATCCCTCAAGGTTGTCCCAGTGCATAGGCTTTGAGTGCCCTGTTTCATGCATCAAACTTGGACTGGTCATCTATTTCACATATGGTAATATACATGTTTCAATACTATTCTCTCAAATATCCCACCCTTGCCTTCTCCCATAGAGTCCAAAAGTCTGTTCTTTATATCTGTGTCTCTTTTGCTGTCTTGCATATAGGGTCATCGTTACCATCTTTCTAAATTCCATATATATGTGTTAATATACTGTATTGGTGTTTTTCTTTCTGACTTACTTCGCTTTGTATAATAGGCTCCAGTTTCATCCACCTCATGAGAACTGACTCAAATGCGTTTTTTTCAATAGCTGAGCAACATTCCATTGTGTATATGTACCACGGCTTCCTTATCCATTCATCTGTTGATGGGCATCTAGGTTGCTTCCATGTCCTGGCTATTGTAAACAGTCCTGTGATGAACACTGGAGTACACATGTCTCTTTCAGATCTGGTTTCCTTGGTGTGTATGCCCAGCAGTGGGATTGCTGGGTCGTATGGCAGTTCTATTTCCAGTTTTGTAAGGAATCTCCACACTGTTCTCCATAGTGGCTGTACTAGTTTGCATTCCCACCAACAGTGTAAGGGGGTTCTCTTTTCTCCACACCCTCTCCAGCATTTATTGCTTGTAGACTTTTTGATAGCAGCCATTCTGACCGGTGTGAGATGGTACCTCGTTGTGGCTTTGATTTGCATTTCTCTGATAATGAGTGATGTTGAGCATCTTTTCAAGTGTTTGTTAGCCATCTGTATGTCTTCTTTGGAGAAATGTCTGTTTAGTTCTGTGGCTCATTTTTTTGATTGGGCCGTTTATTTCTCTGGTATTGACTTGCATGAGCTGTTTGTATATTTGTGAGATTAATTCTTTGTCAGTTGCTTCGTTTGCTATTATTTTCTCCCTTTCTGAAGGCTGTCTTTTCACCTTGCTTGTAGTTTCTTTTGTTGTGTAAAAGCTTTTAAGTTGTGTGAAGAACTTTATACAGCATCAAGCAGGTCTTTTAGAAGTCAAACTGTTGAATTGAGGACTTGTTAGCGCCTATTTTCTAATAGTTTTTAACTCAGACTTTCAGCATCTGTATTATATTTGCTTTTATCTTTTCCACTGCATTTTAAATAAACTATGTTGACAGAGGGAGACACATGAGAGAAATGGAAGCTCAGCCTTTTTTGCCAAGGTATTCTCTTTCCAGAGGAAAAAAGGTCATTATCAGTAAATATTTACTCATCATCAACAACTGCAGTAGTGTGTTTCCAGACCTATAGAAAAATGTGTACCAGTCTTCCTTGGTATGGAGGAGGAAATGGCAAACCACTCCAGTATCCTTGCCTGGGGAATTCCACGGACACAGGAGCCTGGTGGGCTATAGTCCACGGGGTCGCAAAGAGTAGGACACGACTGAGCAACTAACACACAGACACACACACACACACACACACACACACACACACACACACTTCCTTGGCAAGAGCAAGAACATCTATGTTGGGAAAAGGCATCAATTCTGTTTCTTTCAGCAGCATTAGGTCTGAATCTTATAAATAATACTTTGTAGCTCCTAGATTTAAAGTAAAATCACATTATGTTTTTAAATGTCACATGCAACAGAGTACCTCGTATAATCAATTGGTACTATACATTTACAATGCCTAAACGTTGATCACAGTAAAGAATTACAATAGTTTCAGTAGCAGTATCTTCAGCTGAGTGTCCCCTTCCTCTGACCATTCATTAAGTGCCATGTTCCCTAAGGTGTCACCCACTTATCTTCTTACTTAACAAACTCCCTAGTCCATTTCGACTACTGTCATGGCTTTGACTATTAACATCATGCAAATAGCGCTAGCTCCCTGACATGTAACCTCCTACCTCTTCCCTTCTGAACTCCTGAGGGGTGTTTATAACTAACACACGCCTTCTGGATATTTCATCAGGACCAAATGACACAGGCTCAAACCTAAACTTAACAACTTTCCCCAGAAACCTGCCCCTGTTCTCAAAGTCTCTTTCAGAGAAGGGCATCACCATATCCCCAGCTGCCCAAGGGAGAACTGGCATCCTGGCCTCCTCCCTTTCACCTCCAACAGCCTGTCCAAAATCTGTCAATTCTGCCACAAGACCTCCTCACTCTAGTTCTTACTGAAGCAATTTTATTGTAAGACCCCATCATTTCTCAAGCAACCTACGATCATATGCTGTTCTCATTCCTTCAGTCTCACCTGCTTCAAAATATCTTTGATGCTACCGACACATGACTGTGGGCCTTAAAGATGGGAGGGTTACTTGAGTTAGAATGGGTAGAGAGCGTGGATTCTAGCTGGCATTGGCTTGGCCACAAAGGTTACTCATATGGAAAAAGGCTGAATGAACTTTTTGGCCAACCCAATACATTATAGTAACTCATCTCTTCCTCACTTTTCTCCACCTTATCCTTGAATTTCAAATGTGATGAAAGCATTCCTCTGATTTGAACTCCTTCACTACTCCCCAACTCATAAAGGCTAAAGTCACTATCCCTAAACACAATAGAGACCCGTAGGTTCCAGGCTGAGCCCACCTCTCCAGCTGCATGTTCAGTGCACCTCCACATACTCCCAGCTCTCCAGGTCAGGTGAGTAACCTGTAGCTGAATCAATGTGTAAGCACATCTTTTCAAATGTATGCAATTCACATGCTGAATTCTCAAGCTAGAATGTGCTTCATCCTTGTTCACATGGAGAAATTCTTGTCATCCTTTAAGATTTAACATAAGTAGTCGAGAAGCTCTGAATGTTTTT
Source organism: Muntiacus reevesi (assembly GCF_963930625.1). Classification (NCBI taxonomy): domain Eukaryota; kingdom Metazoa; phylum Chordata; class Mammalia; order Artiodactyla; family Cervidae; genus Muntiacus; species Muntiacus reevesi. The sequence continues at coordinate 92,444,486 of NC_089254.1, read as the reverse complement.
GTCCTCCCAACGTTAGTGTTGGAGAAGGAAATGGCAACCCACTCCAGTATTCTAGCCTGGAATATCCCAGGGACGGGGAAGTCTGGCAGGCTACAGGCCATGGGAGCACAAAAAGTCAGACATGACTAAACAACAACAAACAACATTCGTGTGTTGGCATGTCAGCCCCCAAATGTGATACATGTATGAGCAGCTGGGGCCTTTGGGAGGTGATTAGGTCCTGAGAGCAGAGCCCTCATGAATAGGATTATGCTCTTACAGAGGTCCTAGAGAGTTCCCTAGTCCTTCCATCATGCAAACAAAGAACGAGAAGTCTGCAACCTGGAAGAAAGTGAAAGTCACTCAGTCGTGCCCAACTCTTTGCAACCCTGTGAGCTGCAGTCCATGGAATTCTCCAGGCCAGAATACTGGTGTGGGTAGCCTTTCCCTTTTTCAGGGGATCTTCCCAACCCAGGGATCGAACCCAGGTCTTCCATATAGCAGGCAGATTCTTTACCAGCTGAGCCACAAGGGAAGACCAAGAATATGGGGGTGGGTAGCCTATCCCTTCTCCAGCGGATCTTCCCGACCCAAGAATCGAACCGGGGTCTCTTGCATTGCAGGTGGATTCTTTATCAACTGAGCTATCAGGGAAGTCAAATCTGGGAGAAAGCCCTCAGCCAAATATGCTGTTACCTTGATTTCAGACTTCCAGCCTTCAGAACTATAAGAAATAAATTTCTGTTGTTTATAAGTTGTCCAGTATGGTATTTTGTTATAGCAGCATGAATGGATTAAGACAGTGGTTGGTGTAATGGCCATAGAACCTTTCTGGGCCATCTTAGGCAGAGGTCATTTAATTCTTCCAGCATATCTCTGCAGCCCAAATGACATCTTGCTATGCCTAGTAGATATTTACATTTCTCATTTCTAGAGTTTCTTTTTTTTTTTTTATTTAGATGTAATCTAAGCTCATCCCCAAGTACTTGTTAATACAGTCCTTTACTTAAAAACATCTACTATGTATAAGACAGACAACTAATGAGAACATACTGTATAGCACTGGGAACTCTACTTAATGCACTGTGGGGTCCTGAATAGGAAGGCAATCCAAAAGGGAAGGGGTGTGTGTGTATATATATACACACATACATATATAGGTATATATATATATATGGCTGACTCATTTTGTTGTACTGTAGACACTCAAGAAACTATACTCCAATAAAAATTAATTTAAAAAATTAAAAAATCTGGTTAAGTATCTGTGCTGTGCTATGCTTAGGTGCTCAGTCGTGTCTGACTCTTTGCAACCCCACGGACTGGAGCTCACCAGGTTCCTCTATCCACGGGGATTCTCCAGGTAAGAATACTGAAGTAGGTTGCTATACCCTCCTTCAGGGGATCTTCCCAACCCAGGGATCAAACCCAGGTCTCCTGCATTACAGGCAGAGTCTTTACCATCTGAGCCACCAGGGAAGCCCTGTCAAGCATCTACCAAGCATCATATTCTTGGGTGTGCTAGTGATAGAATAGTGAATCACTTCTAGTCCTTGCCATAAGGTAAGAGATTAAAAAAATAAATAGGTACAATGAAGACTACAAAGTTGGTCTTAGGAGAGAACAGTTATTTCAGCTTCTTGGTATTCATGTTCCTATTAAATTCAAGTTTCCTATATTTATAAATTTAAGCTGAAAAGATTCAGAACACACAAATCAGATTCTAAAGAGATAAGTTCTTTTATCTTTGAAAGAGATGGTCAAAATGGTGGAGAAAAACATCACGAGTATTCTGCAGGTTGGGGACAAGAGGAATGATGTCAGAGAAACAAGAGCAAGCAAATTTCAGGGGAAGGAAGCAGGTTTCATCCACACAGGGCAGCATTAGAAAACAAGGGGCCAGATGCAGGCAATTACGTGCAATAATGTCTGACAGAGCAAGTTGAGGGTTCAAAAATTGAGACAAATTGGAAAACTGAGAGCCTGGTGAAAGATGTGCAAAATTTGCTAAGGTCAGCAAAGTAGCGCCTATTTTAGTTCACCTTCCATGGAAACATTCATTAAGCCAACATTTATTTGCTGAGCAAAGCTGCTCATGACTTCTCTCTGACTCTCTCCCGCCAAAAAAATTAAAAATATTTTGATGACTTCTGCTGTAGACTGAATATTTGTGTCCTCCTAAAAAATTCATATGTAAAATCTAATCCCCAATGTGATGCTATTTGCAGGTGGGGCTGCTGGGAGGTGATTAGGTCATAAGTGTAGAACCCTCATGAGTAGGATTAGTGCCCTTATAAAAGAGATCCCCCTAAGCACCTTTGTTCTTTCTTTCTTTTTTTTTTTTTTTTTTAATTATTTTATTAGTTGGAGGCCAATCACTTCACAACATTTCAGTGGGTTTTGTCATACATTGACATGAATCAGCCATACAGTTACACGTATTCCCCATCCCGATCCCCCCTCCCACCTCCCTCTCCACCCGACTCCTCAGGGTCCTCCCAATGCACCAGGCCCGAGCACTTGACTCATGCATCCCACCTGGGCTGGTGGTCTGTTTCACCATAGATAATATACATGCTGTTCTTTCAAAACATCCCACCCTCACGTTCTCCCCCAGAGATCAAAAGTCTGTTCTGTACTGTACTTCTGTGTCTCTTTTTCTGTTTTGCATATAGGGTTATCGCTACCATCTATCTAAATTCCGTATATATGTGTTAGTATACTGTAATGTTCTTTATCTTTCTGGCTTACTTCACTCTGTATAATGGGCTCCAGTTTCATCCATCTCATTAGAACTGATTCAAATGAATTCTTTTTAATGGCTGAATAATATTCCATGGTGCACCTTTGTTCTTTCTATCATGTGAGGATACAATGCAAAGACAGCCCTCTACGGTCCAGGAAGCAGGCCCTCACCAGATACTGAATCTGCCACTGCCTTGATCTGAACTTCCCAGCCTCCAGAACTGTGAGAAATAAGTTTCTGTTGTTTAAACCACCCAGCCTAGGTATTTTCTTGAGCAGCCGGAATGGACCAAGATAGCTTCTCACTGTTTCTACCCTGTCACGCTCCTGTGGCATTCTGTACTTACTTTTTTTTTTTTTTTTTGCTTTTAAACATTGGTCATACTTATAGTGGCTTCCTTGGTGGCTCAGTCGGTGAGGAGTCTGCCCGCAATGTGAAAGACCTGGGTTTGATCCCTGGGTCGGGAAGATCCACCAGAGAAGAAAATGGCAACCCACTCTAGTATTCTTGCCTGGAGAATTCCATGGACAGAGAAGCCTGGTGGGCTACAGTCCATGGGGTCACAAAGAGTTGGACACAACTAAGTGACTAACTTTCTTGTAACTACTTGTTTAATATCCACTTTCCCCACTAGATTGTAAGCATCCTAAAAGCACAGACCGCCTCCATTTTGACATCCCTTCAGTGGGCATGGTGCTCACCAGAGTGAGTGCTTAATACCTACTGTGAACGAATGCATGAAAGAATGCACATACCAAAGAAGGAAAAAATGAAATAACAAACAACACCCCAGAAAGACAGATGTCATTGGTCCCATCTTATTATGAGAATATCATCACCCCAAAAAATTAATGGATGTAACTAACCTCACAGATTGTGAGCAAGAAAGTCAAGTGTAAACTCAGAATGATTCAGAATCTACCACCAGATTCTCCTTCTTCCTGATCACACAGTTTCCCTTAAGTAGCAGTGCAATAAAAGGAAGCAACTGAATTAGCTAAGTTCAGAAGCAATCTAGAGAGATTATAAATGAGTCCACTGGAAAAGGAAGATTAAGTGGAAGAAAAGATTTTAGATGCTGGTCATAAGAAAATAAATTAGAAAATTCAGGAGATATGATAAAGTAGCCATTCCAAGTGAAAGGAATAGTATGTAAGAGGGCTGTGTGAACTCTCTTGAAACGAATTAAAATAGAAAATTAGATTCAATTATTTCACCGTTGTGTTTTAAGACAACACATAAAGACCACCAGTATGCCAAAAAGAATGGTGTATGAAACTGTGGTTTTGATGAAAATGCAGAACAAAGAACTAACACTCAAGTCAAGATGCTGTTACATACAGTTATTTGCTCACTGACATCATCTACCTAACTTCTGCTTTCCTGCTTTAATTCAGTCCCTGAAAACCAATTATACTTGAATGCAATGGAAACCAAGCAGCTTCTTAGAAGATCTAACACCCTTTCACATGCTGACAAATCAAATTTGGGAGGAGGCAGAGCAGCAAGGAAATTTCAGACTATTTTGGGCTGTGTGTCTTCTCAGGTCTTTCCCTTGCTAGCCCTTCTCATGCCGGCTATTTGACTAATTGGAACTCTAGATTTCAAGCAGAAGTCTTGAGCTATAATTTGGTACATCTGCTTAGAGATGTGACTAGACTCTCAAAACGATTCAATTGTAACATTTGGGAATGGTGAACACTAGTGCAATTACAAATAACTACCAGAGAAATGCTAATACATGTCACTTTGGTGGGAAAGAAGAAAGACAGGATCCAACTTCATGCAAGCAATTAAAGGTGCCTTTGTGACTGTGAAATACACTGGCTCTCCAAATATTTTTATGGTCTTCAATGAAACAAGTGATTCAAAGGATTCGGTAAACCAGTTGAGGGGAAAATGGACTTTCTGTAAGAGTCTCCTCCCGCAGGTTAATATACATGTGTGGGTATGAAACATGAATGATTTCTCTCTAAGTGGTCTGCCTCTTGCGTTTTAGGAAGCTTCATATTTCCTAATAATTGATTTTATGACGTCTTCCCACTGACAAAGATAAAAACAAGTTTATAATCCCCTTGCACAGCCATTACTCATCTCTCAGGTATTACAGCATTTTAGAACTGGACTCCCCACAAAATGAAGCACCAGAAGCACTTTTGCTTTACATATGAGATTAATTCCAGAAGAAAACTGTGGTCTACCAATGGTGCTCTGGGTCTCCCATCCCAGGAAGTGCATAATAAAATCAAAATAGCCAGATTCTGCCTGAGAAACTAGAGTTCAATGCACACACTGGATAAACTGCTTTAGGCCAATGATTCTTAAACATGTTGGGGTCTAATCATGCTTCAAATACAAAACATATTTCCATCAGCCATTAATAACAATGGCTCAACATTAAGGGCACATAGAATCCAGAATCTTGAGGGAAAGGAGACAATGGAGGCAGATATGGTCCAGAAACAGAAGCCCATGTAATTTGAATCCCCAAGTAACTCAAATATGCCATCTACCTTCTCTCTTGATGACTAGAAAAATCAGAACATTAGGTCTTGTAACTTTCCTTCACTTCTGCGAAATTTCCCACAAATCTCATTTCAGTCTCAGAGGTTTGTCTGTTTAGTATTCAAGGCACTAAAACCTATTAGCGAAGAGAAAGCCAACAAGCCTATATTAAGGCCAACAGGGGGAAGAAGGGAGTATGTCAAACACGTGGCTAGAAATCTTCTTTTACTGAATCTCATGGTACTATAAGGGCTTCCCTGGTAGCTAAGCTGGTAAAGAGTCCGCCAGCAACGCAGGAGATCCCAGTTCGATTCCCAGGTCAGGAAGTTCCCCTGGAGAAGGGACAGGATACCCACTCCAGGATTCTTGGGCTCTCTTGGTGGCTCGGATGGTAAAGAATTCACCCACAATGCCAGAAACCTGGGTTTGATCCCTGGGTTGGGAAGATACTATAAAAGGAGAATCAGTTTAGTGTGGAAAAAGAATTGGCCACTGATATATTAAAATACTAGTTCATGATGGACCCTGCTCAGTGCGTGAAGTTGGGAATTTTAGGCACAACATTATCCCTGTGAAGTCTGACCAACTTAGAATTAATTATTATTGCACAGCACTCAAAACAAGCCACATGTCTAGAGTTCTTCAGCCTGATTTTACACAGTTTTTTGATAAAGGCCATCACCCATCACAACCCAGAGACATGAGTAAAGTTGTGAAGTAGGCTCTCTGGGGAAATCTCTCCCCTTTTCCTCACCCCTTTGGACTCCACTGAAAAGTCTATCAGCTAGAGCAGGAATTCCAGGAAACAACAAAAAACTTCTTTCTTGTAGTCTGGGATTTTCGGTGCTTGGCACAGGGTGCCTACATGACCCGGTGACCACTCCCTGACCTCGGGTGCTGAATTTCTCATACATATTGCTGCCTTTCTGTTCCTGGGAGAAGAAGAAAGTGTCCTTAGTGATCTTCTCATGGGAGTGGGGCAGTGTGGAGAGCATAAGAAAGCCAGTACATGAATTCCTGAAGACCTATATGGGCCTCTGAAACTCCAATATTTTGGCCACCTGATGCCAAGAGCTGACTCATTGGAAAAGACCCTGATGCTGGGAAAAATTGAAGGCAGGAGGAGAAGGGGACGACAGAGGATGAGATGGTTGGATGCCATCACCGACTAGACAGACATGAGTTTGAACATGCTCCAGGAGTTGGTGATGGACAGGGAGGCCTGGTGTGCTGCAGTCCACGGGGTCGCAAAGAGTCAGACATGACTGAGCAACTAAACTGAACTAAACTGAACTATATGGGCCTCTTCCCCTTATCAGCCTGTTGTGTATCCTGACTATATCACTGTTATAAATCTTAGCCACAGTACAACTCTATGTTGAGTTCCATGAGTCCTACTGAATCTCCAAAAATAAGAGTGATCATCTGAACTCCCAATGAAATTATGAAATGACTTCCCAATCTGGGACTTCATGTGATTCTTCTTGTAACAAGGATTCACTCATTGGTGGTTTCACCTTCCCTCTCTTGAAGTTTATTCCAGTTTGTTCATAAAACCATATTAATGCAAAGAATCATAGGTTTCTAAGGTCTGAGGTCTTCCTTCAAAAGTATGTTCAAGTACTCTTTTCAAGAAAACATCCTCAAGATCATTATCCAATCCAAAGTATAAATTCTGGTGGCAGAAACCTAAGGCCAGGTAGAAAGATGTTAGTTCAATAATTGATCAGTATAAGAAATATTTGGAGGAGGAACTCCCTGGGTGTCCTGTGATTAGGACTCCGCACTTTCACTGCTGAGGGTGCAGATTCAATCCCTAGTCGGGGTACCTAGATTCCGCAAGTCACACAGTATGGCCAAAAAAAAAAAAAGTATTTTGGGGAAATACAAGCTTTGCAGTACTTCAGTTCACATGACACCAGCAGTTCCTTGATCTGTAAATAGGGTTAGTGAACAAAAGGGAAGGTTTAAGGGACGTAGCCATAGGAAAAGAAAATCTAGTGGTCTCCTAACCTCTTTGTTTAGATCCTTCTTTTTCAGTGTGAGAACAGGGAGCAAAAAGTTAACTAGATATTCTAAGTCTGAAAGACTAAAATTTCCAGTTAGGATGTAGATGCTTCAATTATGTGGTGATGGCTGATAGGCATGAAAATAAATTAATATTCTTCCTCATTGCTGGTTTTTCTTGCTGAATCATACAGATTTTAGAAACTGCCTCAGAACAGGAAGAATTCTATTGAGCTTTGGGGGTTGGGGGAGGGGAAGAATGAAGAGGCTAAATTACACTGCTTGCTCAGTCCTGTTCTGGAAAGAGCAAGACAGCTCAAATCATAATTCACTACATAAGGGTCTAGAAAGACACATCGACATTTTGTCAACACACATTTCAATGCACGAAAATGCACTGAACGCATGTGAAACCAACTCACACATTACTTCTTTTGGCCCTCAGAGCGTGCCAATTTCTGGCATGACTTTAAATAATTTGTTACTCCTAATCTTCTAAGCGTTCTTACTATAAGTTAAACAAGCCAAATTTATTTCAAAAAGGAAAAACAAAATAATAACAGTAATAGAGATCACCACTGCCTCCACAAGAGTAATGTGGCACTGACCATTTATTCTTTCTACTAAGTAGACATTTGCCTTGATATTCTGGATTATGTTACTTTCACAGCAACTGCTTCTAGGGGTGTCACCGCAATGCATTCTGATATATAAAAATTGTAAAAGAATAGGTCTTAATGTACAGCAATAATAGTATTTTAGAAAACTGAATCAGTAGTGATTTGAAGTTAGTCAGTCGTGTCTGACTCTTTGCAACCCTATGAACTGCAAGCACGCCAGGCTTCCTTGTCCATCATCAACTCCCAGAGTTTACTCAGACTCATGTCCATCAAGTCAGTGAAGCCATCCAACCATCTCATTCTCTGTCGCCCCTTCTCCTCCTGCCTTCAATCTTTCCCAGCATCAGGGTCTTTTCCAGTGAGTCAGCTCTTCACATCAGGCGGCCAAAGTATTGGAGTTTCAGCTTCAACATCAGTCCTTCCAATGAACACCTAGGACTGATTTCCTTTAGGATGAACTAGTTGGATCTCCTTGCAGTCCAAGGGACTTGAAAGAGTCTTCACAGTTCAAAAGCATCAATTTGTTGATGCTCAGCTTTCTTTATAGTCCAACTCTCACATCCATACATGACTACTGGAAAAACCATAACTTTGACTAGATGGACCTTTGTGAACAAAGTACTGTCTCTGCTTTTTAATATGCTGTCTAGGTGGTTCATAAATTTTCTTTCAAGGAGTAAGCATCTTTTAATTTCATGGCTGCAGTCACACTCTGCAGTGATTTTGGAGCCCCCCAAAATAAAGTCTGTCACTGTTTCCATTGTTTCTCCATTTATTTGCCACGAAGTGATGTGACCAGATGCCATGATCTCAATTTTCTGAATGTTGAATTTTAAGCCAACTTTTTCATTCTCCTCTTTCACTTTCATCAAGCTCTTTAGTTCTTCACTTTCTGCCATAAGAGTGGTGTCATCTGCATATCTGAGGTTATTGATATTTCTCCTGGTAATATTGATTCCAGCTTGTGCTTCATCCAGCTCGGCAGTTTGCATGATGTACTCTGCATATAAATTAAATAAGCAGGGTGACAATATACAGCCTTGACGTACTCCTTTGCCGATCTGGAACCAGTCTGTTGTTCCATGTCCAGTTCCAACTGTTGATTCCTGACCTGCATACAGGTTTCTCAGGAGGCAGGTCAGGTGGTCTTCCCATCTCTTGAAGAATTTTCCATAGTTTGTTGTGATCCATACAGTCAAAGGCTTTGGTATAGTCAATAAAGCAGAAATACATGCTTTTCTGGAACTCTCTTGCTAACATTTATAGGGCACTGTATACAAGGCACTTTCTATATGCTGGCTCATTTAATCTTTATAACAAACCTATAAAATAGGTACTTCTACTATCCTCACTTTACAGACAAAAAATTAGATAGTAAGTTTAGCTAACTTATTAAAGATTACAGTTAATAAGTATTACCTAAGATTTAAGCCAGGCATTGGGACTCACAGCTAAGCACTTATCACATAAACTATACTGCCTCAATGGTTGCGTAATATTCCACCACTTATTTGGTATTTGGTACTCGAAGGTTTCATAGGGTGAAAATGAAAACAACAAGATGAAAAAACCACGGAGTGGCAACAGAAGCAATAGGTGGAGAAAAAAAGTAGAGAAGTAGAAAAAAGTTTTTCTTGGGATGTCGAGATAAAATGGGTCAGGGGGGAGGAGAAAATGAGCTTTCAAAAATTATCCCCTAGGGAATTCCCTGGCAGTTCAGTGGTTATGACTTGGTGCTTTCACTGCCAGGGCCCAGCTTCAATCCCTGAGCGACGAACTAATCCTTCAAGACTCATGGAGTGGCCAAAAACAAATGAAATTCACAAATCATCTCTTAGGCAAATTTCTAAACATATCCAAAAGTGATTGTGTACTCAGAATAATTTGTTTTAGCCTTGCCAGGCATCATGCAGGATCCATCCTGACCAGAGATGAAAGGAGACCATGTCTCCTACAGTGGAAGTGCAGAGTCTCAACCGCTGGACCAAAAAGGAAGTCCTAGAATAACATCTTTTTCTAAGTAAAGGAACAAATGCTTATGTATTACTTTCACGATAAAAAGCACCAGCTAGATCCTCTGCAACATTGGGGAAATATGCAGCATGGGAAATACGCAGCAAAGAATTCAGGCATTAGATGTGTCTGAGTTTAGCTGCATTTGCAATTCCTTGGCCTCAGCTAATCCACAGGGTGCATAGAATCTTCTGAGAGCCTTCACACAATCTTATAAAAAAGTGACAGACCCAAATCACCGATCAGCATTGGTCTTACTTGCTGCTAAGTGCTACAGGCAGCAGAAATTCACATATGCTAACCCTACAGTGGTGGCATAATATACAACCATTTGTAATATTAAGAGCTAGTGACAACAGTTCTCACCAGAGCTCTAGTTCTACCTGACCCCTCATCTTACTTTTCCATGACTTTGGGCGTATATGTTTTATTCAATATTCTCCCACCCCGACTCCCTAGCATCACTATAATTAATCAGATTTGTAGTTACTGAGTAAAGATCATATATCACACATTTCATCTTCCCCTAGAAAGTCTTTTTTAAACTAAGCCTCAAGGAAAAGTGATACTGTATTCAAAGAGTTAAGAGCTTGTGCCTTGAAATCAGACTGTCCTGGATTCAAATTTTGGCTCCATCACTCACTTCTGATTTATAAACTTAGGTGGTGGTGTGGGTTGGGTTGGGGGTGTGTGCAGAAAGTATTATTTCCTGTACCCAGGCAATCCTTTATAATGCATTATACATAGCAGATGCTCAATAAATATGTTACTATTATATTCCCCCATATCTAAATTTTCTCTGTATATTTAACCAGGTCTCATTCTCTTCTACAATTCTTTTTTTTTTTTTTGCCTCTAGGAAATACATACCTGGCAGATGTTTAACAGCTATGTATCAGCAGCAAATGAAATGATGTTGGTACATAATTTGGTTGTAAAGTTTATAAAGTGCTTTAAGTTGACAGAAATAGTGCAAATGAAGACTGTAAATGGACATAAAACATGAAATATCTCTCTCACTAACCTATCTTTTCTCCTTAGATTTATCTCTCTCAAACTAGGGACTCCTCTGTCTTTCCCCTTCCTCTAAGAGGCTTCTCAGGTGGCACAGTGGTAAAGTATCTGCCTGCCAATGCAGGAGACGCAAGAGACGGGGGTTTGATCCCTGGGCTGGGAAGATCCCCAGGAAAAGGAAAAGGCAACTCACTCCATTATTCTTGTCTGCAAAATTGCATGGACAGAGGAGCCTGGCGGGCTACAGTCCTTGGGATTGCCAAGAGTCAGACACGACTGAGCATGCACAAAGAGGCAGATGTAACAACCTCACACGGAGCAGAAAAGGGTGGCTCTGATTTATTTAGGACTCCCAGCATCAGGGCACAAAAATGACACAGTAGCTCAAAAATCAAAGATTAGGCTCATTTTACTAATGTGGACTGCTTGCTCCCGACGGCGTGGTAAGTGAATCTTGTCAATAACGTCCATAGGAAGTAGTGGCCAAAGTATGGCAGCCATAGGGTTTTGAGTTATTTCGTGGTTTTATAAAGGATGGCATCTAATTTCCCCAAAGATCCTGTGTCTGGGAGAAATTCATCTGCTCTCTTCTTCTGGAGCTTTGATACATGACATGCCACAGTACTTCTAAGTGGGCTTCTGCCAGTGGTGCAAAAACTGATGACATGCAGCAGGTATCCACAATGGCGCAGCTGCTCATGGGTGCATTTAAATCAACGCCTATTCTTCCCGTGCCATCAGGCAAAGCCCCTTTTACTGCTCTCATACAAATACGGCTTAATTTTATTTCCTGCCTGGCTTTGTGTAATTTTGACATGTCCTCAGTCAGACACGACCCAGTCCTTCAATCAGGCCCTATTTTTCTGGAGATGGGAAAACAAGAGGAAGCTAAAGTAATTATTGAAAACTCATAAGCAGCAGCTTTAGCCTAATTACCTTGACTTTCCTTTTTAATTTTTCTATCGATCGTCTCTTGTTAATATACAAGTATTGACTGAGCCAGGAGAGCCTGGTGTTACTGTGATAAGAACAGATGCCGCTGCGAAGCAAGATGGAATTAGGAGATCCAATAGTCAGCTCTTCTTTCTCAGAAGCACACACGGACAGCACGGACTTTGGTGGGGGACCCTCTTAAGAATCACCAGCAGCAACTACACAGCAAGCATCTTTGTTCAGTGCCTTTGTGGTCTGCTCTGCCTTTGCCACCAGGGGGCAGCTGGGAAAAAGAAAAACAACCCCTTTTTCTTTGTTCCTCTCCTGATGTTAAAATAATACAATGCCTCTTACTTTCAGCACATAATCTACTAGAACTCCCAGGTCAACAACTCCAGAGGGGTGGGCAGCCCAGGAATGAAGGTGACATCCCTTGGAGCTGCAGGTGTGCTTTTTAAACGCTGTTGTACTGAAAGTTTCAGCCTGAAAACACCTTAGCAATATTGGGTGAGCTGTCCTGCATATTAATGTATCGTTGACAAACGCTTTTAACAGTTCCTGCTTTCTCTGTCAGGGAGAAATGTGAAGTTTTCTTGCTATTGAATAGGAAACCCATTTTAAAAATAATTATTTCTCAAGCACTTTAAACTTTTCAATTTCTTATATATCTCAGTTTTCAAGAACATTAATAATGTGTTGTAGGTTGAGAGTCTTAAATTGCTATCGAGGTCTACCTCAATATAAGCAAACACAATTTAGTAACTCTGAGTGGAAATCAATTTTCTTAGGAGTTAAGAAAACCCTGGTAAGCCAGGGTGGCTGGTGTGCTACATTCTGCTTTATTTCATCTTTTAAAGTAACTCTACAGGAAAATAAAGCAGGAGATGTTAGCAATGCTAAAAGAAACCAGAAATATCTAAATGGGGAAGTTCTCAAAAAATAAACCCTGGTCACAAATTCTATTACATATTCCAGAAGGAAAGAAGTGTTCTTAAAAAACGATTAGGAATAATCATAAAAACCAAGTGAGTGGTTCAAAATCCAAGAAGCATAGGGGAAAGCAGCAGCAAAAAGCAGCCAATGGATCCAAAGGAAAAAACTGAATGAAATGAAAGAATCATTAGACTAAAGAAGGGGATTAAGGACTGGTATACAGCTGAAATGGCTCTCTCAACAGTAGAAGCAGCAGAAGTAGAAGAAATAGTACAGTCCCCATAAAGCATAGTATTGTAACAATGAAGGCACATCTATTATAAATTAACAAGTTTACAGACTTGAGGGACATTTAGGGAAAGGGAAAATGGATTTCTAGAGAAATAACTTCATCAGACCCCCTGAGGGCATCACTGTCATCAACAAGTCACAGGCATAGGCTACATCATCAGTCCAGATTAACAAATGGCAAGCAATTCACTGGAAGGTGCTGGGAAACCAAGTCACACGGTAATCTGTACCACTGTCGTGCCTAACACCATCAGATAATAGTCACAGACATTCGTCCACAACACAGGTTTCAAATATGCTTTAGTGAAAGACTGGTTCAGGAAATGACATATTTCAGAAAAGAAACCTGAAAAATATCTTCAGGATTTTGGAATGGATGAACTCCAACGAATGACACTGTGATCTGCTTATAGCTGGATTCAAACACTTAGACAATGTTTCAGCAGATCAGGATATTTTGAGTGCTTACCACATCCCAGACAGAAGGATACAAAGGCAGATGGGACCTGCTCCTTCTCTCTACAAAGGTCATTGTGTAGTGGACAGAAACACTCTAACAATTCTAATACAGTGTGATAGGAGGATAATTATCTGAGGAGCAAGATGTTAAGCCAGCCAAAGAAAAAAAGAGGAGAGCCTTCATTGTTTAAAAGTGTTATATTTAAGGCAGATCTTTAAAAGCATCTGGCTACAATGTGGGAGACCCGGGTTTGATCCCTGGGTCGGGAAGATCTCCTGGAGAAGGAAATGGCAACCCACTCCAGTATTCTTGCCTGGAAAATCCCATGGACAGAGGAACCTGGTAGGCTACAGTCCATGGGGTCACAAAGAGTCGGACACGACTGAGAGCCTTCACTTTCACTTTAAATATATTTGAAATGGCCATCAGAAGAACAACAGCAGGACTGGAGGAGTGTGGAAAAAGAAACTCTAGCATCCTCGGGTCAATTCAGGCCTCAAGTGGGTAGGGACAAACCAGTGCTGACAAGAGAAAACCTGTGTTTAGAAAGACAAGGGTGGCAAGAGGTAGAGACACCGCTGAGAGGCTACTGTGGAAGACAAAGGGAACAGCAGCAGAAGGAAAGAAAAAAGCAGAGTCATCTTCCAGAAGTTGAGTTTAATTTCTTAGCTCTTATTGACATCGTAGTCATGGTGTAATGGAAAGAGCTACAGATTTGTTGTCGCGTGACTTGGACTGACGTCCTAGCTCCACTCTTTACCAATCTGTGTGTGCGACTGTTTCAACCAGGGATCTTTCGGCTTCAGGTAACAGAAAACTGACTCAAAGTGAGAAACAGGGTTTTACTATAAGAAACAGAAACGACTATAGTTAATTTAAGCAGAAAATAATATAAGAAACTAAATGTAAGAAATTGAGTGCTTATGCTATCACAGGAAGGGCTGGTGGAGCTGAACTTAAGAGGTGTTTCCAGGAAATTATTCAAAAGTAACACTAAAGAACTGACCCCACCAGAGGAGGTCACTATTAGGGAAAGTCAAAGTCGATCAGTCGTGTCCTACTCTTTGCAACCCCATGGACTACACAGTTCATGGAATTCTCCAGGCCAGAATAATGGAGTGGGTAGCCTTTCCCTTCTCCAGCATTATCAGGAAAGCCAGGAATTAAGAGGCTGCCCACTCTTCAATGACCTCTTGATAGCCATGAACCTAGTGAGTGACTTTTAACATTGTTGCAAAAATATCAACATCTCTATTCTTGCTCCCAGAAAAGAGCCAAGTCCCTCAAAAGAGCCTTCATCTCAATTTTCCCTTCCAAATGCCACATGAATGCACCTAATAAGAAGAATCTAGGGGCTCCCCAGGTGGCACTAGTGGTAAAGAATTCACCTGCCAATGCAGGAGACGCAAGAAACGTGGGTTTGATCTCTGGGTTGGGAAGATCCCCTGAAGAAGGGCATGGCAACCCACTCCAGTATTTTTGCATGGAGAATCTCCATGGACAGAGGAGCCTGGCAGGCTACAGTCCATTTGCAAATGGATTTGCAAACAGTCGGACACGACGGAGTATCTGAAGACACAGTAAGAAGAACTCAATTCACCCCTGAATTCTGCTGCAGGAGATCAGGAAATATACTCCCGAGGGCCCACGAGGAGGAGCCTGGAATTCTGAGTACCAACCCACCAGATTCACAGGTAGATGAAACAATAAAAATAATACTGGCATTCAGGAGAAGAATTCAAAAGGTGGAACAGTTTCAGCATTATTTGATTCAGTGGCTTTACAACACCATTAAGGACTCAGGGTTTTTCCATTTTTCTATCTTTAGCATCAGAGGCTTACCACTCTTGGCAAAATGGCAGTCACAGGTAACACACATATATTGGACATTGTTAACATAAACAAATGGGTCTATTTCTTTCTATTACCTTTTAATCAAAGAAAACCCTTCCCCTAATGCCTCAGCAGATTTTCAGACTTTCTGAACAGAACTGTATTACTTATTCGTGGCCCAGACCATCACTGCTGAAAGAAACATCATTAACATGACTGGCCTATAGATAAATCATGATGTACATTGAGAAGCAGGGAAAAAGAACCCTTCCCAGAGCATAAGGCCTTGCAAGAGAACAAAAATTAGCATTGACAGCTAGGAAAAAGGGGGAAGGCAATAGAGAGGGGCAGCAAACTGTTTACCTCCAAATCTCAATGTTTTACCTTCCTCAATTCTAACACAAGGATGTTAGTATCTGCCTCCTCATCTAAGAGGACCATCATTCCTATGGTACCCTACGCCTGTGATCCAGGGGGGCCATCATTCCTGGAAGATCACATGAAGTGACATATATCAGACCTCTGCAGATGATCTGAGAGGTCATCATCATTAGCACATGGGGGAGTGAGAAAGAAGACGTTTGTTTTCAGCAAGCACCACCCTGTCTGGATAATGTTAATGGAAAGGGCAACTAATTGTCTTGAGGAAAAGCAATTTGCTGAGATGAGTGTTTTTGAAGCATTTTACACTGTCATTATGGAAAAGAGGGCTAGATTCTATCTGAAAGAAGACAATCAATAAACCATGAAACTGTCCAACATCACTGGAGTGTTTCCAGAGAGAGAACTCTTTGGTTGTTTTAAAGAAAGACTCTCTCGAGTAAGTGTCACTCGGCTGATGAAGCAACCATGGGTATGAAGCACGTTAAGCATCATCCCAGCAGGTAATCATGGATCAAGAGCCTGAAGTTGAGAGGACAGGGCTTATTAGTAATGCACATGCTAATATTCATGTAGGCTTGATATACAAAATGTGTGGACAATTGCAACTTTCACAGTCTTAGATACTTCAAAGGGTCATACCTGTTGCTTACAGGGTACTAGCTAATGCAGATCAATTCCTCCTGCCAGTTCAAGCTCTTTTGTACACTCAGTGGAATTTCATTTCCTTTGGTTGAATGAAGGTAGCAACGATGACTGCCTATTAATATGCTTATAGTATCTTTCAGCTTGCAACAGTTAATTCGCTGAATCGAATTACACTGTAATATGAAATATTATTATAGAACTGATCTCATAAATCGATGATGGAACCTTCAAAGGAATTTTCCTTAATATTCTCACTTATTTACTCTTAATTTTACAACATTATAATCATACCCTCAAATACAATGAGCCATTATATAGGATTCTCAGGCCCATAGTAACACTAATGATGTAATTATATATCCTGGCTATGCCTGGAGAAGGGAGTAGCAATCAACTACAGTATTCTTGCTTGGAGAATCCCATGGACAGAGGAGCCTGGTGGGCTACAGTTCATGGGATCGCAGAGTTGTACACGACTGAGTGACTTACACTAACATGCCTAGAATTCTGTGATACAGATGTTATGAGAAGGTGAAATTTCACTAAAAGCACAATCCTATTTTATGAGTTTTAGATATAACAGTTCACCTCAACAACACAGGAAAACTATGATTACCTCCTTTGTACTGATAAGGAATCTAAGACAAGAGCAAGAGCTTTCCTAGGATTACCCAAGAGGAAAGTAACAGGACAAGGCTTTTACCAACTCCTGAACTCATATACTCAGCCAAAAGTGGACCATTTTTAAAATTTATACAAAATGCTTTGAAACAAAAACACTGCTTATGATAATCAGTTCTTCAACATATAATGCCTCTCATCTCAATGTCTTTGCTCAGATCGCCTAACTAAACCATCTGCTGCTGCTAAGTCACTTCAGTCGTGTCCGACTTTGTGTGACCCCATAGACGGCAGCCCACTAACACTCCCCCGTCCCTGGGATTCTCCAGGCAAGCACACTGGAGCGGGTTGCCATTTCCTTCTTCAATGCATGAAAGTGAAAAGTGAAAGTGAAGTTGCTCAGTCGTGTCCGACTCTTAGCGACCCCATAGACTGCAGCCTACCAGGCTCCTCCATCTAGGTCTAACCAATTTTCTCTGATCAGAATGTGTTTCCCAAGGCCAAGTCTCTAACTTCAAGGCACTTCAAGATATCTCAGAGTAACATGCATAGAGACGTGATTTTCATGGAGCAATGGTTTGCGGTCTTTAAGGGCCAGCTGGCACAAGCTTCTTGACGGCAGATACTGTATCTTCTCCTTTCCTGCATTCCCTTCACTGTACAAACACCAGGTACCCAGTGACGCCCTATTCATTTTAACAATCAATTGGCTTTTTAATCTGACAACACAAGGCTGATAATAGATACAAAAACATATTTTCTTCACTGAAAAAAAGAATGTCTAAAAACAATATGCAGATTCAGTCACCAAACTGCTTAACTCTACAACAGAGGGGTCCTATCTTCAAGTTTAAAGATCTTTTCAGAACAAATTCAAGAAAGTACCATAAATGATAAGTAGAAGATGTATAGAACTTGTTACTCAAGGACACAACACATCATTAAAACTGCAAAAGGTGTTCTGATAAATTAAAGGTACACATTAATCATCGAGAAAAAAGAAACGGTAGGTGGATGTCTTGAAGTTCAATGGTGTGCTTTCACAAAACATCTTCTGTTTCCTGTTAGAAAAAGCACAGTTCTGTACTGCAGTGAGTTTTCTTAACACAACAGGAGAGGATGCAGCGTTAGGTCTCAGAGGACCACACGGAGTTTGCATTCATATTACCCTGGATAGTCTAGATGGCACTTTTTACATCTCACGTTTTGTTTGGCTTCATCTAGGCCAGTTAGTTTTGTTCTCTCCACTACCTACAAACTGTCAAAACACGCCATCTATTTCATAAATGTGTTCTACATATAAAAAAGAAAAACTAGAGCATTTTCATCTCCCTGGCTGGGGAAGAATTCCAATGGAATGGACCTAACAACACAAGGGAACTGGAAGGGAAGTTTCAGGCTGGCTGACTCAGATGGTACCTAAGTTCCTTTCTGCAGAATCCCTGGAGACGTAAGTAACATTATCTTCAAATCAGAAGAAGCTAATAAGATGATTTCAAATAATTAGTACTCTAAAAAAAAAAGATTCTAAGTCATGTTCTGTGAAAATGATGTTCTCAAAATGCCCAAAAATGCATATCCAAAATTATCTATGTAAAACAGGTCATAGTGACTGAAACAGCTCAGCTTTTGCAGAAATGCAGGGCCTGTAGTTAATATTTGCTGAATGCCTTGTAGCAGGAAGCTCAAATAGCAAGAAGGGATCAGTTTGCCATTCCATTATCCACACCTTCAAGTATAAAGCTCCTTCTGCTGAGAATTCTTCTTGCTTTTAAAATGTTGCCCTAAAAGCATTATATTGTTTCCCAGCAATGCTAACCACAAAGGTAATGATGCTGTACATTTAATTTTTCCAGCCTTCATGTGTCTGCCAGAATTATAAATGAGTCATTAACAGTCTCAAATAGATTGACATTACTGTGTGCTACTGCTGAGAAATCTCATTTCTTTCGAGACAGCAGGAGGACACTTTGGATTTAATAATGGCGGGGCACAGAAAGCATGCAAAGTTAAAAGAATCTAAAAGGATATCAGTCCAACTTTCTAGGATATTTATTTTGTCACTGAATTCAAAGGGCTGAATGGCATATTTTATCAAAAGGTCCAGGTTAGGAAGATAGACTCCAGCCTACAGAAAACATGGGAATTGTCTTAAAAAAAAAAAAGAAAGAAAAAGAAAAACCTCATCTTTACCCTGATATGGTGTGAAATAAAGAACAGTTAGGTAGACAAAGTCCCAGAATATGCCATGCATCACAATCAGCCATAAGCCATCTTTGAAACTACAAACATACTCTGGTTAAATTATATTCAAGCAACCAGAAACGTTAAGCTACTTAGTTGACTTTGGAGGTCAAACATGAGAAGGATCCATGCAGCCTAGAACTTTTATGGAGACAATTCTCCTTTCTAAGGATTTCAGAAAAAATTAGCAGGCTTCAAAAGATGGAACATTTATACAAGAATGTCAGAGAAAAAGCTCAAAGGTGAGGGAACAGCAAATAGCCCAGTTTAGGTGAAGCATAGAGTCTAACAGAAGAGAAACAGGCCTAGGTTGAAAACGCTGGCAGGGCCCTATTATCAAATGCCTAGAATTGCCTGATAATTATATCCTATTAATACTATAGTCAGTACGGATCCATAGAAGGTTTAAAGAACAGTGAAAAGTGAACTGAGCCTGAAGATGAATATAACAGCGCTGGTACAGTTGCCCTACAGTGCTACAGGACACAGGAAAGGTCAGCTAATGTAACACTATAATTATTCATATGCAACCAGAACGAGATTAATGCCTGCGGAAACAGTAAAATACAAGCAAACCAAAAAGAAGTTCCGAGGATGAAATCTACAGGGTTTAGATGATAATGGTAGTGGCAAAAAGAAAGACGAAATTGAAGATAAATATGAAGCTTCTGGCATTCACGGCTAAAAAAACAGAAACTAGAAAGGAAAAGAAAAAACAATCCCAGCTAGATGATACGCTCTTCTTTGGACATAAGCGGCAATGGTATATTCAGGTAAAAGTGTCTAGAAGGCAGTTTATACTGAGGAGTCTGGATTTAGGGGGAGAGAGCAGAGAAACAGGACATAACTATAATTGTAAAGCAAGGACATAAGATCTGTGATCTAGATTATAAAGACTAGAAGATCTATCTAGGCTGATGCTTTGGGCAGAAGCGATATTTTAGGAGTACCAAAGAGAAAGAGGAGGAAAAAGAGGACAGGGAAAATGAGCAGTCACAGAGGTAGGAGACAAATACAGTGCACAGTTACAACCAGGAATATTTATGAGCTTAAGGAAAGGTTTTTTACCTATATTGAACTAGTAAGACAAAAAGAAAACATAAGGAGAGAACCTGCTGGATTTAACAATTACAGTGATCATTAGGACAGTGGTTCTTAACCCTGGCAGTACATCAGAATCCTCTGGGAAGATATTTTTTTAAAAAATCAAAGGGGATGCTTACCACTGACCAGTTAAAGCAGAATGAGTCAGGGTGGTTCCCATGCATTTGTAGTTTTTAAAAGCCATCCAGATGATTCAAATGCAGCCAGGTTTGAAAACCACTATTCTAGACAAAATGATGAAACAAGAATATATTAAAAAAAAAAAAAAAGAAAGAAACAGCAGGAGGAGGAAGAGGAAATGGAAGGGGAAAAGAGGAGGAAGAAGAAAAGGGAGAAAGAGAAAAGAATAGAGTTCAGTTCAGTTCAGTCGCTCAGATCCAGCCATCTCATCCTCTGCCGTCCCCTTCTCCTCCTGCCCCCAATCCCTCCCAGCACCAGGATCTTTTCCAATGAGTCAATTCTTCGCGTGACAGGGCCAAAGTACTAGAGTTTCAGCTTCAGCATCAGTCCTTCCAGTGAACACCCAGGACTGATCTCCTTCAGGATGGACTGGTTGGATCTCCTTGCAGTCCAAGGGACTCTCAAGAGTCTTCTCCAACACCACAGTTCAAAAGCATCAATCTTTCGGCACTCAACTTTCTTCACAGTCCAACTCTCACATCCATACATGACCACTGGAAAAACCATAGCCTTGACCAGATGAACCTTAGTTGGCAAAGTAATGTCTCTGCTTTTTAATATGCTATCTAGGTTGGTCATAACTTTCCTTCCAAGGAGTAAGCGTCTTTTAATTTCATGGCTGCAGTCACCATCTGCAGTGATTTTGAAGCCCCCCAAAATAAAGTCTGATACTGTTTCCCCATCTATTTCCCATGAGGTGATGGGACTAGATGCCATGATCTTAGTTTTCTGAATGTTAAGCTTTAAGCCAACTTTTTTCACTCTCCTCTTGCACTTTTGCACAAGCTAATCTTTGGATAAACTTGATGTAGAAAGGAGAGCAGGGTCTTGAGAAGATCTCAAGTCAGGAGAAGGTTAGGATAAGGAGAGAATGAGTATGTTTTAGGTAGAGGGAAAGAAATCAGCAGATGTACAGAAAATAAGTATGGGCATGAAGAAAGAGCTGGACTGGGGTAAACAGGGAACAATGAAACAAGACACTGGAAAATTTGAGAGAGGATACAATTAAATGCACGAATGGAGAGCTTAAGTCAGGTGGCAAAAAGATTTATTTCCCAGAAAAATGAAAATGGAAGAGAAGAGGAAGATAAAGAGAAATACTTGAGGTAGAGTGGAGCAAGTTCATGCTAAGAGCATCCTCTTCAAATGGTTTCAATAGGTAGATTAACAGAGGAAGAGTTCTCTTCAAGAAGAAGAGAAAAACCATAACATCTCCAAAGGCAAAACACTCAAGATCTCTTCTAACCGAGGCAGGTACACAATCTTCTACTAATGTAACCAGTCAGATTTCTTATGAGAAAAGTCAGGAAGATGACTGGAGTAAATGGAGACGACTCAGATAAACTTGTGAACTGCCAACACAGCTCAAATTAGAAGTCAGACACCGACTGCTTTCCAAAATAGGAAAAAGACTGATCGAACCAAAGTTTCAGCTGACATCTACATTAAGTCTCAAGAAAGTTAAAGAACGGATCAAAGTTTTAAGCGACAAATGACCTTAAAGCACTTGACTAACACTAAGCTACATTTCTTCCTTCAAGAAGGTCTGACAATGAATTAAGAATCGCAATTTGTTAAATTCCTTAAAGTTTCAAAAAGTTACATGAAATCAGAACAGGAAAATTAGAAATATCAAGGAATCCCTGAATTTGTAGAAGGCATTCTGAAACTAAAATGAACTAGAAAACAGAACTCTAAATATAATTTTTCCAACAAATGGAGGCTAACAGAAACAATCAGAGATTATCTAAAGTTTCAACCTCGTATCTATGTTGGAAAAAAAATGAAGAATTATCATGAGATAAGTGAACTTCAAAGATTCCATTTACATTCTGCTAGGTCCTGTTTAAACAAAATGGAAAACCAATTTATGACCCATCACCATCTCCCTGCTTAATGTGATAATGACTACAAAGGCTTAAAAGGTTTAATTTTAAACTCTTTCCAGTACTTGGGATGTTCCCATCAATAATTTGAGTTTTTAAGTGTCACCAGCTCTCACCCTGGCCTGCTAAAGGAAGCTGTCCCCATGAAACAATGTAGCTTTCATGTGGATAACAAACAACCTACCTGTATGAATTTCATCTGCCATAGGCGCTACTGTCTACTGCTTGGTAAATGGTTTGTATAAAAATCCATATATTGAGTTGAGCAGAAATGAAATAAAGTCTGAGCAGTGACAGAATGTCAATTATGGAGTTCATAGAATAGCCTTTTTAAAAAGCTGTTAACTTCGGC